>NC_089772.1:1125258-1380258 GCF_040412425.1 Macrobrachium rosenbergii | reverse complement strand
TAGGTTAAGCCTAATTATTATATTGTTAGCTTCAACCCCGTTATTCCAGTAAAATACCTAGGATTTAGGGTAAGCAAAATCAGGTTAAATCTCGATGCTTTTGTATGCCTCGCGTCCGAATGTTTGGAAGAACCGTTGCGTTTAAAATGAAATTCATCTCAAATATTCTTGTTAAGGTTAATTACCCTTAACTGGCAACCTTTGGCTAATTAACAACTGTCTTTGAGGTTAACTTTTGGCTTCAAGTGGCAGGTTACGTGTAATCTTGGTTTGCAGGGCCGTAAAAATTACGTAAATTGAATAATACATGATCAACCAAGACCCACACACGTAACAATATATATATATATATATATATATATATATATATATATGTATAACTGAATCACGAAAATATGGAACGTGATGAATATATAAATAAAAATAAAATCCACGAAGGAAACGGAAACACTGGAGTGCTGCGAGGCCTTTCGACGCTATGTCCTTTACTTAGCAGACTGAAGAAATATAAAAGTATGTTTACAAAGAAAGCTCATATAAGTGACAGATGGGGATTATAAAGGAAACATATGTACCTGGAATCCAACACAATTGAAGAATTAGTAGAACTGCCAAAATGGGATTAAATATTTAAGAGCTTTTACAAAGGATTAGGATCCACCGTTCAGGAGCAGGGACAGGGCAATTAAAAGATTATACAGGTTCGTGACTGACCACCTAAAAATTTTTAGTACAACACAATAATTCTCTCTTTTTTTTTGTAAACAATAATAACTTTTTGCAAGATGAACATTTTTACAAATAAAAAATTATATTAAACATACGGATATATATAAAATATATATCAAGTAGCTAACTTGTAATTAAGTCAGTGATTTTATCTTTTAGGTCATTCTTGAACATTTTTCTAATACAGGGGTCCAAATAATACATGCCAGGGCTAAGATTAAAATTACAACTGGAAGTAAGCTGGATAATAGCAGACTCCAATAGATTTCTTGAAGAGAAATCTTTCGATTTGGCAATCACTAAACTTTCAGTCCAATTTATCCTGTGAGAGTTTTCACTTAAATGAATGAATATAACATTGGATGCTTGTCCACTTTTGACTGAATACTTATGATGCTTAATACGTACATCTAAATCTTTGCTAGATTGGCCAATATAAAGGAGGGGCAATCCAAACATGGAATTTTATATATTATGTTGTTGTTTTCTTTAGGTTATTTTTTATTAACATTCTTTTGAGTGTGTTATTATAAGAAAAACGAGGTTTACATTAAAAGGTTTTAACAATGATTTTATGTTTTCAAAACCACTAAAATAAGGCAAGCTAAGAATGTTCTTAGGGTTTCTTTCTTCATGTTACTTTCACTATAAAACTTTTTGTGGGCTTTGTTATAACAAATATCTAGTATATGTGAAGGATAACATAAATCTGTCCCTATTTTTCTTATATATTCAATTTCTTTATCCAAATACTGGGGGCTGACAATGCGCAAGGCTCGTAAAAACATAGAGGAAAAAATTGATATTTTGATGTTGAGGTGATGGCCTGAATAAAAATGGACATAAGTTAAGTTGTTGGTTGGTTTCCTATAAATACTGAATTTACATTGAAATGGTTCTCTATGTATTAAAACATCTAAGAAAGGGAGGCAATTGTCTTTTTCTAATTCTAACGTAAACCTAATGGATGGTACCTGGTTACTCAATTTACAGAGTAAATCATTTACATCAATACCAGCAGGCAAAACAGCTAAAATATCGTCAACATACCTATACCACTTTAAAGGAGTATAAATGATATTAGGTATATATTGTTTTTCAAAGAATTCCATGTACAAGTTTGAGAGGAGTGGGGATAAAGGGTTGCCCATTGCCATACCAAATATTTGTTGGTAAATTGCACCATATCTTCTCCATTTGCTTCCCAGCCCTCTTCTGTTGATCAGGCTCTATCTCAAATTGCCCTGTCCTCATCTTTGAACCTGATCTTAGGAGCTTCTCCGAATGGGAATCCCATAAACTATTTTCAATAGAAAGTGTGAGAAACAGGACTGAAAGTAACTTCATTGTACTTCCTTTTCTCATTTAGAAAAATTATTTGTGATTAATTAATTCTTACTTCTTACTACATATCTTCAACTTGGCTTTTTCCTTCTGTAGTGTTCTTTTTTTTTACATAAGTGCATCTTTTTGTGTGGACATATGCTGTACCCATTCATGGCCTTCAGGCTTGTCCCATGCAATGAATGTTCACTAATAATATAATAATAATAATTAGAAGAAGAAGAAACCAGACGAAATCTCGAATTCCCTCTTCTTTTGCATGCTTACAACCCTCATTCTTGATAACAGCATTCAATAGCATCCTCCAGGAATTTCCTGGAGGATGCTATTGAATGCTGTTAGTCGGAGATCTGTTATTTAACAGACTTCGAGGGGAAATTGCATCTAAACTCAGTGCGAAAGTAAGATGTTACATAAAAATAAATTAAAGGAATTCAAATGAGAAATTAGATATTAATAAAATACAGTTGACTTAATTAGGTCTTACATTTTTGTGAATTATATTAAAGGTGGTGTCACTTCTAAACGCCTGTAGTAATTTACCAGTTCTGTTAAAAGATATATTCAAGTTATATTTTCTCGGTTCCTCTTTGACATATGTACTGTAATTTTTGGAATCAAGGTCAAGGTTTCTTGTGGCCTTGATTATATAAACAGTCATACAGTATATCCAAATCTTCTACTGTTACCGAGGATTTTGGGATGCATTTATTTGCACACAAGTAATGGCTGTGATATATTTTGTTGTTCATTACTGTTTGGTAAAATACATGCAATTACCTGTAAAGTATAGAAAGATGTATTTTTCCCATTCTGCTTTGTTTGCAATATAATGAGTGGAATGATTTAACTGCATTTGTAAATTAGTTTTTACAATTAAATATAAATCTGAGATATGCCACTCAAACTGGTTTACTACAGGAATGGAACATGGTGAGATACCAACTGCCGGCAGAGTGCTATGTGCACTGTATTAGAAAAATACAGTAAACTCCCATACGCAAAATTCACGGACTCGGAATTTTCTGTGGGACCTATCTATAAATTATTCAAGGAAAACTCGCCCATTTGCGGATTTTTTCACAGAGCAATATTCTGTATTTTCATATTATTTTTGTGACTAAATACTGTACTGTATCTACATATACATTTTATGATAAAATAATGATTTACATTGCTAATTTTTAAATATTAATATTAAGTTTAATAAGATTAAATAATAACAAATAATAAAAGTAATAATTCTCTCTCTCTTACTGAGATGTATGTTTATTTGTTTTGTATGATAAATAAATGATTTACTAATTTTCAAATATTAATAATGTGAACAGCAATAATATATAATTCATTAAATTCATAAATTATGTAAAATTTTAAAGGAATACATATTGACCCCTAATCCTTTGCTGTAAGACTTGGAGAGAGTGGGGAGGGTGAACCTGTCAGATATGTCAAGTAACCTGACATCAACGGTTGGGTGGTCAGTGTTGCCCACTTAGTGGGTCAGTGTTGCTGACTTAGTGGTCAAATACCACAAGGATATACTGAAATCTCTCTCTTTCACTTACTGAGATGAGAGAATTTTTATGGTATGTTTATTTGTTTTGTATGATAAATAAATGATTTACCTAATAATAAGTACTAATTTTCAAATAATAATAATAATAATAATAATATTAATAATAATAATAATAATAATAATAATAATAATAATAATAATAATAATAATAATAATAACATAGTGTATTACAACATTTATGTTTCTATAGTAAATTATGAAAAATTTTAAACAAATTTCAACCACAATCTTTTCCCGAGTCTTGGAGCTCAGGGGAAGGGTGAACCTGTCAGATATGTCAAATTACTCACATTTCTGACCAACATGATCAAATCAATTTCTCTTTCTTTCTTCCTTCCTTTCTCTCTCTCTCACCAAAGGGCAGAATGTGAGAAATAAATAGATAGATAAATAGATACTTAGTTCAGCCCTTCTCTTTCTCTCTCTCTCAGGAAAAGATACTGCTAATTTGAGTCTCTTTAACCAATTGGTATTAACACATATGCACATTGTTTGTGTGAGTGTGTGTGTTCATAATGTTTTAAAAAAACAAACATATAAATATTGTAAAGAGAAATGGATTAACATTCCTCAAGAGATATATTCTCTCTTTCTCTCTCTCTCTCTGTTTTTGCTGGAAGGGTGTTTATATATTTTTAAGGGTACTAAAGTTTAAGATGACTTTGATATTATATTAATAATATAATTTCAAAGATTAACCCTTAGTGGACGGATTGAGCTTCAGTGTGAAGTAAAACAGGTTTGGGGAGGTGGACGGATTGAGCTTCAGTGTGAAGCAGAATTATGCACCACTGTTATGGTAATAATGATTCGAGACAAAGGTGCCAATACTTCTATATGTTATAAATTCACTAATGGCAACTTTTATACAGACATGAGAGTTAGGCCAGTATCAGTAATGCTTGTGACTTCAAGGGGGAAGGTACTGCATCTCTCTCTCTCACGAGTCTTTTTGTAAATTTGCTTGTAAATATACGAAGGGGTTGCTGTTGTTTTTTGTTTTTGTCTTTTACGATAGTATGTCGGTTGTAAATGTAATTTTACAAAGAAAATCGCAAAGAAATATTATAAAAAGCATGTAAAAGTAAAAAAAAGTTACTGAGTCTTCCTTCTCATAAATTTACGTGAATATTTTACAACAAATATGCAAAAAATTTGTTACTGCTTTTATTGCTTATCTGTTTTGATATTGTGTGAGCAGTAAGAATAATTTTACAAAATCCAAAAAACTTATTTATTAGAAAAAACATATATAAGTTGGTAAAATTTACGATTGTCTTGTAAATGAGGCCCCACAAGGGGTTGTAAATAGTCATTTTCAACTTCTCATGGAAGGTGGGGAAAATTTTTTCGAATTTTTTTATTTATACAGTGTGAATGTACGTGTCATTCTCTTTCCATTAATGTGATTTTTTTTTTTATTTTGCCGACCTCAAAGTTTCCCCAGTCTGGGGTGCTGCACATTGATAAATTATGCCGTCCCTTAAGGGTTAATACAGTAATAGGATAATTTAAGGTATATTTGATGCAGGATGATACTTTACTGTAAGTATACATTTTGTATTTGAACTTTCAAGATTGACAGTTGTAAGCATTTTAGAGTGGGGGGGTCCTAAGTATTTGCGGATTTTAACTATTCGTGGGAGGGGGCCTAGAATGCATCCCCTGCGAATGTGGGGTTTACTTATACAGTACTGTACTTGTATAATCTTTTTCAAATAGCACAAGTTGTTATCAATTGATATCTACTTCCGTACCAAATCTGTTGCATACTGACAAATAAGGGTTACTCTTGGATAATTTAAAATGCTTTTTCATTTTTCATTGCATCTTCCAAGATAGCAGATGAATACAGTAATATACTTTTATTTAATAAAACAACTGATGAAATTATTTATGTCTTTATTTTTCAACACTATGTGGAATGCTCCTGTTTCTCTTGCTCACCCTCATACCCTTCTTCTGCACTGGTAATGTGACACTTATCTATGGTATTACTATTAGTTTCCACAGTATTACTCATATCAACAGGTTGTATATTTTTACTGAGCTTCTTCCTTGACTGGAACTTGCCGAGGCACTTAGACAGCCGCTGAACAAAAAGATCCACATCTTTTCTTGTCATTCCAATGCTTGCTGCTGCTGTGAGATATGCCACTGGGTAGCTTTTTGAGTGAGAGCCCCAACCTTTGGTAAGAGAAAAGACTCTTTATACGAGTTCTTTGGTCACAAATCCTCTTATTCGAATGTATTTGGCAAATATTTAGAAAAAATATCAATTATTAAAGAATTCAATAAAGTTATTTAATTCACTCTTGAACAGCACTGCATATTATAGCTCTTATGAGAATAATTTAATGTCACTGAATATATAATACATTAAAATACAATTATTGCAGCATTTAGAGTACATCCAAATATTTTTTAAAAATACTGCAAAATGGTAACAATTACTGTATATATACACTATTTTCCTGGCAGCATACATGGATGTACAGTGCAAGCATTTTCATTTTATAAATCCACCATGAGGAATTAAAAGTTATAATGGTTAGCATAGTAACATAAACTGTACGTCATACATAGACAGTACAAAAATTATTACACAGGCAAATCTCACTGATACAATATCTTCAAAATCAGTTATGCAGAGAGAGAGAGAGAGAGAGAGAGAGAGAGAGAGAGAGAGAGAGAGAGAGAGAGAGAGAGAGAGAGAGAGAGAGAATCCCAAAAACAAAAGTACCTAGTGTACAGCAAAACATAATTTAGAAACAAAAAATGCTGTTGTATTAATGCTGCCAAAAGTTTTATGGCAGCATAAAATACACTAGTATGTTAACTTGAACGTCACTTTCAAAAATCTTCACAAGTAGAGTTACCAGCAGACTTTCTCCTAATCACCATTACATTATGAGACAGTAATTTTTCAAATGGCTTTTCTATTATTAACATATAATGTATATAGCTGATGTGACAATAAAATGAAAATATATTTGGGTTATTATTAATCAAATAAAAAATGGTGGCTCAAAGCATGAAAATGGCATCTACACTAGTATAAAAAACAGTTTTTGACATATGAAACCTATTCTTGGTAGTTGCCGTTGAGTCCTCAAGGTGTTACCCTTCCATAGTCTACCAGAGCTCCATGGTGACCAAACTAATATCAAAGAATTCTCCTTTAGCTGGTCTTGCGGCTGGGTATTCAGCCGTAGTGATAAACATTGTAACACATGATGGAGTATGTAATGGACTCAAAGATAAGGGGGCACTTTCCCAAATCTTCACAGCGAGGCTGTACACCCAGGTTCTTCCATCGCCAAAACCTGCTTAGAAGAAGAAGTGATTAATGCACATGCGCAGTCCGCTATATTGTCAACAACAGACCCACGTGGAGACCAAGAAGAATTACTTTCTGTTGGTCAAAGCAGGATGATCCCATGCCCAAATCCCATGCCTTTTCGTCAGGACCCAACAGCGGCTACCAAAAATAAGTTTTTCTTACGTCAAAACCTGTTTTTTGATAGCGCAGTCGCTTGTTTTGTCCTCAAGGGGCTTTACAAAGAAACTGACAGGTGATGAAAAGGATTAAGCTCTCAATTTTTAATCCCAACGCCCCACAGGGAAAAACATCCCTGATCTGAGGCCAAGCCTCAGTTTTTGGTACCAAAGAACAAGAGACTAGATACGAACTTACGTTTCAGGATGTAGTTCTACAGTGGCTTACCTATGCATGCTCGGTTTTGTTGCAGTACTGTCGCCCTTCTCCCAGTGATAGTTAGCATGCTCACAGTGAATAAGACCCATGGTTTTCTGCTGAAGAGCCTAGGGATTGGGACTAACCATGCCACCTACTGGTGCACAGTGTAGCTGAATCTGTTCGAACTCATGGTAATAATGTTTTTTAAAATACTGTCTCTGATGACCACCCTGTACATTCAGAGACTTCTTTGAAAGACACATTTCTGAAGAAGGCCAACGACGTACTTACTTTCCTAATATCATGCGACACAGGAAAGGAGTGTGGATTTGCTTTTTTAAGGTGAGGCACTACAATCATTCTCAGCCCTTGTAGGGAGAGTGGTTAGTTTGTGCTAGGGTGTATGAGAATCAGACCCTCTGGGATGTTTGCCATGACTTCTAGGTAAACTTTAAGTGCTTGAACCAGGCATAATGTCTTGTCTGCTAAACTGAGTTTTTTTTTATCAAAATAGGAGATTTCCTTCTTAAAGGATTATCATTCTTGACAAGGAATGATGGACCAGGGGGCAATAATAATTGATGGTCAGCTGTTTGCGCGATGTACCATCCCGGTCTAAGAGAGCCAAGTTCACTAATATGAGCTCCTGAAGCTAACACAATCAAGAGATTGTCTTTTGCAACATATGAGTTGTGGTTGTATTGGGTCCACTAAATTTAGGGTTGACAGAAGTCTAAGCACCTTGTTCAGGGACCAAGTAATTGGAGCCTTTCAGGAATGGGTCTTTGTAGTCTAAAAGACCGGAGAAGGGAAGTGACAATTTCTACATTAGAGTCAATCCTGAATCCATAAAGGAAGGGTCTGTTAATGTTGTAACAGTCAAGGCGTTTGTCTTTGAAAAGGTATATAAGAAATTTTAAAAGTGTTTCCATAGAAATTTCAACTGGGCTCTCAGTATGTGTATAATCTAACCATATCTTCCATACAGACTGGTATTATTGTCCGTAGTTTTTGCACTAGGCACCTAGCAATATTGGGTGAGTAATTTTCACAGTAGACAATATTTTAAAAAATCCACTTGTAAAAGTCTCAGCTCAAAAAAGGAGGATGCGTAGACAACTTTCCCTCTTACTGTCTGGGATAGAACAGCAGACGGTAGTGGAACTGATCTCTTCGCCCATTGTTGGAGTAATTGGAACCAATGCCTGTTTGGTCAATTTGGGGCATTAAGTATTCCTTTGAAAGTTAGAAGCTTGCTCAAAACCTTCAAAATCTGGGACAATGGAGGAAAAAGGTATATCGTCCTCCATTTGTTCCAGTCCTGTAGGAAGACATCTCTTGCTGTTGCTTGACTGTCCAAGTTCAGAGACACATACATGGGAGTTTTGTGATTCCTGTATGTGGTGAACAGGTCCAATTCCAGTTGTGGAAGACTTTTGGGTAGTGTTTGAAAAGAGTGGTTGTCCAACATCCAATCTGTTGAGGCTGTCGTTTTCCTGGATAGAGAGTCCACTATTATGTTGAGAGACCCTGTGAAATGAATTGCAGACAAGTACCACTTCATTGCTTGCGCCATCCCAAGGATGGCTAGCACTATCATATTGAGAGGAGGTGAATGTGATCCTGACCTCTTGATGCAGGACATTGCAGTTTGTTGTCTAGAACCAACAAAATGTGTGTCTTCTGCAAGTTTGAGTTTTTTGAGAGGCAAAAAGACGGCCATCAACTCCAGGAAATCGATATGATGATTCCTTAGAGTAGCTGACCACTCCCTGCCACCTGACAATCCTCCCATTGTCCTCCCCAGCCTGTCAATGAGGCATCTGTGTGTATTGTCACTCTTACAGATGGAGCAGCCAGGGTGACCTGTTTTGCCAGAGATTCCTTCCAGGTCCAAGGCTGAAGTATCTCCCCAACTTTTTTATTCTTTTCATAAGGTCATTCTCACAGTTTTTTTCTTGCATGCAATAGCCAGAATTTGTTCACATTATTTAGTTGCAATCTAAGTATTGGATCTATTACTGATGCGAACTGCAGTAGGCCCATCATGTGTTCTAATTGCCGTCTGGAAACTCTGGGCTGTGCAAGGAACGTTTTGGGGTCTTTACTTATTCTCTTTTGAGTATTGATGGGGAGAGACAACAGGCTGTGAAGAATATTCCAACACAGTCCCAGCCATTGAAAGTGTCTGCTGGGCATGAGGCAGGATTTTTTCCAATTTACAGTATTATAAAACCTTTTGACTGTAGTCTGTTGACCACTGCTCTTTGGTTCTTCAAGCACCCTTTTCTTGTGGGCCCCCAGATTAACCAATCGTCTAGGTTGGCTATTAGTTGTATTCTTTCTTGTCTGAGTTCTCGAACAACTACCATTGCTAATTTTGTAAAAATTCTTAGGGGAATGTTTAGCCCAAAGGGCATGACTTTGATCCTGTATGTATCTTTCCCTATCCAGAACCCAAAGAAGGGGCGGAAGGGAACGGCGATAGGGACATGCCAGCATGCACCTTTCAGATCTATAGAAGCTGTCCAAGTCCCTTTTGGGATGATTGAACATACTGGGCAACGGTAGTCACCTGAAACTTTTGGCAAACAATATGCTTGTTCAACGTTGATAAGTCGAGGATCACTCTTTGTTCAGAGGAAACCTTTTTGATCACACAGAAGAGACGTGCTTGGTGGTGAATATACGCATGTTTTTCTATGGCTCCTTTTAACAATGCCTTCTGTGCGTAATCTTCCAGAGAGGGGCCTGGTTTTTGGAAGAACCTCTTTAAAGGAGGGGGTGGGGGGATGAGACCATTTCCACCCCAGCCCATTAAAAATAAGGTTGTGTCCCCAAGGGGAAGACTTCCATTGCCTGTGGTGTCGTCGAAGCCGACTCCCGACCATAAAATTCCTATTGGTATCCGCCTCTTCCTCTGCCTTTTCCCTTGCTAGGGATTCCAGGTGTTGCTTTTCCTTTTCCCCTATAAGAAGGTCTTTGGACCTTGTGAAAAGGATGTCCTTGCTGTTGTTGTTGTTGTTCTTTTGTAGGGAGTTGTCCCTTCTGACCACCTACCTGTTTTTGAGGAAGACTTTTGGGGGTGACTGATAATGGGGAGTTCTGGGTTTTTTGTTTCCTGATTTCCCTTTTCCCAAGAAGAGCGTACACTGTACAATTCTGTTGGCGGGATTGCTCATTAAGTTCAGCCACAACAGACTCCTCAAACAGGTCCTTACAGAAAAGATTAGAGTGCAATAATGAAGTAACATTGGGGAGTGACTTGTTGGAGCCCTCAAATGTTTCCATTCACGCTTTTATGTGCCACTCTAGAAAGTCATAGAGTGCTTCCCATAGGGTTCTCATAAGACTTCTGGCCACAACAGCAAAAATTGTTCTGGAATCTTCTGGAAGCCTTTTGGTGGCAACTTCCAGCAAGATGGTAGAGGCTATAATACTAAGGAGGTGGATCCTAGCATGAAATTCTTCCAAGGCTGTCCCCTCTGAGATTCTTCCCATAGGGGTCCCAAACTGCTGAGTAGCTATATCTAAAGGGAACTTTTTTTCTTTCAAAACAAAGAAGCATTGTCCATTCCTTGGTGGAGTTTTTCGAAACTGGGATGACCGTCGCAATGGCTTTAATTCTGCCATTGTCTCCCATTTTCTAGTCACTACAAAATTCTAAAAATCTGCCTTCACATGATTAATTACTTTGAAAATGAAGGGACAAAAGGCTGGGGCTACTTAGTGAGCAACTTGGGTTTTATTCAAAATGGAAGTAGAGATCTATTTTCTGCTGACCTGATAGGGGGATGTCTTCTATAGCTTTTAATGCCACAGCCACAGGTAAGACAACTGTTTCTTTTAGTGGTTTCTCCATGTCTGATGAAAGTGGTACCAGGCACCATTCTGTATTAGGGAATGCTGCCCTGTCTCTAAACTCTACATGTGCAACTTCGATCATAGTTTTTCTCCCATTAATTAGATGCTTACCACTTACCATCGGAAGAGAAAATGCACATTGAGGTGTCTCGCTAAGGATTATCCAGTATCATCAGGGTTGAGCACTGGAGCCTGTTATGTTTTGATCTGAAGTTTTGTAGTCCGAACTGGCCATTTTGTTGTTTCCAGTCAGAATTCTAACAACAGACCTGTTTGAGCAGAATTTGTATCCACTATCACTTTTTGGTTACAGGATGCAGTACTTTTACACTTTGTGGTGTACATGACTGACTTAATTTCCTTTTTGGAATCATGTATTATGTCCACTATACATTGCCGTTCTGTGGCAAGGACATCTTTGATGTTACTCATAACTAACCAGGGGGCAGAAGTCCTGGGTGAGTTACTATACCCCTCCAAAAATGTAGTCATTTCAGTTGGGGTTAGGTGGATCCTAGTATCCCTTTTGGGGGAAAGATCCTCTTCAGCATCTAATAGCTGCATGGAGGATAGAATTCCTTCTGGAAAGTTTCACCCATGGCTAGCTGAAATCTGTGTCCCTGACCCTTCCAGGTTCAGCAGGGTCATTTCAGTGGCAATGTCCACTTCATATTCATTAATATGAATGTCAACCCCACGTAAAGGTTCCTCTACTTCCTCCGTGGGGTTAACCTGGGAGGTACTGGGAATGGATGTTACTGGGTTTTTGGCCCAAACATAGAAAAGTTCTGAGAGAGGGTTAAATATCTGCTGCCAGGGTTCTGCTGGAAAGATATAATCCCCCCCTCCCTCACCCCTACTGAACCCTAGGACTCACTGAGACAGCTTGAAACGAGCTGTTTCGTCCTTAAAACTTGCTGCCAGGAGCATACTACAAATTTTGCACAAAGCTGGCAACCAGCCAAATTTTCCTTGTTTTTTACAAGGGCTAAGCTCATGGCAGGTGGTATGGGCCGTACCCACAGGCAAATTTGCTGCTGAACACTTGAGCTGAGGGTCCTGCATAATGGCGGCCCTGTAGTGATATAAAACAAGTTGTTATTAGAAACTAGTTAGTATTAATTGTTTTTAATGAGGGACACTTCTGTATTCCCTTATATAGTTCGTATATTCCATTGATTACAAGTGTGTAGCAGTAATACATTTTATTAAATGTCTATGTTAACTTCAACCCTCTAAGCACCATCTTGCTATTTTAGATGTTCCCATCATCCTCACTGATTAAATCAGAGAAAAAAGTTGCATTTTTTCGGAGCGCTGGTAATACTAAAACTTACTGTGTTGACCAACGAAGAGTAATGCTTCTTGGTCTCCATGTAGGTCTGTTGTCGACAATACGGCAGACTGCGCATGCTCATTAATCACTTCTTCTCCTCAGCAGGTTTTGGCGATGGAAGAACCTGGGTGTACAGCCTTGATGTAAAGATTTGGGAAAGTGCCCCCTTATCTTTGAGTCCATTATATACTCCATCATGTGTTACAGTGTTTATCACTACGACACAATACCCGACAGTGAGACCAGCTAAAAGAAAATTCTTTGACATTAATTTGGTCACCATGGAGCTCTGGTAGACCATGGAAGGCTAACTCCTTGAGGACGAAACAAGTGACTATGCTATAAAAAATACCACAATTCTTACTAATGTATAATTATAACTTATATAAAAATTATAATCATACATTATATTAGAAAGAAGAACCTACTATGCAAAGAAAAACAGACAAAATCATTCCTTTTTCCACTACAAAATCATTGAAACGGGTGGGAAAAAAGACAAGAGCTAGGAGGGAAACAAGTTATGGAAGCAATGCATTTAACTAATAATATATGGGATTCCCACTAAGATAAGCTCCTGAGATCAGGGTTAAAAGAGGAGGGCAGGACAATTTAAGACTTGAGTGCAATCAACAGATGAGGGCTGGGTGATGAATGGAGATATGGACAGAAGTAGTACTGTACACATGAACAGGTTTGCGAAGAGTACATGAAAGTATGTGAGAGATCATGAGTCCAAAGAAAAATGCCAGGAAAATAAACTCACAGTGGTAAAGAGTGCAGAAAGTTTGGCTAATAGAGACTTGTGCTATTGTTTTTTTTACATACATATAATGCATGAAAATCATTATTATCTGTATTGTTGTAAATTCATTCAATAAGATCCGGTGTCATACTTAGACACATAGAGCTTATCCAAAGGATTTGTTCTTGAACAAATTTGAAAACACGAGCAAGGTAAAATTGAAGAAGGACAATTATATGGACGGAGACCAAACATGACAGAATGAATAGTGTAAAATATAGAAAGCAATGCAGCTGGGGACAAAGCCACTGCAAGCAACCTTCAGTATCACTCAGAGTTTGCCATACAAGGTGCACTTAAGTGTAGTTTGTGTGGAACACTTACAGTGTACCACAGTATAAAAAAAAAAAGAATCTGTAAAGCAATCACATAATGTATTACATGTACAGACTTGATTCCAAGTGAATATATAAAGGATTAGGTTGGACGTAAATCTACATTCGTGCCAAATCTAATTATCTTACCTTCAAATGTATACCCAGCAATGGCTTTGACATCAGTAGTTGCAATCACCCTGGTGCCTGAAACGCCTCTCAAAAACAGCATGGAACCAAGTTCCGTCAGTGCTGCACTTTCTTCAACTGGTAAGCTCATGGCTGTTAGATGGGGACACTGAGAGTCAGAGAGATGTCACACTGAAGCATTTAACTACTAATTAAATTGAGCATTGAAGTTTTTATCTATGCCAAACAAGGCTTGAAACAATAGTATTTGTTTAACAATGTTTACAAGTTAGCTAAAATGCACACAAAAAAGTCGTTTGGCAAGAAATGACGTGTGGGCCCTTATGCATAATGTACTGAGCTTTGCTAAACTGGTTTTAGCTATTATAACTAGAAGTGATGAAAATATTAATAGATTAATGTGCTGGTTAAAAGAAGATGATGAAATGTTTTAAATTCCAGCCATTTTAGATCCAAAAATCCCTTCAACTTAAATTTTGTGAAATGAGACACAAATATAGCATAAGTCATTACAGAACCATAAGTTTTCAAATGATTTGAGGAAAAAGAGGTGAATGACATTCATACAAATAAACTTGGAACAGTCACAAAAACTTTTAAATTGTTAACTAATCACACAAGAAACACATCAGTATTTCAGGATTATATAAAGTATACAGTAAGGTAATAGTGTAACTCCTCAAAATGTGTAATGTAGAGTGCATTCGATAAATTATTAGTATAACCCACAAAATGTGTAGCACAGTGTATGCAATAAACTAACAGTGTAATAGCACTGAGGAGCATAACCTTTTTGTTTAATAAGCAGTGTGTACTGTAATGAAAAAGTGTAACTGGATTTACAATGGTGCTGATAAAATATCAAAGATTATACATACATAGTAACCAAGCACTCAAGTTTAACAAAATACAGCACTAGAGCTCTTATACAACTCAGGCCTGACTGGAGTCCATGATCTTAGCACAGGGTGTCTGCACAGTGAGCAAACAGGAAAAATAATATATTCAAGGAACATACTTAAACTAAGCCGGATCTATCAAGTATCTCCTCTCATGTTCAAGCCCTGATACTAGTACATAAAAATATAAAATGACATCATACCAAGAAGAAAACAGGGTAACTGTAAGAATATAGCATCCACCATTAACCAAACCCAGCACACCTCCACTAATTTTATCCATTTGCACGCCTTACATCTACAGGACTACAGTACATCTTCGGAAATAACCTTTCCAGGGGTTGACTCGATGATGACTCAGTGCATAATTACAAGCAACATATTTAGGGTCCTAAATAGAAGGCACCTATACTATGGGGTAAGGAAATCCTTTCTGAGCTCATTTACAAGTTCTGCATCCAGCCTCTCTCCAGCAAAGCTGTTAACCAGATTACTTGAAATTCTAGCTTTTAAAATCAGTTTAAGCCTGCAGTTAATTTCTGATAAGACAGAATACTAGTAGGTCCGATATCTATCAGAAGAAGTATGGATGTTGCTTCTACAAGGGAAAATTATATTCTGAGAGGTAGTGCAGTTTAGCAAACCAAAAAGACATGCATATCACATCACCTGCCTTTCAACTACCCAAGGTGGAGCAAGAAGAGTGAACAAGAAATTTCTAACCTAAGAAAAAACTGATCCTGCTGCAATGGAAAGAGAAGCCACTGACACAACGAAAAATGAAATCATAAAAAATGGGTTATATATCATGCACAAGGTGCCAAAAATATATATCATGTAGAAGGTCCCAAAACTACTCATCATATGCCACTCATGAACAATACCTTTATGAGCTAACAACCATTTTAAGGTAAGGGGAAATTAGATTGCAACTTGAAAAACGTCTGAGGGATTGGTGGGATATTGGAAGTGAAAAATCACACAAGGAAACAGAGAGTCAAAGCAAAATATCTCCACCTTCATGTTATGGAAGAAGAATGGTGACTGACCAAGAGCACGGTGACAAATCAGAGCCACACTGCCTCATCCTAACACCTGTACACCCAGGGGGATGTAAATGTCTTGTTCCACTAACTGGTGGTACCTCTATTTATGGTGCAGCATATAATTTTACATAATAAACAAGGATACTCATGTGCAAGCTCAATCTTACAACCTTCCTATAAACAAGGGAAAGTGTGATGCAAAAAACTAGTGGAGCAAAAATCATCATGGTAAAAACATTAGAAATCAAGGATAGTGAGCAATGGTTGCCTGGTGCCCAGCTAATTACTTTGGGTAATAAAACATGGAAGATTACAGATGTCTACTTGCTGGACCATCCAGTTAATAACACTTCACAGAGGATAGTGAGGTATGTGAAATATACCTCATGAATGAAAAACCACACCAGCGGATATAAACACGTATGCTCTTCCCTCTAAATGAACCCACACAAACAGAAACATCTGAACTGGCAGTATATAATACCATTATTTCATCTATAAAATATTCTTCTTATAAAAAATGAAGATATTGATGAAAGACCGACCCAGCCATGGGTTCACAATCAAGTAATTTAGAGAGAGAGAGAGAGAGAGAGAGAGAGAGAGAGAGAGAGAGAGAGAGAGAGAGAGAGAGAGAGAGAGAGAGAGAGAATGATGATACTGCACTAAAAATGTATTACATGAGAAATACTGAGACAGATAGCATTACTAAATCCATTCACTCCACATCCATAATTCACCAGTAAACTTTGTATTACAACAGTCAACTGAAGAAATATCAAACAAGCTTATCTTTAGCTTACATGAAAATGCATAGCAAGGTTCTGTTAAAGTGATTTTTTACAGTGGCCTCAAAACGAGTGAGAAGAGGAACAGCAAAATAAATTTCCCAAAAGCATATATAAAGATAAATGACACTAAAAAAATCTTGTGTTAAGAATTTGGATAAACAGAGAGTAAAAATCAATTAATGCGAAGGTGAACAACAACGATGATCAGAGGCCGGGGGAAAAATCCTATGCTTGCAATTCAAGTACTATATACACCTAGGAATAAACCTAACATGCTTTAAGGGGTGGGATATAACGTGGAAAAACCAAATCAGAATCCCTGGGGCAAAAACCAATACATGGGTGATTAACTGAAGATGACTGACTGAATAACTCTATAATGTAGTATTTCAAATAAACTATATGCAAGAAAGAAAACGACAAAACTGAACCAAAGAAAAGACACAAATGTCTATCAAATAACTGTTGCCCATAAAAAGCAATCTTAATAATGTGAAAAATCTTTTTGTAACTTTCCTAAATGGTGATACTACATCATGAACATAAGTGATTCCAAATGCAAGACTAAACAGTAACACTCCTGCCATAGATGGTACTGTACTAAATACCATGGCAAATTTAAAAGCAGATGCTAATTTTGTGGGGAAGCTTTTGATTAAAATAAAGCATGAGACAAAGTGCACTTAAAATGCGTGTCTTGTATCAGACATTAAAAGACAACCATATTAAGTTCAATCACTCAGGGAAATAAGAACCCCTTAAGCCATGGCTATCAGTCACCATACGAAGGTGTTCAATGGATTGACATAGTATTTAAGGCCAAAGCCCAGTATTTTGGCCCTTCAGCGGGCCCAAAAGATCACATAGCAGCAGTGTTTGATGAATTTCACACCTAAACTGGGTCCCCGCTCATTGGGGTCATTTATGTTTAGGTCCATGGTGTAACCTCCAAGCATCCAGATACAAAATCTGGATTGAAATGTTCTTCAATTGAAATGAATATTCTAGTTTCATTGTAAGCAGATAAAAAAATGAAGGTCATACCTATAGAAATTGGGTTATTTTTACATGTAAGTAAGCGTAGTCCATAATCTTTAGCAACAGCTTCTATCTGATCTCCAAGGTATTTCTTCAGGTCCTTCCTTTCTTCAAGCAGTTTCTTGTAACCTTGTTTGCCCATTGACAAAAGCGTCATGAAAAGGTCTACAACTGGACTGCTGGATGCCCTTCCTGGAAAAAGTGTAACAATTACATAAATAAATAAATAAATAAATAAATATATATATATATATATATATATATATATATATATATATATATATATATATATATATATATATATATATATATATATATATATATATATATATATATATATATATATATATATATATATATTATAACTTCCAGAACACCAGCCATTGGCAGAATATACAGCAAAGGACACCAGAAGGAGACGTCTTGCAGCATTTCATCTATTTATTTTGGCACCATTTTGAGGCCAAGCCTCATCATCAGGCTGCAACAAACAAACAATCAATAAATAATATAAAATTGATTCGACTAATTATAAAAGGTAATTTATTTAAAGAGAAACTAAAAAACTAAAAGGGAAGTGATAAGTACCTTTCAAAGAACAGGAGGGAAGACAAGTGGCAGTCACAAGATGTGTAGGTTAAAAGTAAACTCGTGCCAAGAAGAGAGGGGTGGAGGTCGTTTGACTGTTTAACTCTGGAACTACTTGTTTAACAGAAAAGTGATTCATAGATCGCAAGCTGTTGTGGGGAAGAGGCCCTAGTAAGAATTTTTAATTGCTCATATTGGATGTCAGATTTACATTTACAGGCATGGTTCCAAATATTAGAGTATTCTGGAGATGCCAGTCATCTTAGATTTGTACCCTTTTACAACTGTTACTCTTGTGTATATATTTATTTATTTATAAATGATTTCTTTAACCAGACCTCTGAACCCTTTTATGGTTCTTCCTGGGCTGGAAAAAAAGGTTCTTCTTGGGCTGGAAAAAAAGTGGGGAGAAGAATACATAATAAATTAAATAATTAAACAAATAATAAAAAAGTGGAAAAAATTAAAATAGAATAAAAAACAGAGGGAGCAAAAAAACAGGAAAAAAAGGGGAGAATTATATTTTATTTATTAATTTAATTTTGTTTAAGAAGAGAATGATATTATTAATTGAAAAGTTATCACCTTCAGCTAAAATATCCTTTATTGATTTACTTTGTAAATAAGTATTTCTTTCATGTTGCCATCTGGGACAGTCAATCAAGATATGCTTGACTGTTATTGGGAAGTTACATCTTTCACAAGTTATTGGATCTGTGTGTGGAGTTGACATCAGATGACCATGTGTGAGTCTGGAATGTCCTATTCTGAGTCTTGTTAAAATTACTTCATTAATTCTTTGTTTTTCGGTAGAAGAATGCCACTTTTTAACTTCGTTCTTAATTTGTCCTAGTTTGTTTTGAGAGGGTGTATTTGACCAATCATTTTGCCAATCCCTATAAATCAAAGGTTTAACTGATGCTAGCCAGTCTGATATGGGAGCTTTCGTAGTAGTTGGGGGGATTGTACATGCCAATTTAGCAGCTTTATCTGCTTTCTCATTACCCTCAATGCCTACATGGGCTGGGATCCAACAAATATGAACTTGAAGGCTGTTTGTAATTAATTGATGAATTTCCCGTTGGATATTTTGGACAAGGTGATTATTTGATTTAAATGATCCTATTGCTTCAATAGCACTTCTTGAGTCGCTCAATATGAGTGCTGAAAGAATTCCTTTTTTTGATATAATGTGGAGAGCCAATTGTATGCCTGTTAATTCAGCTGTAAATACTGATGATATTAGAGGAAGGCCCATTTGGATAGTTTCATCACTTGAATAGGCTGATGAGCCCACTCCAGCTTCGTTTTTGGATCCATCTGTATAGATTATGAAGGGATTACCCTTCCATCTTATGTGTTCCATGGCATGTTGATGATACATTTCTGTGTTGAACATATATTTCTTTGAAAGATATGATAAATATGTGCCTATTTCTGCCCTTTTTAGTGTCCAAGGCGTGATCTGATTTATTTCTTGTGTAAATTTGGGTATCATGTTATGTAAATTCAATAGATGATTAGTTTTTTTAGTAAATAAGTTTTGATTTGGGTTATTATTTGTATTTTGATTGAGAAATTTATTTTATTCTGGAGATGTGCCTGCTTGAAGGGATAAGCCTCTTCTTAAAGTAATCAGATCTCTGTAATATTTTAGAGGCAGTTGGCCTGCTTCTGCTAGGATAGCGGAAGGCTCCTGTACATATATGCACTCCCTTGTGATGTAAAGCATCTAGAGATTTTAGAGCTGCTTCTGAGGCAGTTGAATAAATTGGACAGCTATAATTTATAATTGATAGTACTGTTGCACTGTACAACATTAATATTGTATCTCGTCCTGCACCCCATTTGGTGTGAGAGATTTTCTTTAATAATGTAGGGGCTTTAGATTCTTTGGCTTTGATATATTTGATGTGATCTTTCCAATTTAAATGTTGATCGAAAATCATACCCAAATATTTAACACTATTGCACATGTTTATCTCTTCATTATAAAGATATAACTTAATGGTTTGTTGTTTCAACCACCTTTTGTCTTTGAAGACAATGCCATGTTGTATTTACCGACAACTTGAAGCCTACAGAGTTAGTCCAAGTGGTTATATTATTTGTTGCTATATTAAGTATTCTTTGAGCATGTCTTAGAGAATGATTTGAATAATATATTATAAAATCATCCACATACAAGCTATTTTGTATACCCTCAGGCAGGGCAAATATGATGCAGCTCAAAACACTGCCTTGTATGTAGGGATTTGAATATGTATTTTCTATGTATACTTGAAATGTACAATTTGTTAAAAAATTGTTGATAAATATTGGAAGGTGACCTCGAATATCGGATTTATGGAGTTTGTGCATAATATTGTATCTCCATGTGGTATCATGTGCTTTTTCTACATCAAAGAAAACAGCCACTATCAGCTTTTTCTTTTCAAATCCTTTTTTAATATGATCTTCTAATTGAGTTGAGTCTAGTGTAGATCTACCAGCTATGCATCCCAATTGGGTAGGTGATAAAATTGAGTATTTTGTTATGACACTTGTTAATCTTACAGAAACCATTTTCTCCAACAGTTTGCACAAGCAACTTGTTAGTGATACTGGCCTATAATTAGTGGGGTTGCTAGGGTCTTTTCCTAGTTTACTGATGGGTATGATTACTACATGTCTCCACTTAGTTGGGACGACATGCGTTAGCCATATGTTATATAATTTTAATAAGAATTCTTTAGCTAGTGTAGCTAAATTTTGGATCATTTCAAAAGCAATCATATCATGACCTGGAGCTGATGATTGACATGATTTTAGGGCAAAATTAAGTTCACTCATAATGAATTCTTGATTATAATCAAGGTCCTCATCAGTTTCAAAATTAAGTGTGTGATTCATTTTTTGTGTTCTAATTCTTTTGAAGTGTTCATCTAAGTTAGAATAAGCACTAATATCTTCTATATGTTTGACTAATATATTTGAAATATCTTGTAGGTTATGATTTAGTTTCCCATTATATTGTATTGGGCTTCTAGGTGGTCTTATATGTTTACCATTGATTTTACGAATTTTGTGCCATATTTCCTTAACTGAAGTATTTGGTGACAACTGAGCTTTTTCGAATATTATTGTTTTTTGAAATTTTGCACTGTATTTATTGTAAAGTGGTTTAATGTGATCAACAGTTATATTTATAACTATTATCTTGTTTAGTTTTATATTACAAGGGCCTTTATTAAGGGTGTTTAATCTAGACTTTAGTCTATTCAAATTACGTGCTAGAGTGTGCTTGGTTTGATTTAAGAGAGATAAATTGTTAGACCACCATGGAACAGGGGATATATTAGGGGTTGAAGAAGTTTTGGGGATGCATTTATCTGCAGCACTGATTACAAAACTGGAAAAGAAATCATTTGTAACATCATTGTTTTGATTTAATGGAAAGGGAGGGATATTTCTAGTTTGTAAATTATATTTATCCCAATCAGCTTTCATTAAGTTATATTTTATGAGAAATGATTGTTTTTTGTTGTTCAAATAATTCAAAACAATTGGAAAGTGATCACTTGTGTATGAATCGTCTAGGACATTCCATTCCAATTTTTTTATTAATTCCAGTGAGCATAATGAAATATCTATTGAAGAGAAGGTTAAATGAGTTTTTGAGAAGTACGATGGTGAATCACTTTCATTCAGGCAGTGTAAATTCTGAACATTTATGCAATTCTCAATGTTTGTGCTGGCCAAGTTACTAGCATGTGTGCTGTCCCATAACGGATTATGGGCATTAAAGTCCCCTACTATTAGTAGGGGGCCATTTACATTATTTAGTATTTGTGGTAAATCACTAAAGTTTGTGTTCAACTTTGGCTGATTATATAGATTCAGTATAGAGACAATTTGATTGACTGGCATATGCAATTTGATTGCAGTTATTTGATATGACAATGATGTAATATTTAAGGGTTCATCAGTTGATTGCTGAATATTTGATGCATTGATTGGTTCTTCTTCATATTTCCTTATTACCATATCTACTTGAATTCTGATCATGTTTTTTTTTAGTTTTAAGGATTCCGAGCATAGTTCGCCATCTTGATGGAATGTTACAGGGCATTTTCAGAACCTAGTAAAGTTATTTATGAAATTTTGGGTTATATTTTAATTTTTGTTAGGTAAACAATTGTACGTTATGATGAAACACTCTTGACATTCGCAAGATAAATCATGTTCCGAGTGTTGAAGGAATGTTCTGATCTCTGGGTCCCGAATATGTTTCCATTATTGGATGTCGAAATATTTTTGTTAGGAATTTCTGGTATAGGTATATTGTATTGAATCTACGATGTGCTGGTATAAAATTTTGATTTGAAATTTAGGTTTATTATTATTATTATTCTTTGGTCTTGTTGACGGTTGATTTGATGTGGTTGCATTCTTCTTTATCGAAGGAATTTTCTTTGGCCCCATGGTGGCTTATTTAGCAGTTGCACTCAATCAAAAAGTCCAAAAAACAATGAACTCTTACGAAATATTTGGATGAACACGCAAGGTGATGATCACTCAACGAGAAACAAATGTGGACTGGGTTTGGACACTCGATGAGTGGCCAAGTCATGCGGTGGGCCCGGGACAGCGCATTTCCAGCTGTACAATATCCGAGCGGATGTACAAAACCCGGGACAAAATTTTGATGAAAAAAGTTGACAAAAACAAGGGCAAGTGAAATCCGAGGTTTGACTGTTGTCACTAAACCTATGTGCCTTAGAAAAAGGAAATGATTATGTTAACTGTTGATACACAACACAAAAACACTTCCAACAAACTGCAAAATCCTACTTCACAAAAAATTTACCTTCATTTCAAAATATTTTTCCAAATACAAAATCGTAATTCAAATAATTACATAAAGTTTTATAATGGAAAATCGCAATTTCTTCAACAATAACCAGTTTTTATGTACTAATTCAGTCCCCTAATATTATCTTCTCTCCCTTGATGCAATATACTGTACATTCTCTCCCCAAAATTAAATCAAACATCGTTTTTGATAAAAAATTGCGCAACATACTACATTCTGGGTACTTTTTTTATTTTCATAAATCACGATAACTGCCAAAATTTCAACCTTGGTCAACTTTAATACTCAAGTTTTTCTTCAATCATTTACCTTAATTTTGAATCAAATCAGAAATTCCAAATGATTGAACCTCCTACTGGTACCATGAAGTTTTTATCAGTACTTTGAACAAAGGCATCTACTCGGCCTACTCTGCAAAAAGATAAAGAAACTTATTGATGAGCAGCTCCTTATCAATGTTGCCCCATTCTAAAAATAACCCTAGCATGATTGAAATAACTTCTGATCATAACATTGAAATTCTATGCATACTGTCTGTTTAATCACTTCTGATCATAAGTGTTCATTTTCAATGCTGTAAAATTGTTTCATAATTTTACAGCAAAGAGGATGAAAGACTTCTAGTACCTGTACAGTACTGGTTAGTTAGTTATAAATGATTTGTTTAATACTGAAATTCATGAACTCTGAACTTTTGATCTAGTGTTCTTTTAGGTTTCATAATTTCTGGGAAAAGTACAGTACTGGGAATTGTAATACAGGTAAAAGATGTTATCCCTAATTCCTTTAGAATATTTATCAACAAGTTCAAGTTCTAAAATTTAGGTTATGTTTAAAGTACAGTGGTAACTTGGCACTCAAACTTAATTAGTTCCACAGGGCTGGTTGAGTGACGATTCATTTCAGTCCTGAGCAAATTTTTCCTATTCCAGACACCAAAAAATACAAAAAATAAAAGCACTTACACACGAATTTAACAAACCTAGCATGCAGAACGCAAAAAAAAATCCTAAACAAAATACATAAATGAAATATATGAAAATTTATTCTCACTTGACCTGTACTTAGAAGAGTTGATGGCTTATGTCGAAAGTGGTGAGGAAGGTGAAGAAGAGGAGAGGTGCTATTGTCTGGAAGGGCAATCATATTCTGTAAAACCAGAAAGCAGCTGTGCTTCTGGGGTTCTTTCTCTTTGCTGTCTCTTTCTACTACTTTCATCTTGAGACTCACTGTGTTTCTAACTAAAAACTTGTGCAATGATTTTTGGTTTTACTTGCATTTCAGACTGTTCCTATAGTGAGACATAGCATTGTCATTCAGCAGGTTTATAACACATTGCTACACCTTTGTTAGGATGATAATTTTCAAAGAAACTCTGCACTTCTCCCATTTTTTACAGTGTAGTTGCTTGTTTCGTCCTCAAGGAGTTACCCTTCCATGGTCTACCATAGCTCCAAGGTGACCAAACTAATATCAAAGAATTCTCTTTTAGTTGGTCTCGTGGCCGGGTATTGTGTCGTAGTGATAAACACTATAACACATGGGCTCAAAGATAACAGGGCACTTTTCCTGATCTTCAGCAAAGCTGTATCTGGCTTGTTTCCATTGTCAAAACCTGCTAGAAGTGATTAATGCCATACTGTAGACAAACAGACCCGTACGGAGACCAAGAAGCCATTACTCTTCTTTGGTCAACAGAGTATGGTTTAGTGCGATTACCAACGCTCTGAAAACTCAGCTTTTTCTTTGATTCATTAGCGAGGTTCAAGGAAACATCTAAAATACTCTAAAATAAGTTAAGTGCTTAATTTTACGTTCCATTTAAAGCTTTAGTTTTAAACTTTCAGAATTGGTAATTAATTTGTGTGAGAAAGCCGGAAACCCGGCATTTCTTGCTAACACATGGTCGGCGCTTACTCATGATCGCTGATTGCTAGTTTCGAAGAGCGCAAATTGTTTTAAAGAATTTGTCACTCTAATTAGATGTTTTAACTAAAAGAAATGTTCCACAATTCATCATTAATATAGAAAATCCTTTTTGATTATACAATGTCTATAATAATCTAGGCAGTAGCCTACATCAGATTAAGTGAGAACAATTTAGGCTAGATTAATAATGGGTGTTGTCTGTAGCCTATAACCTAGGATTACTTATCCTTAAGTGTGAAATAAGTAACCTGAAGTAAGAACCTTTTAACCCTAGAGATGCTAGGGGGATGCCACTTAAGGACGACGGCGATATTATGCATTTGCAACTTCAGTAATGGAACCAATATTTTCTTGTTCATTTTTTAACTTATCACCTAATGCTATACATGGTTGTAATTGCCTTGTGTCGCAGTTTAATAACCAAAAATAAAACATAAGATACTTTCAAAACTTATATTTAAAAAGAATATTTTTTGGAAAGAAAACATTTTTATAAAAGCCACTTTTTAGTTTTGGAATGCTTCATGCAGTATTTTCTGAGACAATTTCAAATTTTTCATGACAATCTTACTCCTTAGCTATTCAAGAAACACCTATAAAAGTACAAAAAATATACAACCGTTATTAATTGGTTCAATGGGTGTATATGTGTGTATATGTTAACTATCCTATCCACACTAACTTTAAAACCAATAATACTGTTGTCACTGTCATTGTATTTATTTATCTCGATATCACTATTTGATGAAAATGAATAAGCATCATCATCAAAAGCCATTACAGGTGGTCCCTGGTTTACGACAGGGGTTCTGTTCTTGCGCCGCGTCGTAACCCGAAAATCGTTGTAAGTCGGAAAATCGTCGAAAATCGTCAAAAATCCTAAGAAAACCTTACTTTTAATGCTCTGGGTGCATTGAAAACGATGTAAACTGCATTATTATTGAGTTTTACATCAAAAAAACCCTTCAAATTATGATTATTCTGCCGTTTTGGGGCCATATTTCTTCCGTCGGATCGGCGTACGACGCGTCGTAACCCCGGAACATGCGCCGTAAGCCGGGAAATAATTTCTGATGAATACATTTGAAAAGCGTCGTAACCTCAAAACGTCGTAAGCCGGAACCGTCGTAAACCGGGGACTGCCGGTATCTCCAAAATTCACAAAATAAACAAAGATTTATAAAAATCTTCGACCGTTGTTCAACTTCAGGATACAAAAGCCTCCCTGGTCCTGGGCCCCCGAGCTGACGGAAGGTTTACAATTTTGCTATTTTTATACCTATGATTAAGAGAAATCTGGCATCTTGTATGTTCAATAGTGAGCTGAATGGCTGGTGAGGCTGCTGACATCACTCAAACAGTGCTATGGGGAGGGACTAAATTTACCGCGATATTTGAAAATAAAGCGTCGATAATATCGACGTCGTCCTTACGCAGCATATAAAGCCTCGATTTTCGCAACGTGCTGCACCTTGTGGGTTAAAACATACTCTATTATGGGCTTAGATCAAGGACCCTATGATTAGATAATAACAATAATCTGGGCAAAATAAAACAATAACCTAGCTATAAGGCTACATATTAGTAAAATTTTATCCTTTTACATAACCTGTACACTTAACCCTTAAGGGATGGGCTAATTATACATCATGCAACCCCCCAGACTGGGCAAACTTTAAAGTTGGCCAATTTAAGAAAAAACACATCAATTGAAAGTGGGAGATATGCAAAAGCACATGGTGTAAGAAAAGAAATTTAAAAAAATTTTCCTTACCTTCCAAGGGAAGTTGAAAGTGACTATTTACAACCCTGTGTGGGGTCTCTTTCACAAAACACTCATAAATTTTACCAAGTTATACATGTTTTTTCTAATAATTTATTTTATTTTATTTTGTCAAATTATAATTAAAACTCACACAATATCAAAACAAATAGGAAATAAAATCAGTAACAAATTCTGAGCAAATATTTACATAAATTTACTGATTGGGAAATGCAGTAACTTTTTTTGGATTTATACATGTTTTTTATAATATTTCTCTGCAAAATTACAATTATAACTGACATCATATCGTAAAAGATAACTAAAACCAACAGCAATCCCTGGGTATATTTGTGAGCAAATAAACGAAAAGACGTCATGGGAGAGAAAGGAGCAAGACGTTCTCCCTTCAAGGCAAGAATGATACTAAATTCCATGATATGGCCATGACTGAGCTGAGGTGAATTCTTTAGTTGCCATAAATCATTTATGGGCCACTGAAGTAGTGGAAATGCTTTCCCACTCAATACAGCCAAATCGTATGGTGCGTAATATTAATACTCCCCATAGGGAATCCTAACCACCCAAAACCTGTTTTAGACCCTCTATTGAGGGGATCCGCCCATTAACCCTTAAACGCCTACTGGACGTATCATACGTCGACTAAAATTGTCTGTTGGGTGCCAAGTGGACATACCGTACGTCGACTACAAAATATTTCATCCTTCGGTCAACTTTGACTTGACCGAAATGGTCGAAAAACGCAATTGTAAGCTAAAACACTTACATTCTAGTAATATTCAATCATGTACCTTCATTTTGCAACATATTGGAAGTCTCTAGCACAATATTTCGATTTATGGTGAATTTTTGAAAAAAACTTTTTCCTTACGCCCGCGCGGTAACTCGGCCGAAAATTTCAGAAATTCTTTCGTCATTTTGTTGTAATTTTTGCACTGTTTTATATTAGCCGTTACATAAAGTTTATATATGAAAATGTGTGCAATTTCATGTAAAATACAGCAAAATGCAACCCATGGTTGTAGCTTTTATCAGTTTGGAAATATTTTCATATAAACCACGATAGCTGCCAAAATTTCAACCTTCGGTCAACTTTGGCTCGACTGAAATGGTCAAAAAACGCAATTGTAAGCTAAAACTCTTACATTCTAGTAATATTCAATCATTTACCTTCATTTTGCAACAAATTGGAAGTCTCTAGCACAATATTTCGATTTATGGTGAATTTTTGGAAAAAACTTTTTCCTTACGTCCGCGCCAGAAATTCTTTCGTCACGTTGTCGTAATGTTTGCACCGTTTTATATTAGTTGTTACATAAAGTTTTATATATGGAAATGTGCGCAATTTCATGTAGAATACAACAGAAAATAGCTCATGGTTGTAGCTTTTATCAGTTTTGAAATATTTTCACATAAATCACGATAACTGCCAAAATTTCAACCTTCGGTCAACTTTAACTCGACAGAAATGGTAAAAAAATGCAATTATAAGCTAAAACTCTTACATTCAAGTAATATTCAATCATGTACCTTCATTTTGCAACAAATTGGAAGTCTCTAGCACAATATTTCGATTTATGGTGAATTTCTGAAAAAAACTTTTCCTTACGTCTCTTGTATGTAACTCGGCCGAACATCTCAGAAATTCTTTCGTCACATTGTCATAATGTTTGCATCGTTTTACATTAGTCGTTACATAAACTTTTATATATGAAAATGTGTGCAATTTCATGTAGAATACAACAGAAAATAGCTCATGGTTGTAGCTCTTATCAGTTTTGAAATATTTTCACATAAATCACGATAACTGCCAAAATTTCAACCTTCTGTCAACTTTAACTCGACCGAAATGGTCGAAAAACGCAATTGTAAGCTAAACCTCTTACAGTCTAGTAATATTCAATCATTTACCTTCATTTTGCAATAAATTGGAAGTCTCTAGCACAATATTTCAATTTATGGTGAATTTTTTTTACAAAAATTTCCTTAAGTCCACGCTGTAACTCGGCCGAACATCTCAGAAATTCTTTCGTCACGTTGTCGTAATATTTGCACCGTTTTATATTAGTCATTACATAAAGTTTTATATATGAAAATGTGCGCAATTTCATGTACAATACAACAGAAAATAACTCATGGTTGTAGCTTTTATCAGTTTTGAAATATTTTCATATGAATCACGATAAATAGAAAAAATTCGACTTTCGGTCAACTTTAACTAGACCGAAATGGTCGAAAACTGCAATTGTAAGCTAAAACACTTACAGTCTAGTAATATTCAATCAATTACCTTCATTTTTCAACAAACGGGAAGTCTCTAGCACAACATTTCGATTTATGGTGAATTTTTTAAAAAAACATTTTTTTACGTCTGCACGTTACGAATTCATGCATCAGTTTGTGATAATATTTTCTCTGTGTTGTTTTGATCGTTTTACAATTTGTTATATACCAAAATCATCGCAATTTAGTGTACAATACAAAGAAAAACAAAATAACCGGTTAGCTTTAAATGTTTTGCTCACAGCGCGATTTGTATCAAATTATATATGAAAATTTTTTTTGTGCTGTCATATATTTCAATATTTATATATGATAATGATATTTTTTTTTCATTTCTGATGGTTGCATACTAAACTTCAGGCAATGACAAAAAAGGAGCCAAAATGAACTCTTAATCTTAAAAACTAAGCGTGCTGTGATTTTTGAAAAAAACTTTTTCCGGCGCTAAACTCCCAGCGCGCGGCATACGGGAGACGTTTTTGTAAATAGAGGCTCATCGTTTAAGGTTTAAGGGTTACGCATGATCTAAATAATCCAGGACTAGGCAGTACTTTATACTAGGTTGATACCCTTTTATGAAACATCCCATCACTGGACTAAGCGTTAGTCTAGACCAAGTATCCTAGGACTAAATGAAATAGTAATCTGTGCTAGATGAGATGGTAGCCTAGCTTTAAGGTTACATATTAAGGTACAGTAATTGTGTTTTATGTAACCCATGCCCTTAAGTGTGAATTAAATAATCTGGATTAGGCAGTAGCCTAGATTAGACTAAGTGATAGCCTAGCAATAAGGTGACACATTAGTGAGTGACTGTTTTATATAGTAGACCAAATAGCCTAGGATTGGATATAAACAACGACCCGGGTTAGACAAAAAGGATAGTCTAACTATAAGGTTACATATTAAGTTTCTTTTTTCATGTAGCCTATACATTTAAGAGTGATCTAAAATAATCTGGATTAGGCAATACCCTATACTACGCTAAGAGATAAGATTTTAGGAAATAGCCTATTATTGGTCTCAGCGGTAGTTTAGACCAAATAGCCTAGGATTAGATATAAACAGTATCCTAGGCTTAAAAAAATAAGCTAGTTTTTACACTTAAGTAGTGCAGTTGGAAGCACCTCAGTCTCATAATATGAAGGTTGTGAGTTCATTCCTCACTCAGGGCACCAAGGACCGCCATTATGCAAGACCTTCAGACCAAGCATTCTGCAGCAAATTGCTCGGTTTGTTTTTTGTTAGTGGGTACGGCCCATACCACCTGCCATGAGTACAGTCCTTGTAAAAAACAAGGAAAATTTGGTTGGTCACAAGATATGTGCAAAATCTGTAATATGCTCCTGGCAGTAAGTTTTAAGAAACAGCTCATTATAAGTTGTCTCGATGGGTCCTAGTATAGATATAGAGAGGAGAGATTGGACAGTCAAGTAACTGTTGCGTGCAAGTAGGGCGCCATTGTTATGTGTTGATTCCCAGAAATGGCAGCAGCAGACTGAACAGACCAGCAGCAACAAGCCCACCTCTGGCACCCAGCACTGGGGCATCAACTGTGTTACAGACAGAACAGGATCTCAAAAGAACAGGGGATCACATTTCACAAGAAATTGACATATTTTCATTCATGAAATTCTTTATAACTGTGTTGAAACAACCTAAAACAAGAAAACATGTTAGATTACAATCAACTTGCAGTCAACTACAACCTGCTTTCTGAGTTAACAAAATAATGAATGTTGTAATAAGTTTTTTTATTAAAGCCTACTTGACATTACATTCAAACAGCCTTATAATTTGTCACTTCCCTTCCCCAGTCTTTCGCACTGCAAAGACCCGCTCCCAAAAGGCATCCAATTACAGTACTGTACTTGGTCCTTGAATAAGGTGCTTAGATTTATGTCAACCCCTCAAGTCAGCAGACCCATTACAACACAATTCGCATGCTGCAAAAGGTGATCTTCTCGACTGCTCTGGCATCAGTGGCTCGTATTAGTGAACTGGGCTCTCTTGGGCAGGGATGTTACATCATGCAAACAGCTGACCATTAGTTATTATTGTCCTTGGCCAAGAATGAGAATCCTTTAAGAAGAAAACCTCCTGTTTTTATAAGAAAGCTCAATTTTGCAGAAAAGACATTATGCCTGGTTCAAGAACTTAAGGTTTACCTAGAGGTCACGGCAAACATCCCAGAGGGTCCTATTTTCCTACACCCTAGCAGAAGCAAACTACTTTCTCTACAAGGGCTGAGAATAATTTTAGTGCCCCTCATTAAAAAGGGAAATCCACACTCCTTTCCTAGGTCACGATATTAGGAAAGTAAGTACATCGTCGGCCTTCTTCAGAAATCTTTTTTTTCGAAGAAGTCTCCGAATATACAGGGTGGTCATCAGAGACAGTATTCTTCAAAACATTATTGCCATGAGCTCGAACAAGTTCAACTACACTGTGTATCAGTAGGGGGTGTGGTTAGTCCTGATCCCATAGGCGCTACAGCGGAAAACCAGGGTCTTCCTAACGGGTGGGTATGCTAACTATCGCTGAGGAAAGGTGTCACAATACTGCAACCAGACCCAGCATGCTTAGGTAAGTCACTGCAGAACTTCACCCTAAAACATAAGTTCATGTTTAGTTTCATGTTCTTTGTTACCTTAACCTGAGGGATATTTGGAATGAAGAATGGGGCTTGAAACTTGTGGCTTGACCCGGGACCAGAAATGTTTTTTTCTTTGGGTTATTGGTATTTGAATTTGAGAGTTTAAGCCATTTCGTCACCTGTCAATTTCTTTTTAAAGCTCCTTGAGGATGAAACAAGTGACTACACTATTAAAAAACAGGTTTTGACATAGGAAAAACCTATTTTTGGTAGTCGCTACCGAGTCCTCAAAACCCTCCTACTTCCCTGATGATAAGGCATGGGATTTGGACGAGGGATCATCCTGCATTGACAAACAGAGTTATGGCTTCTTGATCTTTTTGCCAGTCCATTTGTCGACAATATGGTGGATTGCGCATGCGCGATAATCACTTCCTCTTCTACCAGGTGTTGACAATGGAAAACTGGGTACAGCTTTGCTGAAGATAAGGGAAAGTGACCTCTTATCTTTGAGTCCATTATATACTCCATCACGAGTTATGATGTTTATCATAACGACACATTACCTGGGCAAAAGTCCAACTAAAAGAGAATTCTTTGATATTAATGCAGTCACCATGGAGCTCTGACAGAAACATGGAAGGTAAATCCTTGAAGTCTGAACAGCGACTAACAAAAATAGGTTTTTCCTATATCAAAACATGTTATTTGCACTAAAGTCACAAAAGAAAACACAAAGTTTAGCACTGTGCACTGAACAACAGCTATGGGTAAAGTGACCACTTTTCCTTTGGTTCAGCTGGGATGCACAAAAGTGATTGTCTCCACTCACATGTTCTAGCTGGTTGTGTTTGTTTGGTTGAGCAAAACGGTCAACTAAACAAAGCATTCAAATATTGAACTGTTTGAGTTGATATCTGTTAAGGTGCAAAGGTACCACTGTACTGTATTTTAAAAATAATTACCATCTTTTACCAAAGTCTTGAAAAATAATTACCCTCTTTTACTGAAGTTTAAGTAAAAATGATTTCCATGTCTGACCTTTGGTAAGTTCCATACAAATTAAAATGACCTTTTATTTACGGCTGATCCAATGTATAAATTTACAAAATCTAAAAAAAATAGATTCAGCACAAAATATCTTTTATATTTAAAGACAAATGCTACATCTACATGTTACTGAATCTCAATCTAAATTTTATATAATGAATGGAAGTTAACTATTTCGTACAGTACTTTAAAGCAAATTCCAAAAAATAAAGGCGTTAGTCAGCACTCTTCATGTTTTCTGACAACAAATCCTTCTTCTGAATGCTAAAATTAATACAACAGATTTTGTCTGAGTTTAATTTTTAAGCATGCTTTATCTAACTTTAACAGCAAGTTGTTCACTGCAATCCCATCAGTTATATTAAGACCCTAATGCTGCTGGTCAAATCCCTCAGATTCACTGCTATCTGTTCACAAAAGAGGAAACCACTAACCAAGTTTTATCATCATCAATTACATTTTGGAATATGTACTCCCTTTATTATAGTCTATTTTTCTCCAGTTCTCTGTCATAATGATATTTTGTAGTATTTCATATCTTACAAAAATGATAATAAATTTATATTTTCACTTGAATTTGAGACTGGTATTTTATCATTATACTGAAGACACTAGGAAAAATCTATCCTAATATGAATATTTTACAGAGTGTAACTTAGACAGTCTTCGGATAAAGAACTCCATGTTGATCTATCAAAAAAATCTTAAATAACTTCCTGTGGAAGGCACAGAAAATTTTGTAGAATTCTTTTCTCAAACCATGTGCACTTGCATATCATTCTCTTTCCAGTGATGTGTTTTTTTTAAACTGGCTGACCTTAAAGTTTGCCTAGTCTTTGGGTACTGTTAATGTATATTCAGCTTGGTCTATAAGGGTTAATAAGATCTGGCCAATATTCATATTTGTTTAAAAGGATCTTAAAGACATACTGAATCTTATAAAATATATTACTTTTCAATAGTTTACTATTAAGAAACAATTCAATCCTGAATTGTTTCTTAATACTAAGTGTAAGAATTGTGAATTAAATAATTATCCAAGAAATGTGAATTCTTAAATCTAGGCAGTGTTTACAGTTCGCTGGTGACTACAGGTATAAAATAATTACAAAATTACTTTTTTGTTACATCTTGCTCTCAACCCCACATGTAACAAATATTCAAGAATTATTCAATGCGCTCTGCTTTTCACAGGCAAGATTTGTTCAAGTTAAACCTCCTGTTCTTATTTTGCTCTAAGTTAAGGGTAAATCACCAGTCTTTCTACTTCATACAATTTTTGAATACCCATGTTTGGTTTCATTTTTGCATTGTGGTATCATACGTCTTCAGGTATGCCAATCATGTTATTTGCAATGAGGAGAATCTTTCACTGCGCATCACTTGCTGAATTCTTCTATCATTACAGTGACTCACCTGATATTACCTTGGGAAGACAATGAAGCTCTCGTTCCAATCACATCTTCACTCTCTGTGTCTACTTTTAGAGAGTGATCTACTTTTAGTGTAGTAATATCTACTTTTAGAGAGAGATCTACTTTTAGCAGTGTAATAATTCAGATCTCCTTTTGACTGTCCTGGTTTGTGCCTACACACTACTGTTTGAGACTACTGCAAGTCTGAAAGATTTGCTGTATGCTCTTGGGTTCTCCAAGAGCTTTGGTCCCCGGCATATCACACTTTCTATGAAGTCTCCTGGTTCCACCAACTCTGCAAACAATTTTGGGTATTCTGCAATTGAGCCTCCTACCTAATTTGAAACTTATGCTTAATATGACTGATGAGTCTGTGATGAACAAACAAGTTTTTCAAAAGGCCTGTTAATCATATTCCTCGTGGCTGCCTCCCATCCCTGACAATCTTGCAGCTGAGTGCTTAGTGTGTACAACTTAAGATTTTGGATGGGTACCTGGCTGTGGGTCCACATGCCAGCATTGCTGGGAGAGCTCCTTCTTCCTCTTTTGTGAACAAAAAGAGTGTGAGTCTCACAAAGGTCACAAACTAATGAGGGTTTAATGTAACAGGTTTCCCTTAAAAACTTATTTTTATGCTAAAAAATTCTTTAAATAGTGTTAGTAAATGCAAGTACCCAATAACTTACTTGAAAATATCAATAATCATAAAGAGTTGTGCTGATTTTTTTTGGGGAGGGGGCAAAATTTGCAACCAAGACCAGTAACTTACATGTGTACAGTATTTCCCTCTCCCTTGACACAAATTCATTGCAAAGCAGTAAAACCATACAGTGTACATTTAGCAGACAGATACAGAAAAGAAGATATTTTGATTAGTTTACATACACAATTAACAGATGTCCACTAGATATAAGCAATAGTTACTGATTTAGATAGTATACATATTTCAAAACTAACCTTGCAGCTTGTTGAATATGATGCATACACTTTGAAGACTGGACTCCATATGCATTGTTAATAACGTGGGGTATTCCATACTCTGAGCACAACTTAGCCACCTTCATGATAATGAAAACTGTCAGTTGAGTCCTAAAATTGTTTTAATTTCAGATGCACAAAAAATTTATCCAAAAGTTTTGCATGAATGACTTTTCTTTGCTTGAGACATGTATCTTCTACATAATACTGACCATAAATAATTATTAGATTTTATCCAATTTCCAAATACAGTACAATATTCCATTCATAATGTAGGCGTTAAATCAATAGAGATTAAGAGGTTAAAGATGGAGACCAATGCTTCATTCATGGTGTCATAGTTAAAGGCTACAAAATACAGTACAGTGTATGATGTACTGACTTCTATGAGCATGATTATTTTATGACTGAAATACACAGGAACTTAAATCATGGTTGTATGTGGAAAGTACACTCTACAGTATTAAGATAAAGATGTTTATGTAGCAGCCTACTAGTGGTATAGTAAAGCAAGTCCTTGTTTTAGCCTGATATGGCAAGAAAGATACTAAACCTTCTTTGTTGCAAGAAACTTCAGTTTTTTTTATAATTCAAAATTACTACAGAGGAGACTAAAATGGAAAACTCACTAGTAATTTTCTCTTGCGCAGAATGTTTTAAAGAAGCCTGAATAAATACAAATAGACCTAAAAAAGAACTACACTACATTTAGAGCTTAAAGTACAGATTTAATCCTTGTTCAGAGATGAGAAACTAGTACTTTCCAGTTGTCCATGAATGCAGTTAATATTTAAAAGCAATTTAGGGGTTCCAAAGGTCATGCTTCCACCATCCAAAAAAGTATTCTTCTGTTCATGAAAAAACTACATGAATCGATCTCTACCTCCTCAAGCTTATCAATCCCACGAGGAGCAAAGCAACTGGTTGTTGTCATCACAACTGCAATAGCACCGGGGCCATGAGTAGTGATTAACCTTTCTATTTCAGGCACATCTGTTCGCAGTTCATCTCCTTCCAGGATATTCTCGACAATGATTGGCTCAAACCCTTCGATGGAAAATAATATATATCATACAAAAGGCAAGTAAACATAGAATAAAATATAATGAGCATTATATATATATATATGTATATATATATATATATATATATATATATATATATATATATATATATATATATATATATATATATATATATATATATATATATATATATATATATATATATATATATATATATATATACAGTATATAATATAAAAATAAAGACAAAATCCACAGAGAAAAAGAAACATTGGAGTACTGCAAGGCCTTTCAACTTCTTGTCCTTTACTTAGCAGACCGAGTCTGCTAAATAAAGGACACGAAGTTGAAAGACCTTGCAGTACTCCATTGTTTCTCTTTCCTTCGTGGATTTTGTCTTTATGTATTTATATATTCATCACGTTCCATATTTTTGTGATTCAGTTATACATACATACTGTACATACATACATACACATAGATATATATATACATGCCATTAGGTGCAATTGCCAACTGCATCTAATGGCACGAAGATATTAGCTAACTATAAATAAATTATGTATATATATATATATATATATATATATATATATATATATATATATATATATATATATATATATATATATATATATATATATATATATATATACATATATATATACTGTATATATATATATATATATATATATATATATAATATATATATATATATATATATACAGTCATAATCCGAACTTACGCGAGTTAGGTTCCAGAACCCCTCACGCAGGCTGAATTTTCTCTCAAGTTTGGCATAATAAATGCTTATTTCTAGAGTTTAAACACTAAATATGACCCTAATCATGCTCCCAAATTATTAAGTTAACTTTTAAATGAAATTAAAGTTACTGCAATTTCATTTAAAAGTTAGCTAATACATTACCCTTAAAATGGAGAAATCAATGGTTGACATAAAAATTGAGAGTTGGAAGAGAATCTCTCTCTCTCTCTCTCTCTCTCTCCCCTTCCAACTAATCTATTTTTAGAAGTCGTCTCAACCTCTTTTTAATAACTTCTTTATTCTGCGTCTCTTTCTCTTTGTTCTGAAATGCTTTTTCATGAACAGACAGTGTTTTATATTTGGACTAATACAACTCTTAGTTATTGTCTCTATTTTTAGAACGTATTTGCAACACTAGCGCATTTACACTTCATAGACAATACAGGTCAAATTAGATCAATTTAAACTATCTACTGTACAGGTAAAGATGTACAGAGAATTAATAAGTTGTAAAAACGCGTGAGCGCTAACTATGAGAGAGAGAGAGAGAGAGAGAGAGAGAGAGAGAGAGAGAGAGAGAGAGAGAGAGAGAGAGAGAGAGAGAGAGAGAGAGAGAGAGAGAGAGAGAGAGAGAGAACCAACACGAACGGACGGTAAAGAATCGCCTGGTTCAAGGGTTGTCCTTACTTAAGAGAGTGAAATTATTTATCAATTATTACGGAGACTGAGAGAATAACACGAGAGAGAGAGAGAGAGAGAGAGAGAGAGAGAGAGAGAGAGAGAGAGAGAGAGAGAGAGAGAGAGAGAGAGAATGGTCCTTACTTGAAATATCAAGTGTGACTCTCTCCCCCATTCCACCGATCTATTTTTAGAAGTCTTCTAAACCTCGTTTTTAAAAACGTCTTTATTCTGTCACTTTCTCTTTGTTCTGAAATGCTCTATGTTCTGAAATTCTCTGTCTCTATGTTTTAGAACGGCGCATTTACAGTTTGTAAACGGTACAGGTGAAATTAGATCAATTCAAAATTATCTACTGTACAGTTAAAAGACATACAGAGAAACAGTGCTGTATATGTAGGTTGACTAATTCGAATGAGAGAGAGAGAGAGAGAGAGAGAGAGAGAGAGAGAGAGAGAGAGAGAGAGAGAGAGAGAGAGAGAGAGAGAGATAACAATTGTCCTTACTTAAGAGAGTGAAATTTTTTATGAAATATTATGGACACAGAGAGAGAGAGAGAGAGAGAGAGAGAGAGAGAGAGAGAGAGAGAGAGAGAGAGAGAGAGAGAGAGAGAGAGAGAGGATTGCAAGAAAAATTTGACCACTGATTAGCAACACTCCCATTCTTGTCATGTTAAATGACATGTCTGACAGCTTTTGCCTTCCACCTTCTTACAAAAGATGAGGGAAGAATTTGTTTGTTCAAGATAATACGAATTTTGTATTACAGTTTTATTACTATTATTATTATTATTATTATTATCATTATTATTATTATTACTTAATTTTATTAATCGTATTGATATTTGAAAATTAGTACATATAATTACGTAAAAAGTTTATTTATCAAACAAATAAACATACCTGTTTACATGTACCATAAAAATTCATCTCACTAAAAGAAAGAGAGAGAGAGAGAGAGAGAGAGAGAGAGAGAGAGAGAAATTATTACTTTTAATAATATTTAATGTTATTTAATTTACACATAAAAGCTTGAAAACTTATACATTTCATAAAAAAAATTAAACAAACACTTTTGCAGGGTTTCTCAGTGTTCGGGAATGTTCGCGTGTCTGTGAAAAACTCGTGTATGACCATTACTTAGGTTCCAATGAAAAATTGTGTGTCTGTGAATTTGCAACTGGAATGCAACTGGAATCTATATATATATATATAAGTTCGAGGCATTACTGTATATATATATATATATATATATATATATATATATATATATATATATATATATATATATACACACACACACACAGGCAGTCTCTGGTTATGGGCGGGGTTCTGTTCCCCGACAGCAATAATAGTGCCGATCCCCAGTTATCGCCACTGATAACCTGGGATTGGCGCCGATGAACAGAGATTGGCTCTGATAGCCTGGCGCTGAAAATCCAGTTATCGTCATCGCTAGATAAGTGCCGTAAAACTGGGTCACCAATAACCCAGGCCGCCGGTAACCGGGGACTGCCTGTATATACTGTGTATAGTATATACTGTATGTAATATATACTGTATATGTGTGTGTGTCTGTGTGTGTAATATAGAGATTAAAGATGACTGTCCCACAAATACAACACTATATTTGCTGAAATGCAGTCTAGTGTCAATTTCACAAAATCATAATGCAACTGACTAACCTGCTGTGATAATAGACTTGAAACACGATTTCTGATCAATACGAGGCCAAATTACATATTTGCTCTTGGGCCTTTGTTGTCTAAGGGTTAACAGACAAAGAACCATACTCATGCCTGTTGCCATTGGGACAACCAGACAGGCAGCTGTTTTTTGGACACCTGAAATATTAATAATGTGATTAACTCTCAGTTTGGCATGCAAACCAGGTGATTTTGACATTTTATCAGGCAATTTTCTTGGTAATGCATTTTCACATTCAAGACTATTGTAAGAGATCAACACTTTATAAGAGGTTATACCTTAAATGCTGATGATTTCATGATTCAACACGAGGTAAATGGAAATAAACACTATACAGTAATGACATTTTCAAAATAAAATTCAATACATGTACTTATGATGATTCAATTCACCAAAAACATCCCACTGACAATTATCTGTTAAACATTACATTTGCCCCTCAAATTTTGAAGGGGTTAGGAACACTAGCTCCCAGCAGAAACTGACAATCCAGATTAACTCTTGATTCCCCGAAAAAGCTAATGTTGGCCATTAACTTTATTAATATCTAAAATAAACAGTCAATATGTACCAAAATTATACAGTACAATACAGGTCAGTATAATACATACAGCATTAACAATATACAGAGAGAGAGAGAGAGAGAGAGAGAGAGAGAGAGAGAGAGAGACACACACACACATGTACTCTACCTGTACTATGATACTATACTGTAAAAAACATACTGCACTGTAGTTAATTTTTATACCAAATATACATATAAATGATTAAATTCATAAAACACCACCAACTGAAGAAGAGGAAATTCCCCTATACCCCATAACATCCAACAGGGATATTATAATTATAGTAAATCATTACTGTAATTTTAAAAATACCACTTATGTTATGCATATGTAAGAATATGATAATACTTAGCCACATTCACTAAGTCTGTCACACAATGACAGAGACATACTAAATGGTCTGTGGAGCATCACTATATTGTGATCGAAAATAATGAGTAAAAAAGCCACAATAATGTAATTGATAAACTGTACTTTTTTTTAAGATACAAAAAAATATACAAAAAAGGGGATAAAAACAAGGAGCTTTCAACCGTTTGCGCAACGGTGCTCTTCAGCTGAAGAGGACGTTATGCAATGTCTGTCAAAAGCTCCCTTGTTTTTATCCCCTTTTGTATATTTTTTGTATCTTAAAAAAAAAAAACAGTTTATCAATTACATTATTGTGGCTTTTTACTCATACTAAATGGTGATGATGAAAATGATCATGTAACCCAAACACGGTGGTTTATTCCTAGCTGTATGTTTATTGCAATTGCCTATGAAGACATAAACATACACATACTGTACAGACACACAAACCATATGTTTTGAGGAGGAGTAACCATCTTTGAAGCCTCTGTAAAGGCAGGGGTGGTAGAGGTGGAAGAAGAGGCTGGGACTTTGGGTTTGACCTTTGCAAAAATACATTGTGATTTCTGTTTGACTTTTTGCCTTTTTATTTCTCTAAAAATTTCTTTATATGTACAGCTGCCTCTTCTGTCATTTCCTTTACTTTCAAGGCACATATCACCGATGTCACTGTAAACAAAATAGTTCTATGAGAACAGAGAACAAAGGTAATCCCTCTGTGATACTACCACGAGTACACTTGCTTTATGGCACTGCTTATTCTTCTTGTCTGATGCATTATGTTTGGGTCAGTTCCATGAAAACTGTTAACTCTGCTGGGATGTACCGATTAAATCTTGAATTTCCCCCAAGTGTCATACCTTGCATCCCGTCCCCACCCACCTCCTCTGCCAGAGTCAATTTATTTCATTATTTCTTTGATAGGCTCTACAGTAAATCCAGCGTAGTCACAAATGCTTTCTGGCCAGTTTTTTCCAAGCATGAGTTTACAGTACTATCTCACACTTGATAGCTTGCATGACTCTTTGAGGGTACAATCAGGCATTTATCCTCTTTTTTGTTCACTTTCCTGTTTTTTTAAAAGTGTGTAGGACAGGCTGATGAGAAAGCAAAAGTTGCTTGGTAGATTTTCAAGAAAGTGCCTTCTTCTTTACCTAATCTTTTCCTTCTGAGCATTTTATAATTTCTAAATCCAGCCTGACTGTCCTCCCCCAGTTGTTGTGGCAAACCTGGTGGATTTCTTATTTGCCTTACAAGGCAGGCCGGCCCCAACTTATTATCCAGTTGATTCTGGCACTTTTTGCAATGACATATGGTCACATTTATATATAAAAGTGCCATCTGACTTACAACCTGCTTGACATATGTCCACTTACAACCGTACTCCTGGCAGCAGGGCTGGGTGGGCTGATGCATAAGAGTACACGCCGTATGACAGTTGACCACTGAGTTATTGAGCAACGCACCATCTTGGGAGAGCTCTCTCATCACTCAGGCAGCATCAGTTTGAGTTACCCTGCCCTATCAGCAGCCTCTATCAACTTTACTGCAGACTGAATTGCAAACCTATTTACATTAAAATCAACTTCCGACATGCATGCAAGAACCTAACACCATTGTAACTCGATGTCTACCTGTACATAATATACATTACATTGCAGTACTATGTAGGTACTTCACATAGCAAAGGTTTGATATTATGCCCTACCCAGTGCTGTATGTCAGCCACTTTCTAAGGTTCGACTTACATCCATTTTGACTTACGACCGGTTGGTTGGAACCAAGCTTGGTCGTAAGTAGGATGGTACTTGTACTTTCAAAAGAATTTTGTAATGTAAATATATATTGTTGTTGACGGTAGTGTTGTTTATTGTTCTGCTGATTTTTGACAATGTTACTGTTGTTATGAGTCTATTTATTAGTTTTACTACTGATTTTGTGTTGTTAATTTTAATTCTTTTGAGAAACATTGAGCTGAACCCTGGGCCTGTTATTCATTACAGTATGAAAAGTTGCAAAGTACTTTACAGTACTCAAATATTCGCAGCTTAAGGTCAAATTTTCTTGATCTCCAGAGTTGTGCCTGTAACTACGATTTGATGTTTTTATCTGAGACTCTTGCAAGTAGTAACAAGTCAAAGGTTTGAGTTTTTAATCCCGGGGTTTGATGGTCATGACTTTATTTACTGTCATAACATCGCCACAAGCGCAAGATATGGCTAAGTACACTAAGTCTCGACGACCTATTTACTGTCAGAAGAATTTGGAGTGTAGTTGTCATGAAGTTCATTGTTTTAAATTTTTAGTAAGTTCTACAATGTGTACATATTTGCCATTTACCGCAATCCACACAGCAACGATTCTATATATGACTGTCTCTTGGAAAGGATTAGTATTGCTCAGTTACAGGATTCAAAAGCTTCATGCGTTATTTGTGGAGACTAATGCAAAGCACAGAGAGTGGCTTAATTCAAATTCCACAGATCAACATGGCCAGTCTGCTCTTGAGCTCTGTGTATCCTCCAATTTGTCTAGCTAGTTGAGGAACCCATGCATATTTCTGGTAATACATTAGACCTCATATTATTATTATTATTTTCCAGAAGATGAAACCTATTCATATGGAACAAGCCCACAGGGGCCATTGATGAAACTCAAGCCTCCAAAGAATACGGTGTTCATTAGGATGAAGTAAGAGAAGATAAAGGGAAATACAGAGAAGTGATCTCACTCACTTATTAAAAAAGAAAAAAATTAATAAATTAACAAACAGATAATAATGTATTGAAATTCAAGAAGAAGAGTGATAGGGTAGCAATGCATTGCATGTTTGCTTGAACTTTTGAAGTTCCAATTGCACGACATCCTCTGGAACCGAGAAGTTCGACAGCGAGGCACATTTACTGTATATTGGTGGTGCTGTTCAGCAAATCTGGTTGCTCTCAGCAGGATAACTGGATCAGGGATCAATTGTGAATGTGAAAATATTAGGAAACAGAAACCTACCACAATGAACCACTCTGTCTAAAAGATTCAAACCCCTGGCAGAAGCTGACATCCACAACAGACAGCAGTATTCTACTAAAGGGAGTACAAATGACCTAAAACAGGTTGCATAGATTTCATCACTGTTATAAATGCGTGTGGGATGTTATGATGATAAATAAAGTCAAGGCCATCAAACCCTGGGATTAAAAACTCAACCTTTGACTTGTTACTACTACAAGAGTCTCAGATAAAAACAAATCGTAGTTACGGGCACAACTCTGGAAATCAAGAAAACCTGACCTTAAGCCAAGCCTCAAATATCTCAGTAAAGTACTTTACAATTTTTTTTACTGTAATGAGTAACAGGCCCAGGGTTCATCAATGTCTCCTGAAGCAAATGAAATTAAAAAACATAAAATCAGAATCAGAACTAATAAACTCATAACAACATTAACATTGTAAAATCAACAGAACAATAAACAACAATACCATCAACAACAACAGTATTTACATTATTTACAAAAATTCTCTTGAGAGTACAAATAAACATCACCATACATCACTGAAAAAGGCTCCAGAAACAACTGGTCAATAAGGTGGGGCTGGCACACCTTGTAATGCAAAAGAAATCAGCCAGATTTGCCACAACAAATGGGGAGGACAGTCAGGATGGACTTAGAAATAAAATGCTCAGAAGTAAAAGAGCAGGTCAAGACAAAGGCACTTTCCTGATAATCCACCAAGCAACTGTTGCTTTCTCATCAGCCTGTCCTACACACTTTCCAAAAACACAGGAAAGTGAACAAAATAGAGGATAAATGCCTGATTGTACCCTCAGGCAAGGACACTCAAACCCAAGATCATGGAAGGCAACGGTACAATGGCTATGGCAGTCCAAGGTTGGAGAACAAGGTTTGTATTCAGAAACCCTCTCTTAGAAGGGTTCGATTTCGGAATGTCCTTCTCCTTGAAGAGTTGCCTGCCGAGGCTAGAGTCTCTTCTACCCTATATTCACATTCATATTCACAGACGTTGCGGCTATTGTGAAGTCCAAGGTCTATGAATATATAGGCACTTCTGGTTATTGTGCCATTCAGATGAACATATCTGTCAATCAGTATATTCCTAATGCCACCACTGGTAAAAAGGGCTGGCTAAAATCTAGAGCCAACTGGGATTGCATTATTGAAGCTTGTCAGGCACTTATTATTTCAGATACTATATTAAATCCTGACCCCAAGAAGTTAAATGAAATGCTGATGGTTATTCTAATAAGGTATGTCCCTAGAAAGGCCATCAAATTCAGGAAAAATGACCAGTCATGGTTTGATGATATAAACAGACAAGCTTACCATGACAAACAGACCAAATTCAGCAAATGGAGACAAAATTGTTCAAATGAAAAATTATATTTTCATAATAAAATTCAGTTCCATTTACAGCATACTTATCAAGTAATTACACAGCTATAGTTTCAACTCATGCGGCAGCCTTTATTTAAAAAATCGTGGTAGCACTTCAATAGGTTAGTGTACATGACAAGCCCCGCCTACTAGCAGAAGTACTGGAAACAACTTGGCAGAAAACCTCATTCTGCTTGTCCATGAGAGCAGAGGAGGGCAGGTTCTGATTCTGTATTACTTGGCAAGTATATATGAAACTTAATTTTATTATGAAAATATCTTTTTCATATAAGTAACTTACCGAGTAATTACATAGCTGAATCCCACACTGAATAGGGGTGGGATACATGGACATACTCTATTCCAAAATATTAAGGCAAGGTAATGACTTTGAAATAGAGAAATTGCTAGCATTGAAACAATGCTTGTCATTTCCTTACATGGTAAGAGATATACTGCAGGTGAAAACTGCCCCTGGTTGGTGCTCATCTTAACCTGTAGTGGCATGGCGGTAAAGCCATGGGGAGCCTCTCCTTACGTGGGAGCTTTGCAGCAAAGGATAGAACCAACAGCTAGCAAAGCATATATACAGTAAGTGTCCTTGCCCTGGGTGCAGTACCAATATAAAAAAACAACCAGACAATACTTTCACCTACACTGAAAAACCACAACTCATCCACTGAGACTGGTGGGTACTCCAGGCACATTGTACCCCCTGGCTCCCGAAAAATTCGACACCCGAGTTCATGGCGAAGAGATAGTAGGAGAAAAAGTGATTCCTATGCTTCCTCCCCCAGTACCATGCCAGTTACTGAAAATGGCCCCAAGGTACTGCAATTTTTTAGCACTGTTTCAACTTCTTTCAAATAGTGAGACACGAAGATCGGTTTGCACTTCCAGTGGGCCAACTGCAGAATGGAAGTGCAAGACATTGGTGCCTGAAAGATAATAAGGCAGAGACTGCCCTGACGTCATAGGCTTTCACTTTAAAAGTAGGCAAAATGTCCTCCTGAATCTGATAGAGCACCTCAGAAATTAAGTCTTTGACAAAGAAGGACAATGTGTTCTTAGTCAGAGGGCACGACGGGTTCTTGGCAGAGCACCAGAGGTTACTGGATGGTCCTCTGATCTTCTCAGTCCTGCTCAAGTAAAAATTTAACCCGGCTCAGTGATGTAGGTCAGAAGTTGTCACCAGCAGAGAGGAGGTACTTGACGGTAGAGAAGGAAGCCTTATGTTTAGTGAAAGCTCTTGTTCACTTTGAAGTCTACCTATTGCCCTCTCCAAATTCAATAAATGTGTTAATGGATCATAATCAGCTTAATTTTATTAATAAATTAAAAAACAAGAATCAGCATATCTTACGCTGGAGTCTTATTCTGCAGGAGTATAACCTTAATATCCAACACATCTCTGGTAAAAGCAATGTTGTCCCTGATACTTTATCAAGAGCCTTCAAGAAGGTTTAATTTGTTTAGCGGTAGTTTAAAGATTCCCTCAACGTTAACAACTTTCCTTATTTTTCAGGTTCTCAATTTTCTTTGTTTTTACTTAGCTATTATTTCTTGTTGTAAGAGCAGTAGACTTAACATACAGTTCCGTTATTTTTTTCCTTAAACAGATTTTCAAGGTTACTTGATTTTTTAAAAAGTTTTTAAAATTCTTTTCTTAAAAAAATTTTTTTTCCTTTTGGTGGGGAGCTGTAATAATATGCTTAATTTTTATTCATGGCCTTTTAAAGTAAATTTCTTTCATTTATTTTCAATTTAATTTTTTTTTTATGCCACAAGAAAAGCTGGTTAGGGTTCTTCTAGGTTCTTCTCGCTCCCACTGAAGGTTGTTATTATTTAAGTGGTACCTCACCCATGAGAGTTTTTTTTCTTTTCATGTATTTATTTGGCTGGATGCTTGTTTAGTGATTCCCCGTTTGTTGCCTTACATTTGGTGGGGACTATTGGCTGAGGATGAGGGCAGTGTGTATTCAGCTCCTTGGCTTGGAGGTTTTGCAGACTTTCTTCACGCAGGATACTACGTTGGAGATTTTATACAGTCTGAAGGCCTTGCTGCATTTGAGGGGGCCCCTTTTCCTCTGTACTACGGAGGACGTTGCTGGCTTTCCTCTGCTTGGAGACGCTGCTGCAGCTCCGTCCCTTCTGCTTACTGAGGGGCATCTCCTTTGCTTTGGTCAGACACCATTCTCGTGTGTTCTGGAAGGCACTGCCTGTGCTCCCCTGCATCTACTGTACATCTTTGCATCCTTGGACTCTCCTGTTGCCCTTGGAAGGACAGCCTGTCTTTCTCCTCATCCTACGTGCCTTCGTCCTGCTAACCTCCGGAGTTGTGAAAACGCCTGATTCTGATTTGATAGCTGGTAAGGATATAAACTGTGTTCACTGTCTATAGACGTTGCTGATCTGTGTCAGTGTGCTGTACCCTCCGGCTGCAGACTCCTCGTGACTCCAGGTCCATTTTTGGACAGCCATGTGTGTGGTGCTGCTACTTCTGTAATTCTGTTTCAGCGTGCTATCACCCTGGGTATGGGTTAATTGATATTAATGTGGTTAGTTTTTTATGTTTTACTATGTATGTAATGTATGTAATTATTAAGTTTATTTGTAAAATATAGGATTAAGGCTCTTTCCCCTTTCATTCTCTCCTACTCAAGTTTTCAGGGCTTTCATAGGAATAGGTTGTTTTCCTTCCTCCTCCTAATTAGTCTCTCATTCTATCGCGTGACAGAATTTATTTTAGGTGAACATTTTCTGTACACCCTTATCCAGTTCTTTTTGTGGTGTTTCATAGGTATGAATAATTTTTTTTTGTCATAAATACTTAAGATTTAGTATTTTTTGTTATCCTCTTTGAGAGCCCTTTGTTGGCCGAGTTGGTTGAGCTTCAGACCGTCATTCGATGGGCCGGAGTTCGATTCCCGCCGCCGGCTGATGAAGAGTTAGAGGAATTTATTTCTGGTGATAGAAATTCATTTCTCGCTATAATGTGGTTCGGATTCCACAATAAACTGTAGGTCCCGTTGCTAAGTAACCAATTGGTTCTTAGCCACGTAAAAATAAGTCTAATCCTTCGGGCCAGCCCTAGGAGAGCTGTTAATCAGCTCAGTGGTCTGGTAAAACTAAGCTATACTTACTTACTTATCCTCTTTGAGTGTTATTCTCTGTGTTTTTGCTCTGTTGGTGATCTTGCCCCTTGGCCTTAAATAATCCTTTGTGGCACTGACCTTTAAAATGAAAAAGAGCCTGCTTTTGCCGCTTGTTAAATCTTAAATATTTGTGAACGTAAGTTCATTACAATATATTAAATGTACAGGCAGTCCCTGGTTATTGGTGGGGGTTCTGTTCTGACGACGGGTTCTGTTCTGATGGCATGATGATAACCGAAAACTGCCGCTTTTTGGTTACCGGTGCCTCTGTTTGGTATGTATCGGCGCCAATACCCAATTATCAGCGCCGCTAAGTGGACATCGGCAATTTTCGATGCTACACAACACCGTAAAACTGGATTGCCAATAACCGAGCCCGCCGATAACCGGGGACTGCCTGTATTTTATGCTCTTATGACCTAACAAACTTTTTTTTAGTTTCTTTTACCTCTTTACCCTAACCCTACACAAATTCTCTACTGGTTTATGCAAACAGCAGCAAGGCTCAAAATAATATTGATTGATTGATTGACTGATTTATAGATTTTAGGCATACATGCCAAGTACAGTACTGGGGCAACTAAGGCTATTCAGTGCTGAAACAGAAATTGACAGTGGAAAAAAAGTTTCAAAGGTGTAACAGGAGGAAAACCTCGCAGTTCCACTATGGATAAATTGTTAGGAGAGGGTGGAAAGTAAGATGGAAGAAAGAGAATATGAACTGAGGTACATTAAAGGAATGAAAGAGGTTGCAACTAGAGGCCGAAGGGATGCTGCAAAGAACCTTAAGTAATGCCTACATTGCACCGCATGAGGTGCAATGGCGGCACTAGCCCCCTATGGGGCCAAATAATATTCCACTTAATTCTAGATAAAATTTTAACAAGTAATCAAAACCCAGAAACCTGCAATGTTCAAGGATCAACTGTATACTGTACTATACAACTACAATCGTTGCCAGCTGAACATCAATGTGCATCCAAATTCTCTTTCATTAACAGTGAAGCAAGGAAGAAAATATAATTTACAATACAATACTTTTTTCACCAGAAACTCCTCCAAACGCCATCCAGTCAAACACTGCATACCTTATATAAAAGTTAAATTTGACACACTTATCTTGTGAGTTACTCAATTTTGTTTTTGGAACTCACGCTTGTAATGTATATGCAGTGTTTATCATCCTAATCTTTGTTTATCAAAAATGCTATTTATTATTTAATTAAAATTTTTATGATTTAATTACATTTTTTATGTTCATATTACTGCTTTTGGTTGGTAGAAGCATTAATCATTCATTTCTTCTGAAAATAAAAGTAAATAATTACTTTTATTTGCTTTTCAAATCACTTGATATTTATTTTCCTCATGTTTTAAAATCACTGCATTCTTCATTTTCACTGGTCGTACGTATTGTCATAGCACATTTACATGGATGAAACTATTTAAAAGTTTCATTGTAGCAGAAAATTGGATATAAATTTTAAATACGTAAGCATGTAGCTTTGGAAAGTAAATAAAAAAAGGATAAAATTATGAAATGTTATACAGTTAGGGAAAAACTATTTTGAATAAAAAACAGAATATTTCTGTTCAATTTCTCCTTCAGCATTGCATGTTAAAATTTATATGGGGAAACAATTCATTACCAAGAAGAAACAAACTGACTTACCAACAGACCTAAAAACATCCAAAACTATTGAATTTGTAAGCTTATTAAGCAGACTAGATCCAGCAGCTTTTGGCTGAACTTCAGCAATATCACCAGAGCGTCCTATGCCATGTCCCAAGCGATAATGGCGCCGTGACACAAGATCTGCAGAAAAAGTCATAAAAAATACCCACAATAAAATAAGAAATACCTTAATAAAGTTACATGAAAATGAAAAGAGAAAGTTGATATTTTCTTATTCCTATTCAATAGTAAAAATACTCCAGACTCTATAAGAAACTGTTTGTAATAACCCACTATTCTACATTAGATGTCTGATAAACTTATGTTACCCAAGTTTGCCCAGTACTTGCATATGTTAGTAACTGCTGGGAGATAGTCTAAGAACTTTGCAGAACTATGAGTAAATGAAAGTCTTGAGGAAATACTTAACCCAGTAAATGTTGAGGAAAGCAACTTTGCTGAGTTGGAGACTAAGATATCAATTCCAGTTTTAAATGACCCAATTATGCCTTGGAAGTTTTTCAACAGGTAAAGACAATGAAACTTAATACAGGACAGCGTGTGGTCCAGATGGTTTAGCTAATGGCATTTTGCATTTTGAAGGTTTTATCTGTAACCTGGATTGTGACAATTACATCTCTTTTTAATTGTTTTTTGTATCAACATGTTACCCCTTACAGTGGACTTTTACTTGACTTCTTGTCATTTTTAAACTAGGTTGTTGATCACTGGTTCATAATTATCAAGGTATAAGTGTTATTAACTGTTTAGCTAAGCTACATGAGCTGCTTTGTGCGAGGTTGCGACAACGGATCTCCCCTTTTAGGGAACAGGCAGGTTGTCAAGCCAGAAGGGGATGCACGGAACATATTGTGTAGCTTTGTCTATTGACTGACTTAACCATGAGGAAAAAATGGAAATTATTTGTAACTCTTGTAGATTTTTCTCAAGCATATGAGAAAGTTCCAAGGAATATGCTGTTTACTGTGTTGAAGAGACTTGGGTGTGGGCGATGCTGTAGTTGGCACAGCTGTTGTTAGTACCACAATAAGTGTACGTCTGGGTTCTCCCACGTCTTGTCTGTTATTGTCCTATTTGTTAATGTCCTCATTGATACTGTCAAACAGAACTGTGGTGTAGAAGTGTTCTTAACATGGCTTTATGTACTCATTCTTATGGATGATAATGTTATTTTATCAACTACAAGAATGAGTATTAAAAATATTAAGATTTTAAACCAATTTTATGAGTCCCATGGTATGGTAGTTGATGTAAGAAAACAAAATTCTATGTTATTGGTGGTAATGAGACTGATAAACAGGAAATTCAGGTCAACGACATTGTCATCAAGTCATGTGATCACTATGTGTATCTTGGTAGTCCTTGTATATCTGATGGATCCATTTCCAGCGCTATCAGAATGCATGGTCAATTGGAAATGTGTCATGCATTACAATCTGTATCCTTGATATCTAAAAATAATGATACAGTATACCTTTTATTGTAAAATGTAAGGTTTTTGATGCAGCTTTGTTATCGACCATTTAGTATGGCTGTAAATCATGGTTTGTTGGTGACTTGAAACCTGTTATAAAATTATATCACTGGTGTTTTAAACAACTGCTGGGTGTCCGTAACTCCACCTGTAATAACCTCTGTCTAGTTGAATTGGGCTCCCCGACCACCGCTCAAAGCGTTCGTGACTTCAAGGCAACGAAAATTTTTTTCGAAGGCGTGGAGGGAAAGAGCTAATATGCTTGATGACCCACTTGTTCATACTATTAATATGACATTAGGTCAAAACACACCAACTACAAGATGGTTATGTAATATTTTGCAGAGCAATATAGATGATGTACAAGCAGGTACTGATGAAACTTAACGTAATATTTTTGAATCCACATCCTCAAGGATGAATTTTTATAAACATATAAACATTGATTTCAGTGTACAGTCAACCCCCACAATTCGCGGACTCAGCGACTCACAAAATTTTTCTGTGGAACCTATCTATAAATTATTCGTGGGAAAATCAACCATTTGCAGATTCTTCTGTGGAACACATCTATAAATAATTTGCGAGAAACTCACTATATGCTGATTATTTTTTTTTTTTTTTTGTAGAGCAATATTCTGTATTTTCATATTATTTACTGTAATAACATTAAATTATAATACAGTACATAATAGTAATAAGATTAAATAATATTGTACAGTAATATTAAATAATAATAAGATTAAATAATAATACATAATATACACTGGGTACCTGTAATAATAATACATAATAATAATAAGATTAAATCATACGGGTACTCACTAGTGATTAATGTTGATTATAGATGATGATGAATTAGCTGTGCAGTCTGATGAATGACAATGAAGATATGACTGCATAGCAAAGTAGAGGAGTTACATTTCCTCTGAGGGTGCCTCTTCTCCTTCTTCAAGGGTCTTGAGAGGCACCACCTTGTTGAGGTAACTGAACATGTCCATAAAGTATTATAATAGGGCTGCATCAGTTCATTAAGGCCATTGGAAAAATTTCTGGCTCTTACCTTAAAATTATCCTGTGCCTCTATCACTGTCTGCAGCTACCTGACTTTCTTAATAATTTTGTACAGACCAAGAAATTCTTCAAAATCCTGGTCCGTTGGTGGGATATAGAGTACGTGAGCGAAGGTGGCGAGTTCTCCCGCAAGGGCTTTCCCAAGCATTCTACCCTCTTCACATTCTATCTCGATGAAGGCGATGGCATTTAATGCCATGCCATAACGGGCTGCTATTTTTTTGTGACTTTTCCCCTCTCTTAACAATCACGTCTACCTTCTCCTCGAGTGTCATGATCTTCCTCTGGTGCTTAGGCTCTTTGCCAGAAGCCTTAGAAGAAGCAGGGCATTCAAAAGGCATCTTAGGCCACCATTCAATAAGATACACGATTCCGCACCGATACGTATGTACATGACACACGACCTCTAAAGGCACATATATTGAACTGAGACACTGGCCAGAGATGCTGGGTCATTTGTGCTACATGTAAGTTGCATACATACAGGATATTGCACATAACAACACTGATATTCTGCACATACTGTACATTTTATAGATAGTATTTTGTTGTGTTGTATGATGATTTTGAAATGTCAAAGTGTTTCAGGATGATATGTAGTATGAAGAGCATATCTAAAATACAAAGGGACTTACACACTATGTACTAGGATATGTCTGTATTTTCATTTTACTATACAGTACATTTTCCTGACTACTGTATGTAAATACATTTTTTATGATGAAAAAAGATTTACTAATTTTCAAATATTATAGTACTGTAATATATTAATGTAAACAGCAAAATTTCAATAACTAGTATTTTTTTTCTCAAAAAGTATTTTACTCAAGCCAGTGATCCGCAGAAAATCTCGAGAAAGAAAATGCATGCTGGGATTCTGATTATACCCAGGCGCAATGATACGTAACATGTTATTGGCTGCTGTCTGCAAAGCAGCCAATCCAGGAGGGCCATTCATGTTCCTTGGCGCTCATTGGCTGCACACTTGGCACTCACTGGCTGGACCCTCAAGACTTAGTAATCACGGAGATGAGATTGTGGGAGCCCGCATCATCTCGAAAGAAATGTAGCATATACTTATATATTTTTTTATTTGTGAATAGACACCCTGTAAAGATATCCTGAGGAAAATAAACATAATATTCATTCTATTTTTACCATTTGTCAATAAATAAATTGACAAGTAAATGATTTCACTTATGACAACATAAATTTTGTAAATGAGAATGGTGATGAGGATGATTGCTAGAGTATTAATTTGCATATGTCTGTATATCTGTATATAGTGTGTTTATTTCTATATCATGGTTATTTTACTGTAAAAATAAGAATAAATATAAAACACTACATGTTAATTCTTAGGCACAGCACGTGTGGTGCCACTTTGACAAATGCCGAGGAAAGGAAAAATTTTGGCGAGTTACTCTGGTCTCATGTTTTCCTCGATGCTATCACCATAGAAAACAAAGATATTTTAGTTGGTAATGCAAGAATATCAATTACTTTGAACTAAGCAGGATTTAAAAATTATTCACGAGTTTTGCAATACAGTAATTTGCCAATCACAGGGCAATAAAAGAAATGAACAAAATTGTCAATAAACACATCTAAAACTTTTTTTGAGCAATGATGCTTCAGGTTTTTGCTTACTCAGACATCAAACAGTCCAAAACTGTTAGACATCAAACAGTCCAAAACTGTCTAGAACGCAATTTTGATTATTCCTTGAAATTTGAGGATCAGCGCACCCCTCAAGCTAGGGAAAAAAATACTTGGTAACCTTCCTTCATGCTTGCTCATATTAGGAGTGCCATAACTTGATAATTTAAGAAATTCAACCTAAACAGATCTACAAAAGAAGTAGCTGCTATCAGGTGTTTCCAAACAGTCTCAAACAAGCAAAGGAACTGTATCAGTTGGACTACACCTAGTAAATTCATGTTGGCACATATGGGAATAGAGCCCCTTCATGACTTTTTTAACAGGCAAATTGATGCCACTGGTCAAAGGGATTACTTACTTCAGGAAACACTATGAAATGTCTCATACATGAGGATAAACCTGCTGCTCTCTACCTTTAGGGTAGTGCCTTTTCATATTCATCTATAGCTGAAGAAACCTCACAAAAGGTTGCATTCGCAGCAAGAGTTCCCCCAGAGATGAAATACATCCAAAAAACTACTCATCTCACAAACAGGGAACCGAGTGTAAGAAAGCTTCTAACACATACTTGATAAACAAAGTTCTGTTATTGTAATCATTATCCGAAAAGTTACAATATCTACACACCTCAACTCACCATCACAAACCATTTTCCACTGTATGTCAATAAAGACAGACAGCTTTAGGACTAATCAAGCTTACTTTACTCTCACTACACAAGTTAGTTTGAAGTCCACAATTCCGAAAATTATCTGCAATTTCTATGACTTCCCCTCTCTTTTTTGCCACACTTTGTCAAACAGTACAACATTCTAAAACTTGTGGTCATAAAAGCTAAACAGCAGCCATTACACCCCAGACTACTTTCAATCAAATGTCCAAGGACTACTGTGAGTTATCTACAGTATACCACTGTCCAGACTGCTCGTATCATTTCCCCGAGCTGCAACAGTTCCTTGACCAAAAGTTTCTGCTGCTCTCCAATTCTTATGTGACCTTGCATGACCTTGCATTACTCATGCACCTGTCATCCAGGCAAGTCTTGTCTCTAAGATTTACTTCACACATAATTAAGTTAAGGTAGAATTCAGCTAAACTTCACACATAATTAAGTTACGGTAGAATTCAGCTAAACTATGAAAGAGTTAAATGGGCTATTACTACCACAAAAAAACTTAAGTATGAGGGGCAGCAGTAAAGATTAATATAAATATGTCTGATGAACGCTATGATTATGACTGCAAAAAATGAGAAGATTGTATTTAGCATCATCTTAAAAAATCACAAATGATTCAATAACTGCACATGCCAGAAAGTACCAGTACATAAATATTAAGGAAAGGGACAATTCTTTGCTCACCAAATTCAGGGTATAAAATAAAATATGCAAACCAACACCCAATTCCCTTGAAGGTGTTAAAGCAAAAACACAAAAAAATCTAAGATTAATAAAATGCAGAAATCATAGTGACATACTTGAATAAATTCTGGCTTCTCTTTCCCCGACTCCGCAGTTGTGAGGAAAATTATTACTGTCCATCTGAGACAATTCATTGATAATCATCTCTATTGCTGAATCATCCCAACCATCTTCTGGACATTTTCTCTGAAAGAAAAATTTATCAAAAACATAAAATTAATAACTATATAAAACAATTTGCCATTTGGGCAGTACAACTTGAGTAAACTTGCAATATTATATCTTTATTTTATTGGTCACATACAATTCAACATGATCCACTGCGAGATCATCTTAAAGTTTTCGTATAGTCTTCCTGGGTTAATGTACGCACTGTATTTGCAGCCAATTAATCTCTTAAAAATGTTGTACCAGGATGAAAACAAGTGCCCAGAGTACAGGACAAGTTTACTAGTTTATAACTATTGTACTGTATACAAGGAAGATACCTGTTTTTCACTTTTTAAGGTACAACCCAGTTCTCAAGAGGCTAAATTGTCTCTGAGACCTCACATGAGCTTCTAGCTTAACCCAATACAACTTGCTTCTGTCATTATTATTCCTTGGCAATGTATTATGACTGTAAAACATTCCTTGAGCCTGGAATCTATACAGAACAAAACAGCACTGGCTTTGATTTCTCATTATCTATGCCATCTTTCAGGAAAATTTTGCCTACTTTCCAAAATTAGCAAATTTTTTAAGTACACTAATATCACAATTTTTGAAAGTAAATTGTATTTTTCCTAACTATACAAACCTGAGGTCCTTTATATTAGGAATTACTTACAGCAAAGCTGGACATGGCCGTTAAACTCTTGAACAAGGTGATTAGGCAGTAACTACTGTCATGTAGGCAGGAATACCAGCCTGCCCAGATGTAAACATTCCAGTTTGCCTTTCGGTCCAGGTTCAGATTGAGGGGTGGCATGAGGCGGGCATAAAATGTAATGTAAAGGACCTGAGGTTTGTATAGTTAGGAAAAATACAATTTACTTTCAAAAACTGTGATTTGTTCCGACACGATATATAAACCATCGGTCCTTTACATTAGGAAGACTAACTGGTTGGAGGGAGGAATCTGAGTGAGTCTCTTGAACTGATGTCATTGTTCATTTAAAGTTGGTACTCATTAATGCCTCTGTATCACCTGATGAATCAGTAAGTGTTCCACAAAAAGAAAAAATGCCTACTAACTGGAGTTTTGCATATCTGGGCTACTCCTCCTAGTCGAAAGAGCGGGGAGGAGTACCGTGCCTCTGACGTATTGATCGGAGTGTAAGAACTGCAAGATCAAATGTCAGATACTGAACCTTTCTGCATGAGTGAGGAAACGAAATAGGCTAGTGTCGGAGGCAGTAAGGAAAACCAGAGCTTCTATGATTCTAGAAGAAAAATAGAATGGGTGCTCGATGTGTAATCTTACTGCATCAGATGCCAGATCCAGCAAGTATTGTTTGAGTCCTATTCTCATTCCAAAGGAAGAGAGGTAGGAGGACAGGGAAGGAGGAGGAAGAGAGGTCAGTCACTCTTGGTATCCTTCTCACTTCCAGATCCAACACCTTAGGCGAGATGCTACCAGTACTGTACTCTTGAAGGAGCCGGGTAAGAAACCACAACTTGTTGAGCAGGCACCACAGGGCCAAGGAAAAAAGGTTCCAAGGGCCTGTGGGCAAAACCACAGGAAGATAGGAGTGTGGCCTAAGAGATCACGTCTTGCTTCCAGACTGACAGAAACTTCCGGAATGCGAGGGATGGACCAAGCCATTGACTTCATGAGCTCTCGGGTAGAAAGTAATGGTATCGTCGTCGCTAGCTGCCAAGTACCTCCTTCAATCGCTTCATGAAGCCAGGAGAAAGATGTGTCCTGAGACACTTCTTCCTTGGAAGAGACAGTACTAGTGAAAACGTCGACGACATCCAGGTTAGGAATGTCGAGCCTTTTCAGAAAGTACCACAGCTCCCTAATAGGACAAAGTAACGACTGATCTGGATCATCGATACTAAGTCCAAGGAGGAGGGGAACAAGAAGGACTCGAACCAGACAATAGATGCCGATGGATTCGGAGTCCACTTGCGACATCTGAGGAGTTGAGGTATTGATCCCCTTCACCTGTTCTCCCATCTTCTATATCAAGGCCGGAGCGAGATGAAAGATGATCCTAAGAGGGCACATCTCTATCCACCCAGGGAACAGGTCCCTGGAACAGCAAGACCGAAGAAGCTTCTCATCTGTACCTAGATCTCAACTGAGGAGAAGAAGGCTACTTCAGATAGAAGACTAGGTTGCAAGTGCCTATGTTCTTCACAAATGAAAGGGAGAGAAGCAACCTTCGGCAGAGAAGATGAGAAAGTCCAGACTTGAAGAGCGACTCAGACCCGAGAAGAAGTTCCGTCAACAACATCAACCAGCGAAGACGGATCCAGTCTCTGAAATAAGTGTTGCACAGGACTTCAAGAGATATCCAGCTACAGGCAGTCCCTGGTTATCGGCGGGGTTCCGTTCACGACGGCGTGACGACAACCGAAAATCGCCGCTAACCGAAAATCGGCGATAATAGCACTGATCCCTGGTTAGCGGCGCCAATAACCGGTTAGCGGTGCCGATAACCGGATCGCCAGTAACCGAGGCTGCCGATAACTGGGGACTGCCTGTATATCCTTTGCCGCTCAGCAAGAAAGCCCATTTGTCTGTAACTCGGGGTGAGCAGTGCCTGTGAACCCCTAGCGAAACAGACAAATACGGAGGGAAAAACGTAGATATCAATTTTTCCCAAAAAGACAGCATGCCCCACTGTAGTGGCCTCTGGGTCTGGTACAAAGGTGCGAGAAAAACTACCGACTTTGCTGTGCAGTGAGGCAACAGAAAGATGGTAGGGATCTCTGTTGAGCAGTCTCTTTGTGAATCTTCGTGAGGAAAAGAGTGAACAGCACGTTCTGTCCCGATCACTCAAACCCGAGGCCAAGCTCGCCTACCAATACATCCCCACCAGGAATGCATCTGGCTAATTGAGCTGTCGAGTGTGCTACAGAACACTTGAGTACCTGCAAATGTCGACAGGTGAAACAGGAGGAAATAACGATTCCCTCTTGTTTGTCGACGTATGCCACTACTGTGGTTTTGTTGTTCAATGAAACCACCGAGTGTCGCAAAACTCATCCTGAATTCTTGGAAGGCCAAAAAGCTCCTTTGAGTCCAGGATGTTGATGAGAAGGTACTAATCGTCATCGTCTCGGTCACACACCTTCAAGACAAAGTCTTACAGGTGTGGGCCTATTCCTCGATTGATGAATCCAGAGGTAGACACACAATGTGAGGGGAATATGCAAGCATATTCGAAGGTTCCTTCAATCACGCATTAGCCTAACTCTTTCCTCATACTTCAAAGAGGAAAGAAGGATGGAGGACTGGAAGCAGACCTCCTTCATTCTCCACCATGGGGAAGCTTCTGCAAGATGACAGGATACCAAGATGATCAGCTCTAGCTGGGCTGGTATTACCCAAATTGGGAGCACAGGAAAGGAAGCGGGATGGAAGTTTGCTGAAAAGAGAAAGGCAGAAACAAGTAAAGATTCGTTCCAAAGGGTCGAGCCAACTCAGGACTTATGAAACCAGAGATCCGAATTGGGACAAAGTCCTTCTTAATGCCAGAACTGCCCACAGAACTGCAGTCAGTAAGACCCTCCGAGGCAAGAGGAATTCATACTCTGTCGAGGCAGGGGAGAAGCTTGGTGTCTCGACCTGAATGAACTCCTTGTCCGAAGAAAAGTATTCATCTGGTCGAGAACGCTCTCGCAAGCAAGGACCGCGGCAGCCCCCGACACTCTCGGCCTCTAGGGAACTGCAAGAGTTGCGAGTGATGAAGATTATTCGATGGGGGAGCCGCAGCCCCGTCCCGGGGATCCTCGCACTGACGAATCGGTGAGAAGTTCTCCAAAAAAATGAGGGTGATCACAACTCAAAGAGGAAGACCCTTGCTGCTTTCAAAACATGAAACTCCTGTACCTCTCTCCTTGGAGGGAGACCTTGACGGATCTCAAGAAACCCTTCTCGGCTACCTAGTTGTACTACAGACACTCGGGGGACCAACACCCACACCACAACAGGCAGCCGAACTCCGAAGACAAATTCGTCAGAGCTCTCTCTGTCCATCTCACGCCTCTCGGAACAACCGAGAAGAAAAGAGAACAGGTGAGGAGAAAGAGTACCTCTACCTGCCCTGCCTGTAAGACCAGCAGGAGAGGTGGACCATGAGCAATAATCAACTGAAGGAGATTACTGTCACACGGGGAAGAAGAGTGCTTGTGCCATGGCAAAGTGCTTTCCTGGGAAGAGCAGAAAGCTCACTGGAACAGAGCCAAGAAAGCGATTCGGAAAAACAGAGTGGGGCCGAGATGAGCTACACCAAACCAAGCCAATCACGCAAACGCAATCCACTGGGTGGTATATGGTGGACTGGGAGGCAGGCGGGGCGAGCCAAGCCAAGTGAGCCGACTGCGCGAACACAATCAGAACTGGACAGGGCGGAACTCATCTGCCGTGAACTAGCGCTAGTTTTCCGAACTCTGAACTCCTTCAAGGCTAAGGCCCCTCGAGGAGAAGGTTCAAAGGCGAATTCTGTGTCTGCTATCCTGCATGCTCAAACCCCAAGGTTCAAGACACAAAGGATGAAACCCGGCCAAGCAACCAAAGCAGCTGGCGGGCAGTACAGGAAGTCCCTGGTTATCGGCGGGGTTCCGTTTCTGAGGGTGTGATGATAGCCGAAAATCGCCGTTAACCAAAAATCGGCGATTTCGGCGCCTTTTCGGCGATTTTCGGGGGTTATCAGCGCCGAAAAGCATTGATTTTCGCTTATCGGTGCCTCTGTTAGGTATGTATCGGCGCCAATACCCAATTATCAGCGCCGATAAGCAGAAATCGGCGATTTTCGCCGCCAAAATTTGCCGACTTTCATCACTAGACAAGCCTCATAAAACCGGATCGCTGTTAACCGAGCCTGCCGTTAACCGGGGACTGCCTGTATCGAGACACCTAGGAGTCTCGGCACTTTCTCTCGTCCTGTGCCTCTCGTCAGGAGAATGCTTGTGATTCATAGAATTCGAGCGACCTACGAGACTCCCAAAAATTGGGGGGGGCTGCTTTCGGTTTCCTCAGACAGGCACAGAACCAGTCTTAGACGCAGACTTCTATGACTGGCAATGAGACGTGGCCTATTGAGGCCGCACTCTCAAGGCCCACGAAGCACGAGACCCCACAGGAGAATGCGAATCAGTTCCTGCCCATGGGCAGGAAGTGCCAACAAGAGAAACTTGTCTCCCAGAAGAGAGTCAGACCCTTAGAAGTCCCGCAGGACTCCTGAAGGGAATCTCTTCTCTGCTTCTTCTGGTGTTCGAACCGATAGGATCGAGACACCAGGCTGGGAACCCAACCCAGCACTGGTAAGCACTCGGGGAGCACTTGTGGTGCTGGCAGGAAGAGCTGACACACCTGGGTGCCTCAGCCCTGTCTCTCGCACTGCTCTTGAACTGGGCCGGGGAGAGTATTCTCCAGACCAGACTGGGATACACGATATTCCACCGAATATTGAGCACTTGGAGCGGCTTGTGAACGAGCGCCGAAAGCAGCCCCCATCTTAAAGAGGCGAAACCTCTAGGACTGGGAACGGGATCGCAAACCGAAGTCTGCGCGCCCATGGCCCCCGAAACACAAAACCCTGGGGTATATGAATTGGTTTCCTAACCCGAAGGTTGGGAAGTGCCGAGAGACCCACTGCCTCCTTGGAAGGAGGCAGCCCCTAGATGTCCAAGGGCATTAAGGGGAAGGAGGCAGCCTTCCTCTCCTTCGACCGACGGAGGTTTGTCCGGTTCCCGGGACTCCCTCGAACCTCGAGAGAGGAAGGGAAGAGGCAGCAGAAGACGAAATCGAAGATACAATGAAGACGGCGGTTACTTCCACAGGGTGACTTCCTTCACCTTCACTCTAACATCTACAGGATGGTAAACACGAAATATGGTAACCTCCAGGGAAGCTAGGTAGGAACACAATGAAAGCGGGCCAGGACACGACCACCAGGAGAAGCAGAAGGTACGATCAGGACAGCTGATGCAGGAGCTACGGGAGGGGTTCGGAAGGCAGGAGCTACAGCAATGGCCAGGAACGTCACTTCCACATGGCGGCTTCCTTCACCTTCACTCTGACATCTTCTACAGGATGGCGGACATTGTAACCTCTGGGGCAACTAGGCAGGAACACAACAGAAGCAGCCTAGGACATGACCACCAGGAGAAATAGCAGGCACAATCAGGACAGCTGATGCAGGAGCTACGGAAGTGGTTCGGAAGGCAGGAGCTACAGCAATGGCCAGGAACATTACATGAAAGTCACCAGCAGCGACAGGAACGATCAGGACGGCTGCGGCAGGAGACCAGGAAGAGCCGCTCAGAGACTGTCATTGAGTTAACAGGAGCATAACACAGGAAACAGCAGGAGCAGATGAATCACAGATATACCAGAGGCAGTGCCACAGCATACATGAAGGCTAGCAATGACAGCGATCGATCCACATCGGCAGGAACACAGTCAGAATGATCTTGACATGGAACTATGCCATTCCAACCAGGTACTGTGGTCGATCCCGAAGCAACACTGCATGAATGTCGGGACTCCTTCATGCAAGATACCCCCTGAGATATCCAGCCAACTACTGCTGTGCCTGTGATGCTCACTGTCAACCTGAAAGAAAAAGCAAAGGTGACTAGTAGAGGGAGACTCCTCTCGCTACGAGGGGAACTGCCCTACGCAGCGAGAGGAGGCCCCTTAGAAGAGGTCCCAACCGCCTGCGGTACCCCCCCTTGTGGCCTTCGCCTGATGAGTGAGCGAAGAGGGCGAAGGAGAGAGATCTCTACCGAAGGAGAGATAAGGAAGAACCTACAGGGAGAGAGAAGGAAGGAGGGGAGGCCACCAAGGGTGCCGTGGCAGCGGAACTTACTGACGATGCCCGCAAACTCCCCCCGCAACTCTCTATCAGCACAAGTAGGAGGGAAGTAGCCATGCCCTTGTACATGGAGGGCGGGAGCCCAAGAAGGGAAGCAAACTCTTACGCCCCGATCAATGTAGGGGGAACAAAGATATTACATCCCAATCTAATATCTCTGAACATATAGGGGAACGCCTTCAGTACCTAAATAAAGGGTTACTGGAAGAGAAGCATTACCACTCGGTCACGTCCCTCTAAATACACCCTTGGCCGTCAAACCCAAGACACAGACGCAGTGGAATGATGGCTTATGGAAGGCTACCACAAATCGTAGGTTTGTATTAATAAATATCAAACACACGCAATATATACACAAAAATACATGAAGATCCCACTGGGATAATAAAGAGCTTAATGACAGTCAGGCAAAGAGATCCGAAAACACGTCTGCAACGCATGACAGCCGAAAGCAAACTGGAATGTTTACATCTGGGCAGGCAGGTATTCCTGCCTACCTGACGGAAGTTACTGCCTAACCACCTTGTTCAAGAGTTTAATGGCTGTGCCCAGCTTCGCCATAAGTAATTCCTAATGTAAAGGACAGATGGTTTGCATATCGTGTTGGAACAATTGTACAGGCAGTCCCTGGTTTACGACGGGTCCGGCTTATGACGTTCCGAGGTTACGACGCTTTTCAAATATATTCATCAGAAATTATTTCCCGGTTTACGACACATGTTCGGGGTTACAAGGCGTCGTACGCCAATCCGACGGAAGAAATATGGCTCCAAAACGGCAGAATAATAAAATTTTGGAGGTTTTTTTGATGAAAAACTCAATAAAAATGTAGTTTACATCGCTTTCAATATACCCAAAGAATTAAAAGTAAGATTTTCTACGGATTTTTTACGATTTTTTACTATTTTTCGGTTTACGATGCAGCGTAAAAACGGAACCCCCGTCGTAAACAGGGGACTACCTGTGTTTTTCATAAGATACAAACCTGAAGGTCTTTGCATAGGATTTAGCTTGCAAACCAAGCTGGAATGGCCATTTAAGTTTCAGACAAGGTCGTTAACTACTGTCGGTAAGGGGAAGCCCCGCCCAATCGTCGGTCTGCACTCCATTTTACCTTTTGGCCCAGGTATCAAAATGAGGGGTGGCTGAGGTGGGCTGTAAATGTATGTAGAGACCTTCAGGTTTGTATGTTTCGAAAAATACAGATTACCTACAAAATTTGCTATTTGTTCCTACACAAATACAAATCTTCAGTCTTTATAGAGAAGACTTACCCACTGGAGGGTGGAGTAAATCTCTGAACCAACTGGTTTGGTTCTACTCACCCAGGAATACCTTCCTGGTCTGAAAGAGATGAGGAAGGAATCCCGCATTTTTAGCTTGGAAAAATGGGATGTTGCAACTGCTAGACTTCTGGGGTTAAAGCAATGAGTTGTGTCATTACTTTGGAAAAAAAAAAAAAGCTTAGAAGAACCCAAAAGTGTCAGAGACAATAAAATTTACTAATAAGACCAAAGGGCTCATTTTATTGCCTTTCCTCTCTCCCCTTGTCTTGAGATGTTGGGGGGACATGCATCCACACCATCTACACATGATGATGGACAGGATGCCCTTGTCAAGTAGTCACCAGCAAACTCGTCTGTCCAGCATGTGACGGCTCACTACGTGTCTCTTTGTTTCAAGAGAGAGACAGGTAAAAGAGGGAAGGAAGGAGACCATTCACTCACACCCCTTCTTTCCTGCTTACCAAACACCTTAAATGAGATACACGTGTCACCTAAGGGAGCTGGATGAACCACACAACTTGGTGGCGCTGGGCAGCCACCACAAGATCCAAGGAGAAGTGTGTCCAAAAACTTATCGGTAAGTCCTGAAGATAATACGAGATAAATGTGGTCTGGTACGACCACATACCTGCCCGTATTACTTGGTGAACTGACAGGTTCTTCCGGAATGTGAGGGACGGGGTGTTGCCCGATTTCGTGATCTCTCACCCAGACTGAACTCCTGTTTACCTCATCAGACGAAGAGCAAGCCCGTTGCTGTCTCATGAAGCTCGAATTAGGATGTGTTCTTGGACACCTATTCTATGGCTAAGTTGGTACTAACAAAGAGGCATCGACACGCAGGCCTGAGATGCCAAGTTCTTTGAGGTACAGTAGTACCGCATCACTCTGACTGGACAAAGTAGCGTCTCATTCCAATCACATCCACATTAGCGTCTCGCTCCAATTGTATCCACAAAGTCCTTCTGAAGGGGGATTGAAACAGACTTGAATCCGGTGTCAGGGACCTACAGATTCTGAGTCTCAGTTATGAATTCCAGGACCAATTTGAGCATAACAGATCCCCTTCCCATTGAGTGCTAATATTGAAGGCCATGAAGCTCGGCTACTCTTTTTGCTGAGGCTAGGATAAGCGAAAAAAAATCTTAGTCAGAACTCTGTCTAATGACCCACTCAACAGCCCGTACAGCGTATGAGCTAGGCTCGTAAAGATGAGAACTGCAACCCACTTGGGGGTCTGAGTTCCCAGGGAAAGCAAGCATGTTCAAAACTTCTCAGAAGTATATATCCCTCACAAGGACAAGAGATCTATTTCCTTCAACCAAAGCTCTCAGCCAAGGGCAGCTCTATCTCCCTTAATGGCTGAGACAAAGAGAAGTTTCTCACCGCAAAGAAGGGCGAGAAAGTCCGCTACCTACTGAACAGAACCTCTGATTGGAGGGATACTGCACTGACTACACCAACTACAGAAGACAGTTCATTTCCCCTGCTACACGGCCACTGAATATTCCACCCATATCCAGACATCTCCTCGTTATGTGTCAAGAAACAACGACCTTGCTCGCAGGAGGTGCCATCACCTCCAATGTCTGATAATACATCTCTCACATGCAGCTGGTACAGAAGGCTGTGCCATGGGGGGATCTCCCTCGTAAAACAGAGCCAGCAGGTCTGGGACCCACTAAGTGTGTGGCCACTAGGAGCCACCAGAGTCAAACCGAAATTCTGGGTGATCAAAGCCTGTTGATCACCTAACGAATCAGACAAAAACGGAGAGGAAGAAGTAAGCCTCTAAAATGATCCCTAGGTACTGGAAAAGCATCCTCCATTGCAACCCACAGTCCAGCACAAATGAGCTGTACTCCGGTAACTTCTGTCATACTGGTTATGGAAAGATTATGGCTGGGACTCCCCATAACTTGGAGAGTCTCTTGGCAATGTCTTGGTGTAGTGTCTCTATCCCTATCACCAGGCTCTGGCCACTGAACTTGTCTGCCACCCCATTCCGAGACCCTGGAATGTATCTGGTTGTCAGCGCCACCGAATGTGCTACTGCCCACTTGTGTACCTGCACAGTCAACTTGTGCGGCTGGAAGGACACCAGTCCTCCCTGCTTGTTGATGTATGCTATTACTGTAGTGTTGTTGCTCATCAACACCATGGAGTGTCCCACTATTCGGGCCCAAAACTCCCACTGGGCTAAAAAAAAGCTGCCTTAAGTTTTAGGACACTTACGTGGAGGTGTCTGTCATTCTGGTTCACATGCCTGTAACAAACATTCTTTCAGGTGAGTGATCAACCCCAAGCAGAGTGTCCGAAAGACAAGAACACCTTGGGAGAGGGAGTGTCCAGTGGCACCCCTAAAGAGAGGTTCCTGTCGTCTAGCTCTCCTCACTTCCTCCGACTGAGGAAGATGAGAGCGAGGTGGGTCTGTTGACGGAGACCCGTCCACCTTCTTTCCCAGCTAAAGGGCAAGGAGGTGACGCTGCCCCTGAGGGCCCGAATCTACCATGGTTACAGGTGAACCAGAATGTGTCACTGCCAAGCTGGTTGTTCCTGCTGAGACAGGAACTTCTGCACTGCCTCTCTGAACCTGCCGATGTGAGAGTCCAAGGGGAAGACCCTTGTTGGTGGCCATGTCTATCAGCAAGTTAAGATACTTTACCCTCTGCTTGCACGGGAGATCTGACTTCTCAAAGTTGATCACTATACCCATGTCATGATGAAAACTCGAGAAGTTGATCTCTGTCCAAACGACTGCAACACCGAGGTTGCCTGTGCAACCAAGCTCGAGAAGAGATAAAAAATGAACACTCAAGTGAACCCTTGCAGGAGGACTGATGGGTAGATATTGAGCATACACATCCCTCAAATCCCTGACTAGCAAGAAATCGCCACCTCTGATGGGATTGAGAACAGAACGGACCATCCCATCTACGGCCAGTACTGGTGAATGAACCACTTCAGTGGGAAGAGGGCTAGAAGACTCCCACAGCGCCTTCACCTCTTCCCACAGGGCAAGGTCCTTCCATTAGTCAGGAAAGAACATTCAGAACCGGACTGGAAAGAGGGTGAGGGATGAAAAAGACTAAAGGTAGCAAAACCGTATCTGATGGGCATCCTCTACCTATATTTCCGCTCCATGTCGCTGCCAAGTTTGCCCAATGGCTTGACAGGCACCACCCCCATTGGCAGCAATTGGGAAAACTGTCACACCCTTGGTGTCCTCCATCTTCTGCTGGGGTAGAAGTCTGGGTACCTCTATGAGGAGTCGTGGAAGTCTGGGACTTTCTCTGACTGAAGGGGAAGGGCCAGCTTGACGGTAGGGTCAACCTGCAGTGCCACGTAAAGACCTAAAAGTCTTAGGCATTGTCTGTGAACAAGCCAAAGCCTGTCCACTGCAGCCTCCACCTCCCTCTAGCAAAGAGTGGGGAGGATCCTAGAACCAGTCTGTTCCTGAGCATCAACGCCAACTCAAGACTAACAGACATAGAAGTTTGAAGCAACACTGTGTCTTGCCCCAACAGGTTGCTGTCTAGTGGAGGAGGTAGATAATATCACTAACTCCCAGAGTAACAGTCTCGAGGGCTGCATTCTCCTCGGGTGTACACAGGCCCGAGGATAAAAACGATCTTGGTCAATGACAGACTCAAAGATCGATCTACAAGACTAACTGGAATGCTGCTCTGGCAGTCAATTCTGGTGGCCCTGTCTCCGCTTGCAATAGGGAAACTCCCTCCACACGGGGACATGCTAGGGACAAACCGGGACACAAACAAGTCAGGTCCGGGTCATCCTAAAAGACAGCAATGATCTCTCTGAGAGAATGTGATATTTCCTCTAAGTGGAGGAATTGCCTAGCATGAACAGCTGGACCAGGGAGCATTCTCTTGCTCGGGGGAGCATGGAGCAAGAAAAGATAATGTCTGTTCCACGTTATCATTAAAAAGACGCACCACTCTAATGATCTCCACAATATCTCTCTCCAACTACTTAAGAGCAAACACTCACCAGAGCCCCTGGCAATCTCTTAACCAATCGGCACATGTCCTGTCCAGTCCAAGGACTGGACCAGGAATGTAAGCCTCCATGTCATGGACTGAAATGGGAATGAGAATGTTTCGGGTCCCATGCCCCAAACCTATAGGGGGCCCGTCTCCTGGAAAAAAATTCTGAGGAGGAGGTAACAAGTGAGAGATTGCGAACACCCTCACCCTGCCTGCCGAAGACTGAAGTCCAAACAGGTAAGCTGTGGGGGGCCATCAACCCATGCTGACGATGTCCACCTGGGTCAGGGAAAGTGAGAAGTGGCTGTCCCGGGGTGCGTTTCAATTTACTTAGAAGCCGAAGGTTTCCACAAGGGAAGGTGACTGAGCAGGGGATCCCCTTTGGCCTTGCCTGAGCGACCAAACAGGTCGCCATGCCACCATCCCAAGACCCCTGGACCATTCTCTTCAAGAGTGGGAGAGGGGTGAGGGAGCACCTGCATGCTCTCTGCTCACCTTTCCTCACTGGCATGCACTGGCAGCTGGCACTGGGTCCAGACCAGGGACCTTTGCTGATCCCAGTAGATGGGCTACCAGGGCAGGTACCGGTGCGGGGTCGGCACCGGAGTGGGGCCAGCACCAGCACAGGGCCAGCATCAGAGCAGAGCCAGCATTTGCACGGGGCCAGAACCAGTGGCCCAGGTAGGTGGGCCATTGGGGTTGGTACTGGTATACTGGGGGTCTGAAGAACCTTGAGTAACAGTTGTACCCATATGCTTGGCAACAGGAGTGGTGGTACCAATAGCATGAGTCCAGGGCTGGTACTGAAGGCCTGGGTAGGACGCCTACTAGGGCAGGTACTGGTACAATGAGGGTTCGAAGAACCCCGGGTAGCAATTCCATCCATACACTCGGCAACGGGAGCAGTGGTACTGCTAGCGGGAGACCAAGGGTGGTACTGAAGGCCTGGGTAGGAAGCCTACTGAGGCTAGTACCAGTAAACCAGGGGTCTGAAGAACCCCAGGTAGCAGTTGTAGATGTGCGCTGGGCAACAGGAGCAGAGGAACCAGGGTACTGCTAGCAAGAGATCAAGCTGGTACCAGTAGACTGGTACTGGGGTCAGTACCAGTGGTCCATGTAGGCAGGCTGCTGGGGTCAGCACCAGTACACCGGGGTTCTGGAGACATCTGGGTAGCAGCTGCATCCGTGCAAGGCAACAGGTGCATGAGGCAACCTTCCTCTTCCTCTGCTTGGGAAAAGAAGGGGGAGGAGGCAACACCACTCAACAACGAAGACGAAAAAACAAAGACAACAATGACAACTTCCTTCTCCTCTTCTTCAATTCGCTGAGAGTGCCTTCGGCAACAGCGTGTAGAGGAGAACATCACTCGAGATGATGTATATGGTAGTACAGGTACCTGGGAATTCAGTCCTGATACTTCATGAGGGGTTACGAAGGGAGCAGTAGTAGTCCTACTGCTACCAGACACCGTGGATGTTAAGTCATCCTGGGCATGGTCACAGCAGATACTGGCAAACCCCCTGAGCCTAGAGATGCACATAACTCTATAGGGCCCTCTGCCTCCACAACACTTGGTGTGACATATAATAAAAGAGGGTCAACCTCAAAAAAGAGAGAAACCAAATATACAGGCTGTCCTTCCCTGGACAGCACCTAATCCAGAGGTTTCCTCTTCAAAAGTGCTAAAGTGATTGGGGGCTTGCATATAATTATGTCACAAACAACAATCACAAAAATATATCAACAAAAAACAAAACAAAAGACAGCCAATAGCAGTCAGGCAGAGAAGTGCAGAGATGTCTTTACATGACAGCAGTCGAAAGCAAAGTGGAGTGCAGACCGACAATGATAGATAGTTTTGTTCTTTCAGTTTTGTTGAAGTGACTTGAATTGAGGAGAAATGGTTACAATTATTTAGTGATTTACTGAGTGATGCCCTTTGAAATACCTAGTGTATTTAAATATTGATACCTCACATTGTTGATAAGCTTTTTAAGGGATAACTGTTGCCTTTGGAGTATTCAACTGTATTTTCTTTGTTATGAGAGTTTCGGCATCTGGCTGTAAGTGAGGTAAATTTTGAATTTTATGATTAGTAAGTGCAATAACCAGGTACTTGGAACAGTTCGTGGCAATAGAAAGTAACAATTCACACATCATTTGCGAAACCCTACTGAGATACAATAAGGAAAACAAACACCAATACAGTAATTTAATTTTCTGAAACTGAAAGGCTTTAATTCAAGTGCATCAATTCATCTTAGCACTATGAACTAAAGCATAGAATTACTTGACACCACAAGCCTTCAAAAATTACTTTAATATTATATAGTCCTGTATCAGCAAACTCCCTGATATATAATAGTACAGTGTACCTGTACAATAAGAAGCCTAATAAGTAACATAGAGCCTCCAACTGAAAAATGAGTGATATAAAATACAGTACTGTATTGTATATTAGAACAATGATTATAATTATTATTATTAACACATGTTATACAATTCAAGATCATAATGTAAGTACAGTAAACCCCCCGTATTCGTGTTCTCATGATTCGCGGACTCACGCATTCGCAGGTTTCTCTGTGGAACATACCTAGCCATTATTCGCGGAAAATTTGGCCACTCGCGGTATTTTTCACTGAGAAATATTCATTAATTACTGTATTTTCATATAATTTTCAAGAATAAATGCACTTTTTGTGATAAAACTATTAAAATACTCAGGTATATGCATTTTTACAGGGTTTTTCTGTGCTTAAACTATCAAAATGGGCAGTTCTAAGTGTTTTTAGAGGGGTTTTAAGTATTCGCAGATTTTAGCTATTTGTGGGGGGGGTGTGGGACTCATCCCCCGCGAATACGGGGAGTTCACTGTACAATATTTTTATCTACACAAGATTCTCATTACATACCTGCTCAACCAAGATGCGAATCTGTTTTTCATAAACAGACTGAGATTCGGCTGCTTGCTGTAAGTATGTGGCTGGGATCAAGCGTTCAGCTAGTTTCAAAGTTGCGCTATTCATTTTTAGTAATCTAATCCTGCAAATATAGCAAAATCACAGTTTTTAACAGCAATAATAAATTGTACTTTTCCTAACTATATAAACCTGAGTTCCTTTACATTTGGAATTACTTAGGGTGAAACTGGACACGTTTGCTAAAAATGATATTTTTATGATAAAATAAAGTTTGTTCATACTTACCTGGCAGATATATATATAGCTGTATTCTCCGAAAGGGACCGACAGAAATTCAAAACTTACGGCACACGCCAGTTGGGCCAGGTGGTTAGTACCCATTCCCGCCGCTGGGAGGCGGGGTATCAGAACCATTCCCATTTTCTATTCAGATTTTCTAGAATCTAGAACTACTGTCTCCTGAGGGGAGGAGGGTGGGTACTATGATTATATATATCTGCCAGGTAAGTATGAACAAACTTTATCATAAAAATATCATTTTGTTCATGACACTTACCTGACAGATATATATATAGCTGAATCCCACCATTGGAGGTGGGAAGAGACAGAATAGGACTTAGGAAACAAACATATGTAGGCGATTGACGCCTTGGTTCCTTACCTGTTAGCATTGCTGACTTCGTGATTACTGTCACCCAAGTCTGCTTCTGCTTTACTAGAGACTCCATCGAGGTAGAGACCTATAAAGCTGGTGAAATCTAGATGATCTGTCAACGGGGGCGAGACCACAATGTGACTAGACCATATGACCTTACTGTGAGGGCAAGCGACAAACTAAACAACCACCTGACCAAGCCTAGTTACGTCATGAATAAATAACATAAACTAAGGACTGGGACGACCACCACTGGTGGAGACCCAACAACCATAAAAAACAACACATCTAATATATTTAAAAAACACACAAAAACAAAACTAAAGGAGAGGATGAGAGTCGCTTTCTGCCCCCAAGATCGTATTTGCGGAAACGTAAGGCCCCAGAGCACAGCAATTCTCATAGGACGTCTTTACTTCCGTAAGATAATGAGAAGCGAAGACAGAATTGCTTCGCCAAAAAGTGGCACCCAGAATGTCATTGAGAGACTGGTTTTCTGGAAAGCCACTGAGGTAGCAATGGCTCTCACTTCGTGAGCCTTGACCTTCAAAGTTCTCAAATCCTCGTCTAGCACACTGGAATGGGCGTCTATGATGGTGCTCACCTTAAAAAGAATGCCAGGGCATTCTTCGAGAGAGGTATATCAGGCCTCTTAACCGAGCACCAAAGATTGTTAGAAGGACCTCTACAATCCTGGGTCCTCTGTAAGTAAAATTTCAGAGCCCTGACAGGGCACAGGGTTCTCTCAGTTCTTGTCCAGTGATGTCCGTCAAGCCCTTAATTTGAAGGACCTGGGCCAAGGGAAGACGGGTTTTCATTCTTGGCAAGAAACATAGGGCTCAGAGAGCAGACAGCATCAGGGCCTCTAAAACCTATAATCTTGCTGATCGCTTGAAGTTCACTAACTCTCTTCGCCGTCGCCAGAGCAGTTAGGAAAATAGCTTTCTTGGTTACGTCTTTGAAGGAAGCAGAATGCAAAGGTTCAAATCTCTTGGACATCAGGAATTTTAGAACGACATCTAAATTCCACGAAGGTAACTTAGGGGCGGCTACCTTAGACGTCTCAAAAGACCTTAGAAGATCATGAAGGTCTTTATTGTCCGATAAGTCAAGGCCTCTATGCCTAAAGACCGCTGACAGCATACTCCTGTAGCCTTTGATGGTAGGGACTGCCAGCTTTAAATCCTTTCTCAAATAAAAAAGGAAGTCTGCTATCTGGGACACAGAGGTTGTGGTAGAGGAAATTCCCTTAAGTTTGCACCACTTCCTAAAAATGACCCACTTTGACTGGTACACTGCGCTGGAGGAGGCTCTCCTGGCGTTGGCGATCGCCTTAGCCACTGGTTTAGAAAAACCTCTCGCTCTGAGCAACTTCTCGATAGTCTGAATGCAGTCAGACTCAGAGCGGGAAGGTTTTTGTGGTACCTCTCGAAGTGGGGTTGTTTGAGAAGATCTGTTCTCATAGGAAGCGTTCTTGGAAAATCCACCAAGAGAGACATGACCTCTGTGAACCACTCCACTGAAGGCCAAAAGGGGGCGATTAATGTCATTCTCGTCCCTTCTGAAGCTACAAACTTCCTGATGACTTCCCCCAGAATCTTGAATGGGGGAAAGGCATACAGGTCTAGACCCTTCCAGTCCCAGAGAAAGGCATCTACTGCTAGGGACTTCGTCAGCTCCAAAGTTGAATGTAAGTCCTCCAGACACCTTTCTTCCGATGCGGCTCCCAAGATGGAGCCACCGGGCAACGTTCCTCATCAGGACTGTGAATACCATAGGAGCTGTACTCAATCCGAAACAAAGAGCTCTGAACTGGTACACTCGTGCCCCCAAGACAAATCTCAAATACTTTCTCGACCGAGGATGAATGGGGACATGAAAATAAGCGTCCTGGAGGTCCAGAGAGACCATCCAATCGCCTGGTCGCAGCGCATTGATAACAGACTGGGGCGTTTCCATTTTGAACTTTTCTTTGACGACAAAATTGTTCAGTCTGCTGACGTCCAGGACTGGTCTCCACCCACCTGACTGTTTTGGAACCAGGAAGAGACAATTGTAAAAATCTGGAGACTCCAAATCCAGGACTCGCTCTATGGCTCTCTTCTCGATCATTTCTTCCAGCAGATGTAAAAGGATCTGTTGCTTCTCCGGACGGTAAGAAGGCGACAGATCTCTGGGAGTTGAGGACAGGGGGGGGTTTTTGAGGAACGGGATCCTGTAACCTTTCTTGATTACATTGAGGGACCAGGAATCCGCCCCTCTTACTTCCCAGGCTTCCGAAAACAGGAGAAGCCTGGCTCCTACTGGTGTCTGGAGGTGTAGAAAGTCACTTCTTGCCCCTTTGGGAAGAAGAGGCTCCGCCTCTGGAGAGGCCTCTTCCTCGCGAAAAGGGTCTAGAGGAGGAAGATTTCCCACGAAAGGGCTTCTGTCTCTTAGAGGGTAGTCCCTGCGATGACGTGGATGGGACACTAGGATGTCTGGAGGACTGTGCAAGGAGGTCCTGAGTAGCCTTCTCCTTAAGGCTGGAGACGAGATCCTTGACAAGCGGCTGGGGGAAGAGATGGCTAGACAGAGGGGCGAAAAGTAACTCAGCCCTCTGAACAGGAGAAACCGACTTGGCAGCAAAATTGCAGTATAAAGCCCTCTTCTTCAGGAGGGTTGTACCAAAATGCGAAGCCAGTTCATCCGCGCCATCTCTGACAGCCTTGTCCATGCAAGACAGTACACTGGACAGCTCCCCCAGAGAGATAGAATCTGGACTACGAGTCCTCAAGTCCAAGGCCCCCAAGCACCAATCCAGAAAGTTAAAGACCTCCATAGACTTGAAAAGGCCTTTCAGATGGTGGTCAGTTTCAGAAAGCGTCCAGGACACTTTCGCCGAAGAAAGGAGAGACCTCCTTGAAGCATCAACGAGACTCGCAAAGTCGCCTTGAGAGGAAGAAGGAACCCTTGAGCCAATTTCCTCTCCCGTCTCATACCACATTCCAGCTTTCCCGCACAATCTAGACGGGGGTAGAGCGAAGGAAGATTTCCCTTGAGACTTTCTATCTTCCATCCAAGAGTTGACTCTCTTGAGAGCTTTCCTAGTAGCAAGAGAAGTCTTCATTTGCAGGAAGCCGGGCGATTTCCTCACCTTCGAAGAAGCTAACTGCGAAGGGGGGGAAAGAGGAGCAGAAGGCTGAAATTTGTCTGGGAATAGCTCCTTAAGCATACTAGCCAAAACCTGGTAGTCGGAGAAAGACGACAGAGGGGGCTGCTCCTGCTCTGCAGAGTCCGACTCCTGAGACAAACCTCCCTCTTCGACAGGAGCGACAGGAGAGTCTTCCGGGACTTGAGGAAGACTAAGACCTTTGGGTCCAATTCGGCCAAGAGACCTCTTCTCGTGGGAAGAAGCAGAAGAAAAGTCCGGAGCAACTCGCACAGAAGCGTCCTGCTTCACAAGCTGCCGAGCATCCTGACAAGCGTCCTGCCTCACAAGCTGCCGAGCGTCCTGACAAGAGTCCTGACGAGCGTCCTGACGAGCTTCTTGACGAGAGTCCTGACGAGCGTCGTGCAGAGAATCCAGACGGGAAGGAAGAGAAGCGTCCTGGGGAGCGTCCTGCGAAGCGTCAAAACGAGCGCGATGAGAAGCAAGAGGAGTGTCAGAAGAGCGTCTTGGCGCGAACTTTTACTAGCGGCCAGCCGAGCTGCAAGAGGGGTGTCCTGATCAGCCAGCGGCGTCACGACGAGGCAAGGAAAGCCGGATGATCCGACGAAGCGATGAGGGCGACCACGAAACCCGCAGGAGAGAGAGCGAACGAAGAGCAGGAGAGGGAGACCTCTTAGATCTCTTAACTGGCAGCGTCAAATCCTTACGGGCGCCTACGAGGCTCCGTCCTGCAGCAGCGAAGGGATGCTAACTGCCGCTGCATATCCTGGAGAAGACGTGAAGGAGAGGAAACCCTCTCAGGAGAAGGGCTGCTCTTATGAGAAGAAGAGGGGGAAGGAGACGTCCTCCTCCTTCTACCAAGGGCGATGACAGCTCTCTTCTTGGGGCGGCTGGGACGTTCGGCAACGTCCTCCTCAGAAGAAGTCCTGGTCCTCTTCTGCGGCGGCAAGTCGCGCAACCAGTCAGGAGAAGACTCTAAAGCATGAGAAAGAGGAGAAGAAGCGTCCTCCTCAACGAAGCTCCTCTTGAACGGACGAGAGTCCAACCGAGAACGCGACCCCTTACGTGGAGAGGGCGCCTCGGAGGACGAGAAGCAGTCTTTAAGGACCCGTGCGCGAGCACGATCCTTGGCAGCCTGGGAGACGTCAACAAGGCCTGCCAAAGGGACGCCAGATCGGTGGGGGGTCCCCGTAACCCTCTTGCAGTTTTCGACATGCCCATTCCCTAAGTCCTGGGAGTTCGGCAGAGGTCCAGGCCTAGAGGCATTATAGGGCATATCTGACGCCCCCTCCACAACACTGGGGGGATCACTACACTTCACTGCATTTTCAATAGCCAACACCTTAGACTCCAAAGTACGAATGGAGCTCAAAATCTGCGCAAGGGCATTACCTTCCGCAGACGCAATCACAGGGTTCGAAGGCGACTCTACAGGGAAAGGAGAAGCATTAGTAGGATTAACAGGAGATAAATTAATACCCTGACTCCCACCAACTGACACACTCCTGGAGGAGGACCTCCTTACACGGTCACGCTCTAACTCATGAACGTAAGAATCGTAAGCCTTCCAATCAGAATCAGGCAACGATTCACACTCCTTGCAGCGATCATCCAACATACAGACATGCCCCTACATCTCATGCATACTGTGTGAGGGTCTACCGAAGCTTTCGGTAGCCTCACCTTACACTCCTTCACAACACACACCCTGAAACTAGCAGAACTAGAACCAGACATCTTGTTCAAGAAATAGCCAAAACCAAAATCAAATCAGTCCACAGAAGCGTATGCCTATCCACAAATCCAAAGTCAAAAACCAAAAGACAATCAGAATACTCAGTGGAAAAGTTTCCGAAATCTTATGGAGGTATTGACAACAGGTGTTGACAATACCGGCGACAGAGAAAATCTGAATAGAAAATGGGAATGGTTCCTGATACCCGGCTCCCAGCGGCGGGAATGGGTACTAACCACCTGGCCCAACTGCGTGTGCCGTAAGTTTTTGAATTTCTGTCGGTCCCTTTCGGAGAATACAGCTATATATATATCTGTCAGGTAAGTGTCATGAACAAATCGCATTTTTTAAAAGTAAAATGCATTTTTCCTAACATACAAACCCGAGGTCCTTTACATATGGGGAATACTTTCGGCGAAGCTGAACTGGCCGCTAAAGACTTACAAGGCATGAGTTGGTATTACTACCAGCTGGGCAGGTGGTTGGTAACAGTGGGAAACCCACGGTACCAACCGCCCGGCTTCACGCATTCACTTTACTTTCTGGTCCATGGCAGATTGTGGGGAGGCTGAAGTGGGTAACCTGAGTAAAGGACCTCCGGTTTGTATGTTAGGAAAAATGCATTTTACTTTTAAAAAATGCGAGTTGTTCCTACACAAATACAAACCCTTGGTCCTTTACATATGGGGACTCAAGATTCGGTGGGAGGAATCTGAGTGGAGGTCTCTGAATGACTGGAAGTTCAACCGCACCTTGTGTTCTCCTGGGGTAAGAGCCAGGAGGACATGGCCACCGGATTGTGATCACCGTTATGAGAACTGTGGTGTCACGGACCAGTCTACTAGACCGCCCTTGCTGTGACGAGGTTACGGTAAGTAAACGAGCACACAGCGAGGTGAAAGCTAGAGAGAACCCTTCCCAGCCACATAAGAGCTGATTGGGAAACGTCGGGGACTAAGGACCAACATAAAGAATGGGTAGATACTCAGGGAATGAAACTCACCTGCATCAGACGTCTGGTTCAGCTTGTACGGCCTAAACTCTCTACCCGAGGGTAAAAAGTTGGATGATAGGAGGGAAGACAGCCAGTCACTCACCTTTCACGCCCAATCATGCACGTACAACAGACGAGACACAACTTTGTCCTTTACAGGAGCTGGGTAAGTTACACAACTTTACAGGAGCTGGGTATGTTACACAACTTGTTGAGCAGCCACCACTGGCCCTAAGGAGAAGGTATCCAAGGACCGATGGGTAACGTCTCTTAGGTAAAAAGAGGTGAATGTGGTCTGGCGTAACCACACCTTCGCCTTCAGTACCTGCTGAACCGACAGGTTCTTCTTGAATGCTAAAGAGGGCACAATCCCTCTGATTTCGTGAGCGCGGGGGTGTAGGGCGCTGGTGTCGTCCTCCCCAGCCGCTGCATACACTTTCTTGATAACCTCACAAAGCCAGAAAGAGATCGTGTTCTTGCACACCTCCTTCTTAGGGGTTCCGGTGCTAACGAAGAGTCGCCAACACTCAGGCCTGAGGTGCCGTGTTCTTGGGATGGTGGCAGCATCCACCTCTCCCCTGGGGAAGAGGGAGGTGGAGTCCAGAATGGGTCCATTGTGCAGGGAAACCGCAGCTTCGGCGCCCACTGATCTGTAGATCCGGGATAACACCGCATCCCTTCTCTTCAGTACCAGGTTTGCCCAGAGGTTTGCTGTCTGGTGGGTTATGAAGGAGATAGCCTTACCCCCTGACTGGCAAAGACTCCTGAAGGTCAGGTCTTCACTCTGAGCACCAGACGAAGACGCAATTCTCGACAACGCGAAGGCCCAGTTGTCGAGCCAGGAGATCGCTTGGAGGGCAGACAGAGCTGTGCCCTCCAAAGCATTCAGCTCAGCTTGCGAGAGAAGCATCTGCTCTCCCGTCAGCTGAGCTGAAGTGGCACCAGGAGCTAAACGAGTTAGTCCCGGTTCCACGACCTTCTGCTGCAGTGCTCCTTCCGATGGTACGTAGCTGCGGACTGTCACTCGATGGGCCGGAGTTCAATTCCCCGGCCAGCTGATGAAGAGTTAGAGGAATTTATTTCGGGTAATAGAAATTCATTTCTCGCTATAATGTGGTTCGGATTCCACAATAAGCTGTAGGTCCCACTGCTAAGTAACCAATTGGTTCTTAGCCACGTAAAATAAGTCTAATCCTTCGGGCCAGCCCTAGGAGAGCTGTTAATCAGTTCAGTGGTCTGGTAAAACTAAGGTATACTTAACTTAACTTTCTTCTGCCTCGGGACAGGGGGAGGTAACAGCTTGGTGGAATGAGTCGAGCGAAGCGAAGACGATGGCCTGGAGACCAAGTCATTCACCTACTTGAGGACGCTGTCTGCCAAGGGAGACCACGGTAGACCAAGGGAGGGTTTGGGCTCCCTCTTGGAAGCGTAGAACTCCTCCAACCTGGACGACTGTTCTTCCAAAGGAGTTGGAAGTGGTTCCTCCAGACCATTGTGCTGACGGATCAGCGCAACGACCTCGACAAAAGCCCTCTGCATTTCCGGAGTGTCTGGATCTCTTGGAAGAGGACCCTCCAAAAGATGGTCATCCAGAAAGGTCCCACCCGTGGGAGAGCCCGAGACAGACCCTGTCTCTCTGCCTCATACAACAGAGGGGTACAACTTCTCGCTCGCTTGGAGCGAGGGAGGGCCGGACGCGCCTGAAGTTGACTGTCCAAGGGCCTCAGCCCCAGCAATCCTACCGACCCCCGTTTCCTCCCGGAGAATCCCGAGGAAGTTGAGGGGGTGGGAAAGACAGAGTGAACACTACTGTCACGTCCGCTGGTATACCCAGTGGAGGCAACAGACCCCTCACGATCTCCAACCCGCGGTGGAAGATCGTGAGAGGGCCTAGACGGACTTACTCGTCTGGGCAAGCGACCATCACGACGATCAGGGGACAATCTCCTCACAGCCGATCCATGCTCTGACACTGGAGGCCCTCTACACTGCGGCGTGCAGAGGAGACCAACGCAGGGGTACGGACTGCCGATTGGAGGCCGCTGTCCCTATCGACCGAGCGTGTTCTGGCCTTCCTCGGCGTCGAAACGGACAAAGAAGGCTGCAGGGACCCCTTCCTGGTTCCTCCCGACACCTTCGGAGACGAGACGTCCTTGGGCACCTTCCCCGCCGCACCTTTGTCCGATTTGGGCAAGGGTGACGGGTTGGGTGGAGGAAAAGCCCGAAGGCTCTTCCCCTTCTCCCACTCCATGCTCGAACTCGCTACGGGAGTCAAGACTGCGCGGTCTCGGGAGTCAAGACTGCGCGGTCTTCCGTAGGAGGCCATGCCTTCGGCGACACTCGCTTGGGAGGCGCCGAAACGGAACCAGTCTGGGAGGACGAAGCCCCCGAACCGTCTGAGGAGGGTACCGAGGTGCCCTTCTCAGCGAGAGAACCAGCAGTCTTTCTCCAAGGGGAGGACTGCGCCCCCTAAGAAGAGCGAGTCTTCTTAGAGGGGGGAGGGACTGCCCTCCCCTTCCTAGCCCAATTGGACTTAGAAGAGGGAGGGGAAGAGGTAGACAAAGACAAGGATGACAATGACAATGATGAAGAGGAAGACAAAGATGGGGATGGTTGACGAGCTCGCTTCTTCTTCTTCTTCTTCTTCTTCTTATCAAGCAAAGACAAGACCGCATCCCCCAGTTTACCGAAGACAGACCAGGGGTCGACGGGAACTGGAGCAGGGACAGTAGCAGGAGCAACAGGCCAAGGTGATTCATGCTGAGAGCATCCATTGGCAGGAACAAGAGGAGACGCAGGAAACGTTGTGCGGTCCGGAGTCGGCACGGGTAACGGTGGAAGCAAGGCAGGAGGCATGAGAGCGTAGCCGGGAGGCGGCGGAGTGACCAAGCAGACTGGACTGGCAAGCGTTGACACTGAGATGGCAGGGGTAGGAACCACATCATATGCATGATGAGTTCCCACTGAGGTTACCACGTTCCTCGGCAACACAGCAGTGACGGTGGTGGTCGTGAGAGCATTCACTGTGTGAGTAGTGGGGGGAGGGAGCGGTACTCCCGCCCGCACAGCAGAGCTGATATGCTCGAGGAGCGAAGGAAGATCAGGGTTGCCAACCCTCCCGAGCGACTCCCATGCCTGACTCAAATCCAGCACAGAAACCAAACCTGAGGAAGACAAAGGTGGGCAGGGCCCCCCTCTAACCCAGGGATCAGGGACTCTGGGTGAGGGGGAGAACTGAGAGGAGTGTAGGCTAGGTCGACCGATCTCGCCTCCTCTGTGACAGCGGATGCGGACACGGGACAGGGAGATAGATTCCGTACGGAGCAGTAAGGGAAGGCCATTGGGACTCAGATATGACTGAGAAGGATTTATATCTGAGAAGGATTAACAACTATCGGAGTCGGAGGAGCCGAAGACAGCCCCTCCGACGCCTTAGATTCCTTCTGTTTGTATCTGGGCCTCTGAGATTACCTATCCCACTGCTCGGGGGACCAAAGCTGACACTCATCACAGGGGTCATCAACAGTACAATCAGGGGGGTCCTTGCTCCCTTTCCGACATTTTAAGCAAAGGGAGTGGGGGTCAGATTCCGCACTACAGTGGAAGGCGCCACATTTCTTGTCCTTGCCAGGGCAAATCCAGCGCACAGGCTTATCCAAATCATAGGTTTGTAAAAGATCATCCATATTACAAACACACACAGATATACAGGAGGAACAAGACTTATGAAACCGGAGATCCGAATTAGGATAAAGTCCTTCTTCTTAGCACCAGAATTGCTCACAGACTGCTGCCTGGTGTAGGAAGACCCACCCCTGGACAGGACCAGTCTCCAGAAGGCAGGGTTCTCTCCAGGAATGGTTGTATCCGAGGAGAGAAAGCCTAAAAGTGAAGGATCGTGGATCCATCAGCAGACTGTCTGGAGGAAATCAGGTGTCCTCCAAGATCGCCACCTCTCATTGCGGAAGGGAATGCCCTTCACAGCAAGAAGCAGAGAGAACCCAATCCGGATGAAGCAGAGCCAGAACAATCTGCAGTTGGCAAGACCCCTCCGAGGCAAGAAGAATTCATACTCTGTTGAGGCAGGGGAGGAACTTGTTGTCTTGACCTGAATGAACTCCTTGTCCAAAGAAAAGTATTCATCTGGTCGAGAACGCTCTCTCAAGCAAGGACCGCGGCGGCTCCCAAAACTCTCGGCCCCTTCAGAACTGCAAGGGTTGCGAGTGGTGAAGATTATTCATTGGGGAAGCCGCGGTCCTGTCCCAGGGAAGTTCTCCGAAGGAGACAGATGCTACCTCCACAGGGCAACTTCCTTCACCTTCACTCTGACATCTACATGATGGTGGACACGAAACATTGTAACCTCCAGGGCAGTTAGGCAGGATCACAACGGAATCAACCCAGGACACCAGGAGAAGCAGCAGGCACGATCAGGACAGCCGATGCAGGAGCTACAGAAGCAGTTCAGAAGGCAGGAGCTACAGCAATGGCCAGGAACATCACATGAACGTCACCAGCAGCGACAGGAACGTCGCATGAATGTCACCAGCAGTGACAGGAATGATCAGGACGGCTGTGGCAGGAGACCAGGAGGAGCCACCCAGACTTGTTGCAGAGTCAACAGGAGCAATAACACTAGAAAAACAGCAGGAGCAGACAGACCACAGATATGCCAGAGGCAGTGCCACAGCATACACGAAGGCCAGCAATGACAGTGATCGATCCACATCAGCGGGAACAGAGTCAGAACAATCCGACGTGGATCTATGCCATTCCAACCAGGTACTGTGGTCAATCCCGAAGCAAGCACTGTATGAATGTCAGGACCCCTTCAGACAAAGATATCCCAACTGAGATATCCAGCCAATTGCTGTTGTGCCTACGATGCGCAGGACAGACCAATGCTCCTGACTTCGTGAACTCTCAGACGGAACGTACAGGTGTTGTTCTCGCCAGCAGCAGATGGTCTCACGAAGCCAGAAAGAGACTGTGTTCTTGGTCGAAACATCTGGATGTTTCGACACCTCCTCCCATCCTGTGCCTAAACCAGACCAGAGAGCAAATTCCCTAGTACTGGTTTGGGGAGTGCCCGAGATTCCGCAGAACCCCGGACACTCAATGACTCGCTAGTCGAGTGCTCGCGATCCCCAGGAATCCAAGTGCTCCTTGAGATTCCAAGGAGTCCAAGTTCTTGGCTAGACTCTCGAATCTTGTAAGAACAATCACCAGGAGTAAGCTCCTCTCGGTTTCCAAAGAAAAATGGAGTAGAGACAGGAAAGGAATCAGTCTTAGATGCAGACTTCTAAGAACTGGAATTGAGGGTGCAGCCTCGAAAGGTTGCTCAGTCGAGGCCCCCAAGGAATAAGACCCCAATGGAGAATGCGAATTGGTTCCTGATCCCAAGTGCCAGGAAAAGCCAAACGAGAGAACACACTTCCTCTCCGAAGAGAGGTAGTCCCTCAGAAGTCCAGCAGGACCTCTGAAAGGAACTTCCTTGCCCCAGCAGGTGTTTGAACCCTTGGAACCGAGACACCTGGCTGGGAACCTGACTGAGCACTGTTTCGGAACTGACCGAGAACTCAAAACTCAGGAAGAAATGAGACACTTCTATACCTTGGTTCTTTTTCTTGCCCGTGCCTGAACCGAGACAGTGGGAGGTCTCTCCAACATCGGTTCGGGATGCATGAGACTCTGAAGATTCTCAAGCACTCGGTGTGACTCGACAAAGTTGAGCACCCGACACAGCACCAGTCTAGAAGCAGAACTCCTAGTATGGTGACAGGAGTGCAACTGAAGTATGCATACCCGCGACTCCCGAAACGCAATACCCTGGGGTAAGCGATTAGGTTCCCGAGCCCAAAGGCCAGGAAGAGTCGACGAGAGATCAGCTCCTTAGAAGCCCCACAGCAGGACTTCTTAGGGAAGGGAAGGGCAGCCTTCCTCTTCTTCGGCCGCTGTTTCAAACGCTGTTTCGGAACGAGCCTCAGAAGAAGGGGAAAGGCAGCAGAAGACGAAGTTGAAGATCAAGTTGAGGACGACTACTGTACATCTCTCAGGACTTCTTCCTTGATCTCTTCTCCAACATCCACAGGATGGTGGTCAGGAAACACAGGAACTGCCAGGGTAGCTAAATCAGGAAGTGCAACGGGAGCGGCCCAGGTGACAGGAAAACCAGGAGAAGCAACATGAGCGACCAGGGCAGCTGAGGCAGAAGGCATGACAGGCATGCCCCAGCCGGCAGGAGCTTCAGGAATGTCAGCAGCGGCGGCAACCAGGCAGCTGGGGTAGGAGGCACAGCAGGAGCTGCCCAGTGACTGGTCACCAGGGCAACAGGAGCAATCAAGACAGGGGAGACACAGCAGCAGTAGACGTGACCACAGATACACGGAAATTGTAGACACTGACGTGGACCTACAACATCACCACCAAGGTACTGTACCGTGGTCGTTCCCGAAGTAACCACTGTATGACTGTCTCAGGGAAACTCCTCAAGGCTAAGATATCCAACAGTGAGATATCCAGCCATCCACTGGTGCTCCTACGGTGCTCACTGTTAACCTAAGAGAAAAGCAAAGATGATTAGTAGAGGGAGACTCCTCTCGCTCTGAGGGGAACTGCCCTACGATGCGAGAGGAGGCCCATGAGAAGAGGTCACCCAACCGCAGCTCCCCCCTCTCCCCGATCTTTGCCCGACATGTAAGCAAAGAGGGCGAAGGAGAGACAGCAAGAAGGGAAAGCTTACCGGGAGAGAGAAACAAGGACAAAGGGGCGGCGACCAAGGGCGCTGTCTGAAGCCAAATCTTTAAAACGACGCCTGGCAACCTTACTCCAAAGTTTCCTCCCGGAAAACTTGTCCACAGCGAAGTGGTGAAGAGTAACACTAAGAACAAGTCAGAATAGGGATATAGTCAAGCCCTTTTACAAGCAGATGGCATGAGATCCAATAAATGGGGAGCAAAATTGTTACATCCCTCGCCGCCGACCCCAAGACACATGCTGGCGGATGACGGCCTACGCAAGGCTATAAAAAATCATGGGTTTGTATATTAATAAGTATCAAGCACACAATACATACAGTACACAAAAAGATATAAAAGATCCCACCTGGAAAAACAGAGCTTAACAACAGCCAGGGAAAGAGCTCTGAAAAACATGTCTACAATGCATGATGGCTGAAAGCAAACTGGAATGTTGACATCCAGGCAGGCGGGTATTCCCACCTTCCCACCTACTAGATGGTAGTTACTTCCTAACCACCTTGTCCACAAGTTTAATGGCCGTTTCCAGCTTCGCCGTAAGTAATTCCTAATGCAAAGGACTGACGGTTTGTATATTGTGTAGGAACAAATACTGTAAGCAATAAAACTTCACCAAAATCCAGTTATTCAACAGAAAACCAATGAACAAAACTAAAGACTGCCGCAAACCCCCAATGTTTACTCGAGAGCCAGCAGAAAGGCTTGTCACCTACACTTAACAATCGAAGTGCTACCGCGATTTTTTAAATAAAAGGCTGCCACATGAGTTAGAAACTATAGCTATGTCTGAAGTACAGTTTACTGTAAATAAGATTTCAGAAATTACAAACTGACTGTGATGAGTGAAACTCACTGGTTCACTTTACTTATGTCAAAACAAACACAATAAGTAATCAGATTGCTTTACTACATGCCCATTCTTGAAAAATTATGATGAGAAATATACAGCCTACGGTAAATTGAGGTCTTGGAGTCCCGTGCCCTGGTAGAATTTTCCATCCTAATTTGGGTTAGGTTATGTTTGGCTGCATTGCAATGTTTCACACTATGATGAAAGGTGTTCTAGGTCAGGCAAGGTTGGCTGAAGGCCACGAAGCCTTCCCCACCACTATAATTTATGTCAGGTTAGGTTAGGTTAGGAGGGGTTGTGGGGGCCTTGAGGAAAGAAGGGCGAGATGCTGGATTAAGTTCAGGAACGTTAGTTTAATATGCATCCCTATGATTGTCTTAACCATGACTTCATGTTTATTTTTAGAAGATGGCAGATTGTTACTAATTACGGTACATAGTGATCCCCTGCCAGTTAGCTGGCTTGTACTTTCCCAACTCATCCTGAGATTTTATATATATATATATATATATATATATATATATATATATATATATATATATATATATTTAATATATAAGAATAAGAATGGAAAAGGAATTCTTTTCAGATCTTTTGATATATTTTAGTTTTGGATTCTAATATCACAAATAGAAAGTCAGTTGAAGAATAGTTATTGATGACTGCCACTGTTTTAACTAACATTAATTTTATAAACAATATATATATATATATATAAATATATATATATATATATATATATATATATATATATATATATATATATATATATATATATATATATATATATATATATATATATATATATATATATATATATATTCAATATTCTTATTCTTTAAGTATCATGTATTTATCTATTTTTCTAATTTCACAAAAAGGATTGACTTATTCTTATTTATATATATATAAATATATTATATATAAGAATAATAATGGGAAAGGAATTCTTTTCAGACCTTTTCATATATTTTAGTTTTGGATTCTAAAATCACAAATGGAAAAAGTCATTGAAGAATATTACTACTAAAAGGAAACTGAGATTTGGCTAACAATCATTCTTGTAGGCAAGATTTGCTTATAATTTTTTTGGACAAAACCCAAAGTTAATTGTCCACTGAACCAATCCCAAACAGTTATGAGTGAGTAGGCTTGAGGAAAGGCAAAAACAGGTTAAATGGTTTAAGGTAATAAAGAACACACATAGCACAAAATAAGTTTTAAGAATAAATATGGACCAGCTTTCATTGTCTCTGTAGAAAAATTTAAGGTGATTTTTCGTTAGACTCCAGCCAGCCATTCCGGAAGGTTCCAGCTGGCCATTTTTGCATGAAAAACCATTTGGGGGTTTTCATGCAAATATGTCTAGGAAATGACAGGGCACTAAAAGAGCCTAAAAATACCAACATAACGTAACCTACGGGTGTTTGCTGGTTACAGCTTTGCTGTATTAACATTTCCGAAGGTCATGTATCGAGATGAGATTTTTTGTTTTGATGTGTTTTACCCAAATATAAATTATGATGAGGAGGTGGCTGGAGTCTTCCGAAAAATAACCATATTTACTTTGGCTAATCGTGATTAGATTTCAATCTGTCATAGCCTACTAACCTAATTCCTACGACTCGAATAACGCATCTCAAGTCAACACTAGCTAACCGAAAAAATTAGGTAAAAAGTTTCTTACAGTTAAAAGTTTTACAATTATATCATTGTGCTCTTAATACTACCATGACGAATACGACGGGGACAGGTCCCGCAGACGAAAACAAACGAACCTTTCCTAGTCTAGAATGCCTTCCCTGGCCTAACCAGACCTCATTTGCTCAGAATCCACAAGACAGAGATAATTTGGACAGTAAGTCAAATGTCAAGGCGTGTAATCACTTGTAAATTCACTACTTGGAGACTTCTACGACTGTTTGTCACAAGTGTCTTGAGCAGCAGCTTTAAATTCCTACGAAAGAAGAAGAAAAGTTTCGATGAGTGACAACATAAAATAATATGCAGTATTGCCAATATCAATGAGGGCATGGAGCTAACTAGCTAACTGTCATGAATTCTGATGCTGTATTGTTAAAGGAGTAAAGAACGGAAAGACGTCGGCACAGAATTAAATTATTATGCAATAACAAGGGAAGGTGGAGATGGTATTAAAGGGAATGGCTACAGAAGGAGATCAGGTCTAAATCCTCACAGAATATCAAAACAGATAAGGCAGATGGGTATTTGTGCAATATTGATAGAACATGACATTATGTTATGCAATAATAATATGGCAATCAAAATGTGTATAGCATAATAGACGGGCAAATCAATTGCATATTATCGCAGATCATATTACATACCAAATGCATTTCAACCATATTACATATTTATTGTATATAACAGATATGCATTATTAATAGACATGAACAAATAGTAGCTTACCTGTGATATTTAAAGGAAAATGACCATTGTTGACAAAAAGATAAAAAGAGGAACTCTAAACAAAATGACTGACGATGGTCAATAGGAAAATTCAAAATATGAAACAAACCTCGAAGCACTTGTGTGGAACTATTACTGAAACAAAAGAGGTTCACAAAGAAGACAACACGAAGGAAACAAGAGTGAAGATAAGAATGCTTCTAAGACAGGAAAAGTTAACAGAGGAATAAACAGCAACAGAAAACGTTAAGGAAAAAATGGGAAAGAACAAGGAAACACTAGAAGAGATTAAGAAAAAGAGAGGAGTTAATGGTGCAACTTTTTTATGGATTACTAAACATAAAGGAGACAAAATGTATGCGGATAAGAGCAAAGAAGTGGAAGTAACCTCAAATCTGCAAGAAATAAGCAAAGAATGTGACATTTCTAGAAGACCTGTTTAAAGAAAAGGAATCAAGCACAATAGAGCAAAACATCTGAAGAAACAATAGGACGATATTAGAATGGACAACAAGTAATCCTTGAAACACAAGAAGATATAGTGTTCTTTATATGTATATTTCACAAAACTTCCATACACCATCATCTTCATTATTACATATCCTCCTTGCATAACTTTTGCATTTTCTGCACTATTTGCAATGCGTGTTTGCTTTTCCTTTCTGGATTTCATCCATTTTAAAAAAATATGTTGCAGTTCACAGAAAATATTCAGCTAAATCATTAATCTTTGCAAACAATTTCGTCTACACAGTCCTACAAGGTTTTTCATCTTTTACCAGTGAAATATATTTTTGTACATGTAACTTTCACACTGGGTTCTAGGCCTTTTTATATACATATTACACACACTATATATAATGTCACATACACCATGACATTGTCTATATGCGCAAATAATAAGCCACAAATATCGCTTATGTCCAATTCACTACACCCAATTACGCCCAGTGCTTCGTCATCAGTGGGATTCGAATCGTTGCATGGTTCAGAAACAGCGATATATAGTGGCTATTGACCACTGAGACATCAAGAGAGGTATAGGCTGATATCGACTACATGTGCATGTCGAATTCAAAATTTGCAACTGGAATTGATATCAACCCACATCCACCATGAAAGCTGATTTTTAATTTTTGTACCATGAGGCTAATTATGAATTTTTGTCACATACACCGTAACATTATTTATATTCACAAATATTAAACCACAAATATTGTTTAATATCCAGTTACTATACTTCGGAAATAAATTACATCTAGGCGTAATTAAAATTACTTTTAAACAGGTACTTGAAAAGTTAATTTGTTAGCGATTATCGCTACATTCCCAAAAGATAGCGGAAGTCTGTATTGTCAACTTGGTATCACTGTTCAAAACTAAACAATCATCATGGCTCCAACCCCGACCGGTACAATGAAAACTCCCTATTTGGACTCTTTGGTTCCCGATTGGATGAACAATGAAGTTTTGACTGGTGTAAGTATCCGTTCTTTGATTTGTTAATGAAACTGTTGATGGTATTTTGTCTATTTTGTTAGAGTAATGCTCTCTCAGGACTCCGCCATTGTCACCTTTCTGGCATGTAGCGTAACTGGGTAGGAGGCCACCGTACTTTGTCGGGATTATATCGAGGCTAATTTGGTTAATTTTCGTACATGCTTTCAGTCGTGTTTTCCATGTAAAATTTTTGTGGTAAAATTTCATATTTAAGCAATTTGGGTATCGCATTTTGGAATGCCCCCGACTAGGCTAGTGCAGTTCAGTGTAGGCATTACTATAGGTTCTCTGCAGCGTCTTCTCGATTCCTGCTGCAGCCGCATTCATTCCTTTTACCGTATCACCGGTAATGGTTTATAAGTGGCCTATATACGATAGGCTAGAGCTATATAATCTGCGCAGTTTTGTAGAGCTCCTCAGAACTAACTTTTTGAACCCCAGTACCACAAGTAGCAAACCAAAATTACTTAATTAATGAACCTGTTTTAAAAACCCTAATTCCGACACGATATACAAACTGTCGGTCCTTGACATTAGGAATTACTTTCAGCGTAGGCTGGAAATGGCCGTTAAACTCTTGAACAACGTGGTTAGGCAGTAACTTTGCCTGACTGTCGTTAAGCTCTTTAGTATCCTAGTGGGATTATAATGTACTTTGTGTATGATTTGTGTGTTTGATATTTATTAATACAAACCCACGATTTGTGATAACCTTGCATAACCCGTCGTTCCCCTGCGTCTGTGTCTTGGGTTTGACGGCCAAGGTCGTATTTAGAGAAGCTTAACCGTGTGGTAATGCTTCTCTTCCAGTAGCCCTTTATTTAGATACTGAAGGCGTTCCCCTGTGCATTCGGAGATATTAGATTGGGACGTAATATCTTCGCTCCCCTACCTTGATCGGGACATAAGATTTCATTTCCCATCATGGGCTTCTGCCCTCCGTGTACAAAGGGCATCACTACTTCCTTCCTACTTCTGCTGAGTGTTGTTTTCGCTGCCTGCGCTTAGAGTTGCGGTGGGAGGAGGTTGTGGGCGTCGTTGGTATGTGCTCTACTCCCACGGCGCCCTTGGTGGCCTCCCCTCCGTCCTTCTCTTTCCCCGTAGGTTTTCCTTATCTCTCTTTCGGTAGAGATCTCTCTCCTTCGCCCTCTTCGCTCGCTTGTTGGGTGAAGATTGCGAGGGGAGGCGGTCAGGCGACCTCTTCTAGGGTACCTCCTCTCACTGTGTAGGACAGTTCCCCTTATAGCGAGAGAAGTCTCCCTCTACTAATCATCTTTGCTTTTTCTTTCAGGTTGGCAGCGAGCATTGCAGACGCAGCAGTAGTTGGCTGGATATCTTGGGGATATCTTGCATAATGGAGTCCCGACGTTCATTCATTGTTGATATGGGACCGACCATAGTACCCAGTTGGAATGACGGTTCCACGTCAAGATCGTTCCGACACTGTTCCCGCTGATGTGGGTCAATCGCTGTCATTGCTGGCCTTCATGTATGCCATGGCACTGCCTCTGGTGTATCTTTTGTCCATCTGCTCTGCTGTTTCCTGTGTTGTGCTCCTGTTAACTTGACGACAGTCTCTGGACGGCTCTTCCTGGTCTCCTGCCGCAGCCACCCTGATCGTTCCTGTCGCTGCTGGTGACTTTCTTGTGACGTTCCTGGCCGTTGCTGTAGCTCCTGCCTTCTGAACCGCTTCCGTAGCTCCTGCATCGGCTGTCTTGATCGTGTCTGCTACTTCTCCTGGTGGTTGTGCCCGGGGCTGCTCCTGTTGTGTTCCTGCTTAGCTGCCCTGGAGGTTACAATATCCGCCACCCTGTAGAAGTTGTCAGAGTAAAGGTGAAGGAAGTCGCCCAGTGGAAGCGACGTTCCTGGCCGTTGCGGTAGCTCCTGCCTTCTGAACCTCTGCCATAGCTCCTACATCGGCTGTCCTGATCATGCCTGCCGCTTTTTCTGGTGGTCATACCTGGGGCCACTTCAGTTGTGTTCCTGCCAGCTGCCCCGGAGGTTACAGTGTCTGCCATCCTTGAGAAGGTGTCAACATGAAGGTGAAGGAAGTCGCCCTGTGGAAGTGACGTTCCTGGCCGTTGCAGTAGCTCCTGCCTTCCGAACTGCTGCTGTAGCTCCTGCATCGGCTGTCCTGATCATGCCTGCTGCTTCTCCTGGTGGTGGTGTCCTGGGCCGCTTCCGTTGTGTTCCTGCCTGACTGCCCTGGAGGTTACGATGTTTAGTGTCCACCATCCTATAGATGATGTCAGAGTGGAGGTGAAGGAAGTCGCTCTGTGGAAGTAGCCGCCGTCTTCTTCATCTTATATTCGATTTCTTCTTCTGCTGCCTCTTCCCTTCCTCTCCCAAGGTCCAAGGGGGTCCCGGGAATCGGACAGACCTCTGTCGGCTGAAGGAGAGGAAGGCTGCTTCTTCCCCTTGATGCCCTTGGACATCTAGGGACTGACTGCCTTCTTCCGAGGAGGCAGTGGGTCTCTCGTTGTCTCTTCCCGACCTTCGGGTTAGGAAGCCGATTCGCATAGCCTTGGGTTTTGTGTTTCGGAAGCTGCGGACGCGCAGACCTCGGTTTGCGATCCTGTTCCCAGTCCTAGAGGTTCTGCCTCTTAAGACGGGGGCTGCTTCGGGCACTCGTTGGCGAGTCGCTCTGAGTACTCAAGATTCTATGGAATATCGAGTATCCCGATCTGCTCCTCGTCCCAGTTCGGGAGTAGTGCGAGAGAAAGGGCCAAGGCACCCAGGTGTCTCAGCTCTTCCTGCCAGCACCACAAGTGCTCCCTGAGTGCTTGCCAATGCTCGGTCGGGTTCCCAGCCTGGTGTCTCGATCATGTTGGTTCAAACACCAGAAAAACCAGGGAAGAGATTCCCTTTGGGGGTACTGCGGGGCTTCTAAGGGACTGACTCTCTTCCGGGAGACAAGTTTCTCTCATTGGCTCTTCCCACCCTCAGGCGGGAACCAATTTGCATTCTCCTGTGGGGTCTGGCGTTTTGGGGGCTGCAAGAGTGTGACCTCTTGAGGCCACGCCCATGTTGCCAGTCTTGGAAGTCTGCGTCTAAGACTAGTTCTGTGCCTGGCTCTTTCAATCTCTTAAGAAACTGAAAGCAGCCGCTCCCGATTTTTGGTAAGGGAATTGATAAACAAATTCAGGTCTCATGAGAATGTTTTGCTGATCCTCATAGCTCCCTTCTGGCCTCTAAGGGAGTGGTATCCGGACCTGATAAGTCTCCTGTCCGATTTCCCAAGACTATTTCCTCAAAAACGCAAGCTTCTCAGACAACCCCAACCCAGGCGATTCCACCAGGGGCTATCCACGCTATCTCTGACAAGATTCAAACTAGCAAGAAACTCCTCAGTGCTAAGGGATTTTCGAGAGCAGCTGCACAAGCTATCACTAGATGCAGGAGAGAGTCTTTAGCCAATATCTACCAAAGCAAGTGTACTGTTTTCCGCACTTGGTGCTGAGCAAATCATGTCTCTTCTAAGACATCTTTAATGGAGATCGCCAATTTTCTGTTGTTCCTGAGAACTTGTGAAGGCTGGTCCTCATCCATTATCAAAGGTTATAGGGCAATGTTAGGCTCTGTATTCAGGCACAGAGGCCTAGATATTTCTTCGGATCAGGATTTATCTGAACTTATTCAATTGTTCAATATGACAAAGTGCAAAGATTTACAACAAGTTTTGTGGAACCTGGATGGGGTACTTAAATGGCTCTCATGTCCACCCTTTGAGCCTATTGATTCTGCTTCACTGAGGAACTTAACTAAGAAGGCTTTATTCCTAGTAGCCTTGGCTACAGTCAAGAGAATATGTGAGATCCAGGCTCTGGATAGGTGAATTGGTTTCTTTAATGGAGATTTGCTCCTCTACTCTTGGCTTTCGTGTTAAGAACGAAAATCCAGCCAAACCTTGGCCTCATTCTTTCAGCATTAAGAACCTATCTCAGGTGGTAGGTTTGTTAGATAAGGAAAGATTCCTTTGTCCGGTAAGGGCTTTCAAGTGCTATCTCCTTAAGACTGACAAAATGTGAAGTACAGTGAAGAACCCTTTATGTCCTCTCTCAAAGAATGCCCCCTCTTTCTTTCTGAGAAGTCTCATTTGCTAGTCACATTCACAAGTGGGAGAAGAGGTTCTTCCTTTTCTAAGGGTAAGAGCGCATGAGATTAGAGCCGTGGCTATGCCCTTGTCTTTCAGACAGTCTTTCTCTTGCCTCCATTCTCCAGTCCACTGATAGGAGATGTAAGTCCGTTTTTTCGGCGCATTATCTACGTGATGTTGAAACAGTTTTTAATGGTTGCAGTACCTTGGGTCCTTTATTGGTGACTGGCACGGTGTTGGGGAAGGAAGTATAGGAAGGGTTCCTTCTATCCTTACTCTTCGCCTTGGTACTTGGTCTTGAGTTTAGGGGAGCCTGAGGGTACTCTGTACTGGGACACCCTCCAGATCTTTTAATGTTTGGGTGATGGTGTTTGTAACCTTTTGGTGTATTAGTGTTTTTATCTGGTGTTGTGTGTTGGTACTGTGCCGAAGGCAGTGGCGAACTTTCTATACTTTGCTAGCATTTGGAGAAGTCCTTCGCTGCAAGGTCCCTACTTATGTAGCAGGTGACGCTTGGCTATACCGCCAAACCTCTACAGGGTAGGATGAGTGCCACCAGAGGCAGTATTTTCCTGCAGCAGTTCTCTTACCAGGTAAGGAACAACAAACATTGTATTAATGGTAAATACTCCTTTCTATGCTCAAATTATTACTTTTAATACTTGAGGTAGAATAAGTCCATGAATCCCAACTCCTTTCAATGTGGGAATCAGCTATGTAATTACTTGGTAAGTTACTTAAATAAAAATGAAATTTTTATAATAGTTTTATATATACTTACCAAGTAATTACAGAGTGGGAGCCCTCCCTCCTCCTCTCTCTTGGACATTGCAACATAAATAAATTGAACCTTCTTGCCATGTTGTTCCTCTTCTTCCCTGAAAGTGGGCGGGGCTAGCTACTTACACCAAAATAAACAAAACAATCGTCACTGCGAATTTTCAAATATAGCTGCTGGTTATTAGAAATTGTTAGCTATGTTATTTATTATAAAAATGTCATTTTATATATACTTATCAAGTTTTTACATAATCGGAACCCTCCCTCCTCTCCTCGTGGACGTAAGGGCGAAAACAAATTGAAGCTCTCTGCTAAGTTGTTCCTCCCGGTCCCCGATAGTGGGTGGGGCGTGTACCTACACCAAAACAAATGCTAGCACCACCGTGAATTTTGAAATTTTTAGGTTGCCGTAGGTAGGAAGCTCATAGCTATGTAATTATGTTTAAGTAGTAAGGTTTCTCACAGACTCTGAGATAAGAATTCCAAAGATTCTCATGTTCTTTGTGCATCATTTGATCAGGCCATTATCTTTCTTGGTTCAGCTTTAGTATTTATTTTTTTGTATAGGCAATCCAGGTGATTGAAAAATATGGTAGGCCCAGCTTATTGGGAAAACATCACTCTTTGCTTCATTAGAATTAATATTTGCTGAAAGTCAGGCAATCAGCCAATTTCACCATCAATCTGGGTTACTTTTGTTTATGAGGTGATGTATCTCTCAACTTGCATGTACAGTACTTCATTGGACGTTTGAGGACAGTAAGAGATGTGTGTTTGATACATAAGTACAGTACGTACTTAAGATTTTAACATTTTTCTTTTGACTTTTTAATTTGTGGTACTCTATTGATTGGTGTAGTATACAGATATCTGGAATTGGTATCTTAAGTAATAAGTGTACTGTATAAGGTAAATTAAGTATTATTCAGGTGTAACCTCTCGTAAAATTGTTGCTCAAAAAATACCCATTTACTGTACAGGAATCTATTTCCTTCATGTAAACAAGTTTTTGCATCAAAATCACCTTGTAGAGTTTATGATCCTTATTTTCAGACTTCAATTATGGCTGTAGAATTTGATGGAGGAGTAGTTGTTGGAGCAGATTCCAGAACATCCATGGGAACTTATGTGTCCAATCGTGTCACCGATAAGCTGACGCGTGTAACAGACAGGATATATTGCTGCCGCTCAGGCTCTGCTGCAGATACTCAGGCTGTAGCAGACATTGTTGCATCTCACATGGAATTACTTGAGTAAGTTTTGCTCATTTTGTATTTTCAGTAATATATTGTCAATTGACATACTAACTTAGTTGTACACCAGTGATGTCTACACCTCCAGATAGTTTTTAGTCAAGATGATAACAGTATCTGATGGCACCGGTATTTAAAGACTTCAGTTCTCAAGCCATGGTTTTATAAACAGTGCTTTTATTTGCCAGTGTTCATTTGAATTGGGGTTTGTAGGTATGAATAGCTCACAAAAATGAATTAGGTAATTAATAAGAATTGTAACTACCTGAAGTTTAGTGTGCCCTGTGGATGAGCTGTCAGATGAGTTAATTCCTTCATACAGTATGAGTATGAATGAAGTGCTTTTAATTTTTTTTTTTAATGAAAGTGGTTTGGACCTTGCAGTAATTTGTAGTGGATATCTTTTGAATGATTTTCATGGGTATCGACAGGTATTTCAAACTTGGACTGACCCTAAGTTTTCAAATATACTGGTCCTAAGAAATTGTCTTGTAATACAACCCTCCAAGTTGGAAGATACTAGGTAAGACATGGAAGATCATATCTTTTCAAGGTAACCGTTACAGGCTGTAGTACAGCATACAAGGGAAGGAACCAAGTGAAGGCTAACTACTGATGTAAATTGGTATGGATCCTGCTCTTGGGGGAATTTTTGTGCTATGTAGTTTAAGTGCTATCATGACATTCCATGCAGTCAGAACCCCTTGTCTACAGAGATGATGTTATTAATACACAGTATTTTATCAGATTTTATGTTTTACTGTTATTGGAGTAATGTACTCTTGTCTGAATGTCACCACCCTTCTGGGAGCTTTTAGCTGTTTGACAAAATTATTCTGTTTTTCCTTTTTTTCTAAACAAGGAAATTTTAGACCATAGTGAAAACAATGTCCAATTTGGTCTACCTCATTATCTCCTCCTCAGCAGGGAGCTCCACACTGCTTGTAGCGCTTGTGTCTGTAGAATTAGTTTCTGTTAACCCTTTAAATGAAGCCCTGTTTACAAAAACGTCTCCCGTATGCAGTTAGCGTTCGGTGAGTTAGCGCGGCGAAGCGGAAAAAAGTTTTTCAAAAATCACAGCACGCTTATTTTTTAAGAATAAGAGTTCATTTTGGCTCATTTTTTTGTCATTGCCTGAAGTTTAGTATGCAACCATCAGAAATGAAAAAAATATCATTATCATATATAAATATTGGAATATATGAGCAAAAAAAAAAAACTCGTATATAATTGTATACAAATCGCGCTGTAAGCAAAATGGTTAAAGCTAACGGGTTATTTGTTTTTTCTTTGTATTGTACACTAAATTGCGATGATTTTGGTATATAACAAAATTTTAAAACGATTAAAGCAACACAGAGAAAATATTATCACAAAATGATTCATGAATTGTGAAGCAGCGTTCTTAAATTTTTTTTTTTTTTTTTCAAAAATTCACCATAAATCGAAATATTGTGCTAGAGACTTCCCGTTTGTTGAAAAAATGAAGCTAATTGATTGAATATTACTAGACTGTAAGTGTTTTAGCTTACAATTGCAGTTTTTCGACCATTTCGTCGAGTTAAATTTGACCGAAAGTCAAATTTTTTCTATTTATCGTGATTTATATGAAAATATTTCAAAACTGATAAAAGCTACAACCATGAGTTATTTTTGTTGTATTGTAAATGAAATTGCGCACATTTTCATATATAAAACTTTATGTAACGACTAATATAAAACGGTGCAAATATTACGATAACGAGGCGAAAGAATTTCCGAGATGTTCGGCGAGTTACAGCGCGAGACGTAAGGAAAATGTTTTTTTAAAAATTCACCATAAATCGAAATATTGTGCTAGAGACTTCCAATTTATTGCAAAATGAAGGTAAACGAATGAATATTACTAGAATGTAAGAGTTTTAGCTTACAATTGCGTTTTTTACCATTTCGGTCGAGTTAAAGTTGACTGAAGGTTGAAATTTTGGCAGTTATCGTGATTTATGTGAAAATATTTCAAAACTGATAAAAGCTACAACCATGAGCTAATTTCTGTTGTATTCTACATGAAATTGCACACATTTTCATATATAAAAGTTTATGTAACGACTAATTAAACGATGCAAACATTACGACAACATGACGAAAAGAATTTCTGAGATGTTAGGCCGAGTTACCGTGCGCAGCGCATAAAGGAAAAAATTTTGTTTTCAGAAATTCACCATAAATCGAAATATTGTGCTAGAGACTTCCAGTGTGTTGCAAAATGAAGGTACATGATTGAATATTACTAGAATGTAAGAGTTTTAGCTTATAATTGTGTTTTTTGACAATTTCGGTCGAGTGAAAGTTGACCGAAGCTTGAAATTTTGGCGGTTATCGTGATTTATATGAAAATATTTCAAAACTGATAAAAGCTACAACCATGAGTTATTTTCTGTTGTATTCTACATGAAATTGCACACATTTCCATATATAAAACTTTATGTAACGACTAATATAAAACAGTGCAAACATTCGACAACGCCAGAAAGAATTTCTGGCGCGGACATAAGGAAAAATTTTTTTCAAAATTCACCATAAATCGAAATATTGTGCTAGAGACTTCCAATTGGTTTGCAAAATGAAGGTAAATGATTGAATATTACTAGAATGTAAGAGTTTTAGCTTACAATTGCATTTTTACCATTTCGGTCGAGTCAAAGTTGACCGAAGGTTGAAATTTTGGCAGTTATCGTGATTTTATGAAAATATTTCAAAACTGATAAAAGCTTCAACCATGAGTTATTTTCTGTTGTATTGTACATGAAATTGCACACATTTTCATATATAAAACTTTATGTAACGGCTAATATAGAACAGTGCAAAAATTACGACAAAATGACGAAAGAATTTCTGAAATTTTCGGCTGAGTTTACATGTGGCGTAAGAAAAAGTTTTTTTTTCAAAAATTCACCATAAATCGAAATATTGTGCTGGAGACTTCAATTTGTTGCAAAATGAAGGTACATGATTGAATATTACTAGAATGTAAGAGTTTTAGCTTACAATTGCATTTTTTGACCATTTCGGTCGAATCAAAGTTGACCGAAGGTTGAAATTTTTTGTAGTCGACGTTTGCTACATCCACTCGGCATTCAACAGACAATTTTAGTCGACGTTTGCTACGTCCAACAGGCATTTAAGGGTTAAGTGCTTTCTAAAGCATTAGCATCCGCCTTCTGTCGAGATATCGCTATGTTGCACTGCCCGTTACCAACCAGAGGTTTTCTGTTCTCTTTACTGTGAAATGTGGAACTTTTTCTGAAAATGTTAGTGTCGTGCAAGGAGCCCATGAACAGCTATATCCTTTTTCCATTGCCATTAACCGGAATACTTGGCTGTGAGCCGTAAGAGTGCCTATTATGATTGAAAGGTAATTGTATACACTCAGTTTCTTATCATTTATGACAGTCTGTCATCCAGGTCAGCCTGTCTCTTGCAAATTTTGATAGTGTCACCTTTTGCTACATTTTTCATCCTGAATACACAACTTTTGACGCATTCCTTAGTTTACTTATTTTATTTTTAAGATAATTTTATGGCCTTCTGTGATTATATCACTGTAAACAAAACTAAAGGGTATTGCAGTATCCTTTTTGGGTCCAAGTTGCGCTGGTCTCTTGTTTTATGCTTTTGTCCATTACTACTTTTTCTTCACTGAATTTGCCACCCATTTCTGAACACAAAAATGAATTTTTTGAGCAAGAAATAGGCTGATGGAAATCTGATCACCAGTATCATGGGAGACATTACACTGAAGAAGAATATTTAAAATGTAATGTATTTGTGTAGATCTTCAGGTAATGAACTCTGTGTTTAGCAAATACAAAAGAAAATGTGGTGCAACATGGTTTACTAAATGTCATTTAATTAAACAAGTTCTCTTATATAGTAGGTGGGGATAAGGCTAACAAGAAATAAGTTACAGTGTTTATTTAAAATTTTTAAACAGTAATATCATGACATTAACAATTGAAGCCAACTTTCCAAGTATTTTATGGTGTGCCCTTTGTTTTGTAGGGTGAAGCTGGGAGAACCTCCTTTGGTACAAGTTGCAGCAAATACTTTCAAGGAGATATGCTATAATTATCGTGACATGCTGATGGCAGGAATCATTGTTGCTGGATGGGACAAATCCAAAGGAGGACAAGTGAGTACAGTACTACTGTATTTAGGGAAAAATAGTTTCTGTATTTCTGGTGGTTGTGTTTATAAATTAGTGGTATGTGATATGTTTTCATACTTAGTAATTTAATCATAAGAAACTGTTGTCAAACATGGTTAAATCAGACCATTGCATCAAAGTGCTTAGGTCCTATAGGCTGGGCTTAAAGGGTTTCTCTTTAATGGAGAATTAAAATTTTAGCTATTAAATGGTAGGATAAAATGAAAATGATGCAGGTTATGTCAAAATATCCTTAATTGACTTATTTCCAAAATTTGACATAGTGTTAGTTGCATTATGGACATTCATCTCTGCATACAGGGATTTGGTCTGAAACAAATTTGATGTATTCTTATTTCAATCATGGGTTTGATCTGCTTTAATTTATTGAGGTTCATTATTAACTGGTATGCCATTTATTAAAAGTTGTAGGTTTTAATATTTGATCAGGTAATGGTAATTATAGCTTTGACTGCTGCCCCAGCATCCTTGTTTCCCTTTATGCCCATGTGGGCAGAAATGCAACTCATTTCAACTTATACACCAGTTTCATATAAATGGAGTTATATCAGTCCATTTCCTGTGATGCTGCAAAGAATTGCTGTACTGTATTTCCTGGTGTCAAAGGCACTCTGACCTCGAAGATGTACCCCAGTTTGACTAGGAAAATTTGAAAAAACAAATAAAAGTAAGGTGGCAACACTCTGGAGTTGATGGCTTTGTTTTGATATTTGAAAAAACAAATAAAAGTAAGGTGGCAACACTCTTGAGTTGATGGCTTTGTTTTGATATTTGAAAAAAACAAATAAAAGTAAGGTGGCAACACTCTTTAGTTGATGGCTTTGTTTTGATATTTGAAAAAACAAATAAAAGTAAGGTGGCAACACTCTTGAGTTGATGGCTTTGTTTTGATTGATTTACTTCACACAGTTGACTGTGTAAGTGCATTGAAGTAACATGACTAGGCAGTACAGCATATTGGTTATTGTGGTGTTTTTTGTTCATTTGTTTTAAAATTACATGGTTTTATGCTTTTCAAAGTTCATTGATTTTAATATCAAATAAGCTCTTTTGAAAGTTCATTGATTTAATATCAAATAAGCTGTTCTGAAAGTTCATTGATATTAATACCAAATAAAGCTTTTTTGAAAGTTCATTGATTGTAATATCAAATAAGCTGTTCTGAAAGTTCATTGATTTTAATATCAAATACGCTCGTAAAGTTGACGTATGGATGTACTGTATTGCAGTTGTTTGAGAAGAGTGAACATACTGGTAAAACTTATATGTTGTGCAACATTAAAGTTAATTGAATTCAGTCTTCTGATATAGGAACAAATCATTGTGACTTTGTATATTTTTTTATGATACTCTTGTTTATTTACTATTTTAACTAAGAATAATTTATACACTTCATTCAGACTTCATATACTGTCAGGAGTTCCAGTTAATATCTACAAATAAACCCTTCTTGGGGTTAGAATAGATCAGTGAAAAATGTAACCATCAGCCTCTAGTATGCACGGTAAATTTTTAGGGGAAAAAATAGCCTCTTTATTGCTGGCAAATATTGTAAGTTTCTTTCATTTAATTAGTTTCTTGCTTTCTTTGATTTATTTTTATATATAAGCACTTTAATGAAATATTTTTTCTATATATGAAGATCAAGTAACTTTTTTCATATGATGATTATGTAAATATTTTATATTTTAAAGTTTTACTGGTTATCCTACTCAACAAAGCAATTCTTACACTGAGAAAAGTAACATTGAATTTTTACGATAATTTACATTGGAAAAGAATTTTTAATATTTCCAGGGCACTTAAAAACACCTGAAAATCCTACTACTTTGCTTGCCTAATTACACTTGATATTAGTAAAAGCAAAGAAAATTCATAAATGTAAACATTTTAGATGCTAAACTTGAAATAACTGTTTTAGTTAACTTAATTTAAGAGCAATGGTAGCAGACTTATTAAGAGGTGGTTTGGTAAGGTGGCAGCAGCAGATGATTATTGGGTGGAGTGGTATTATGAGAGGCAGAGGAGTGGGAGAAGTAGGAGGGGCTTGGTTGTATTTGATAATGTAGCATATAAAGAAAGAGTTGGAAGGTCCTCTGTAAAAATTCCTTTCTCAAATTTATATATTTTTTTAACAATAAGAATTGGTTGACACTTACAAAAGCAAAAGATGCTAGATTGCTTAGTCGTACTTGGTTATTTATAGATTCTCTTTGCATCATGTAAATTATTATATATTTAAAATCTCCAGAGACCCTTCATAATGACAGTTGTCATATTTTTCTGCTAAAATTAATTGTTGTCGGTCAAGGTAAAACTTTGTAATGTTTCACATTAAATTCCTTTGCTGGTTTACTTTTGGAGCATCACAAGTCTCTTCTATCTTTGTTTTCTCTTCCTGTAGTTTCATCTGTTGGTTGTCTAGATATTTTTCATGAGTCAAAGTTTTCAAAAAAATCCATTCATATTTTCTTTAAATCTCATTATATTAGCCAAATTAGTACTGTATGTTCAAATTCCATCAGTAGTGTTCTTGAAACCACAGACACGTAGCTATATAAGACGCACCTCATTCTGTATGAAGTTTCTTTGCTAACCCATTTATAACATAAACCTCATTCAAAATTGCCATATTTTTGTTAGATTCCATCTATTTTTCACTTAAAGTTATTAAAGATACTTCACAGTTGCTTTTGATATCAACTGTATTTGTAACAAAATACAGTACAAGACTATTGCATGTAGTAGGCCGAGTTTTGCGACTATGCCTTAGTCATATTCACCGTAAGGTATACAGTACGAATAGTTTCTGCATGCAAAAATACTGGGAAATACACCACACAATTATCAATGATTGCCGGGCCCAGTTACTTAGGTAGTCAAAATGATTCAAGTTTTTCAATGGAAATGAAATTCACCATATACTTGGTGAAGACATGAAAGTGTTTTAACCAGTAGGGTGCACAAGACAAGGAGAAGTATAGCCATACATAGTAGTGAGTGCTTGAAGTGGCTTGCTATTCAGCATTAAAAAAGGTATTAGCATAAACCATTATTAATAATTTTTCTAGGTTCCCCTTGAAACTGTGGCTGAAGCAGCCTCCTCAGTCAAGTTTAGGCTGTTCAGTTGGCTTATATCACACAAAGATTGAACCATCCTTGATAACTTTAAATTCCAATTTTTGCTTCCCGTTTCATTCAGTGGTGCGCAAACCATCAGCTTTCTCATTTAGAATGACAGAGCTGAAAAATATTACTTTGACACTAGGTAGCCCTGCAGTTGCTTTCAGGATCTCTTCATTGTGCACGTTGATGGTTCTCAGAGTACATGCTGCCATTTTGATACTTGCAGAGGTCCTTATTTTGTTCACCTTTATGAATATGCTTGATTAAATCACTTTTACATTAAGTGGAGTAGCCTTAGGCATCTTTGCAAACAAAAGGTGACATTTTTTATCATAAGTTTCTTTGTGCTGACTCCATTTGTGGGAAAGGCAGTCAATGAGGCAATGTATGCCAGACTGCCTGGGTATGGGCTTGTTGAACAGGAACTCTAGTGTTCATTCATCATTATTATTATTATAAGTAGTTTAACCACACCACTGAACTAATCGATTTAGCTCTTGTAGAGCTGGTCAAACAATTATTCATTGTGGCAAGGACCAAGACATTGGTATGGCAAAATATCTTAGTCCATGCAGGGGACATTACTAAATGATTTCTCTTGTATCAGACTTTTTGTAGGTGAATTTAGATGAATTAGATTTAGGCGAGTGAAACCTGTTCTCTATTCTAGTAAACAAATGTTTAATTTTTTCTTCTTGAAAGGTTTTATCTGAGGGTAGGACAGGAAACAAACACTGCGGTAGATTTATTTGATATTCAGCTTTCTTCTTTGTTTTTAACGTGCTTTTATTTTTTATTTGAAGGACTTTTTTGTTTTTCAGTAGTCAGTAGATTTATCTTGTTATTCGAGACGTGTGAGGTGCTGTTTTTTTGAAGATGTTCCATCGTCTTAATATTAGCAGTGTTCATTGGATCTTGAGGTTCCTAGTGACTATAGTAGGGATCATTATCCATTTAATAATTTTTTTACTTCTAGTTAGTTTTTCACATAGAGTTGAGTTGAATATAAAATTTAGGCCAAAGGCCAAGCAAGCACTGGGACCTATGAGGTCATTCAGCACTGAAATAGAAATTGACAGGAAAAGGTCTGAAAGGTGTAACAGGAGGAAAACCTCTCATTTGCACTATGAATCGATTGTTAGGAGAGGGTGGAAAGTAAGATGAAGAAAGAGCATATGAAAGGAGGTACAGTAAAAGGCATGAAAGGGGTTACATATGGGGGCCCGAAGGCATGCTGCAAAGAACCTTAAGTAATGCCTACAGTGCACCACGAGTGACGGCACTACCCCCTACAGGGGTTTTTCACATAGACATAGGTCAACTTATTTCATTTGCACAAGATAAAAATAAAAAACTTGAAGATGTTTCTTAAAGATATTGCTGCATCCATTTTACCCAGCTGGATTGATTAATTTCTTTTTAATTTTTCATCCTCTGCCTTTGGTTTCTTCACAATGTAAACATTAATTAAAGCATTTTGTGTGAATGCCCAAAATATCTATCTGCAGTATTTTGGGCATTCACACAAAATGCTTTAATTAATGTTTACATTGTGAAGAAACCAAAGGCAGAGAATGAAAAATTAAAAAGAAATGATCTATCTGCAGTATTCCCAGCCCGAGAAGAACCCTAAAAGAGTTCAGAGGTCTGGTTAAACAAATCATTTATAACCAACTAACTCTATCTGCAGTAGTGACAAGTGTTCAGAGCCCCTGAAGATTATCTTTGGCTGAATCTCCAATACTTTTGTTTTACCCAGTTATAAAGTTTTTATTAAAAAGCTGCAGTTTGCTATCTAAGGTATAAGGATTTTATTCTGTTACTAGCTTATATATTTTCTTCTCATACCAACACTCTCTCCAGGCTAATGCTGTGAATTAAGAATTTCAACTTGGTGGTGTGTTTAACTAATCAGAAACTGTCTCCACCAAGAAATTGTCATCTTGCTGCATCTATATCACTTGGTCTTTGCTGTGAACCATTGTAAATTATTTTGAACTGAAAATTTGGGCAAGAATCAGGAAGGTGATAGACCTCTTTTAGAACATAATAGCATACTTGTTAATAGTCAGTAGAATATATAGAGAAATTTACTTTCAGGTTTATACCATACCACTTGGAGGCATGATTGTACGTCAGCCCATAGCTATTGGAGGTTCTGGAAGTACATACGTGTGGGGGTATGTGGACTCTGCTTATAAGCCAAATATGAACAAGGAGGAAACTGTAGACTTTGTCAAAAACAGTAAGTACTTTATTTCTGTGATTTTAAATGTAACTGATATCATGCCAGTTTTGTTTGATAGATGGGTTTATTTCTTTTAACTAACTGAATGGATGCATAATATAGAGTTGAAAAACTGTGCTTGGATGCATTTTACATTGCTCTGTAGGAAAGTAAAAATAATCTTATTCTATCTATGACCAGGTTAAAAATTTCTCTTTTTAGCATTAACGTTGGCACTGACCAGAGATGGTAGCAGTGGAGGAGTGGTCCGTATAGCTATAATTACTAAGGATGGAGTGGAAAGGCGTGTATTCCTTCATAATGAATTACCTACCTTCTATGAAGGATAAGCACAGCTTGTGAGTTAGTTGTAATTGTAATGCACTGTGCTTAGTTTTTTTTATTCTGTAAGGCTTATTACTGTTATTTTGGAATATTGCTTCTTATATGAAGTGTGTTTAAGCAGACTAATTGAAATTTGAGTTACTAGTGTGAATTGAGCTTATTTTCTTTGATATTAAAATTCACTGAAGGTATATTTAGTTTTATTAAAAAAGACCCATACATATTCCTAATTAAAAAGCTTATTAATTTATTATTTGCCAGATGTTCTCTTCTTCAAACAATAAAAGCATATTACTACTATAGTTTTCCAAGAAATTGTACTATAAAACCCAAATGCATTGAAAGTTAAGCCTTCAATGTTTGTTTCTAAAACCTGAAACCATGAGATCATTGCTTTTTAAAAAACATTTTTCTTTTGAAGTTACATTATTGTCATATCCTATCATTAAGAAGTATACTAATTCTTGATGGCTAATATCCTAAGGTAAAAAATATATGTATATATATATATGAATTGTAAGATTTTAGGACACTGCCTGCAATTAATCTTCTAAACTATGTATTAAGCTTGGAGAATGAATAAAGTTTCACATAACTGATTTATTGAGATAGATAAAAAATGTAAAATATATAAATATATACAAATCTGCAAGTCATTAAGCCTTTGTAATATTTGTCAAAGCTGAATAGAAAGACAGAATAAGTTAGTATAGAAATTATACATTGTAATACTTTGTAGTGTAATCTTGGGTGGACCATGAATACTATGAATGTTTTAAGCAATATGTGGCCATGTAAATTAAATGTTTGGTATGTGCTATATAAAGTCTGCTACAAGCATTTGAGATAAGATAATGACAGGTTATATAAGAAAATTAAAATTACCATATTTACAAAAAAAAAAAAAATTAAGTGATAAAACATACCTTGGTACTGGCTGAGTGCCTAGAACTTAATTTTATACAGAAAATGAACTAAAGTTTTTAACAATTTATACATTTTTTCAACAGAATTTATGATGATAAACTCAGTCCTCTCCTTCCATTATTATTCCAAGTTTTACCACACTCTTTTCAGCAACAGAATTCAGCTTTGTGAAAGCCTCCAACATACATTCAGTACACAGTTATTAAAATAATAACTGTAGTATTGAAAAAATAATTATGGTATTGAATGAATGTTAATGAATGTTGGAGGCTTTCACAAAGCTGAATTTCTGTCAGTGGATAATCAGTACCAGCTATTGATAAAAACGATTACATGTACTGTGTAATAACTACTTCAACTCTTACGTAATTACTTGTCAAAGTAAAAAAAATAATACAATAGTGACAATATACAATAAAACATTGAAATTAGTGACACCTTTTACTTAAAAGAATAACACGACACTGTATTTTCAGCCTAAACTTGGTAGTCTTCAGGACGAAGGGCATCTGGATCCCATGCGCGAATATTTGCAAGTGATTTGTTGAGTTTGTTACACCATACAATTCTTTCCTCTTTGCTGTCAGCAGATAAAAGATGCCTGAAAGAGCCACAGATATTTATCTAGTACTATATATGAAGTACTAAATTTAGCCCTGTAATTGAAAAAAAAAAAAAAAAAAAAAAAAAAAATTTACACTGATAGATTAGTAGCATCTCAGCTTATCCTGTTTTGTGGGTCTGGCCTTCATTAATACAAACTTGAACATTTAAAATATCCCAAAGCTTATGGTAACTGAATAGAATTTCTATTCTAAACTATACTTTACACTTATTCAATTAAAGATAAACAAATGCAATACTTAAAATCATCACAGTATTGTAGCTAATAAACAAGACTGAAAAGTTGAGAGGTTACTGTCAGTGTCCGTGAGTTCTTGACTGCTATTAGTCTACTGGTGGAAAGTGCTAGGCACTGAAATATGTTGTATCTTAAAAACATGTCAAGAAAACACAGTCTAGAATTTTCCTGTGTTCCTATACATATACTACATACTCTCTCAACAAGGCAAACCTCAGTTCTTTCACAACCACCAAAGCTCCACCAGGTAACAATGCTTACAGTGTAAGTACAACTTATTCACATCAGGTAGAATGAATGGTTACTACTCTCACTCTTCCAATTAAAACAATCACATGAGGCAGTACTCTGATCCACATGCCCAGTGCAAACCTTTAAGGAGACTGTTAGCTGCCATAGGCTACTCAGTTCCCCATTAGGTGGATAAACACTGCCACCAGCAAAACCACCCAGGACAGTTTGAAGAGTGGGGATCACTCCAGTTTCTGCCAAGACAAATTTGGAATTCTCATCTGCTGACTCAAAAATACCCGCAACTGATGCCATTACTGTAACAAACGCAGCTTAAACTGTCCAAAGTTACGAACAAATTATGTTTGCTACTTGGAACAAAGTTTGACAGCAGGATACTATTGAATTATTTTGTGTGACACTACCTTTAGTCACTGAGCCCTGTGTCTGGAACTGCAACATATTTATTAGCTCTCACAGCATGAACTCTGCTTGACCTTCAGTAAATAGTGCCCATACTGAAGGATAAGCTGCATAAGTATAATAAAAGCAATATTTATATTTGTAGAAGCTTGCAAACACACTCACAAGCTTCCGTATATATAACATCCTACAAAACATACTTGTTTGACAGTTGGAGAACAGTAAAATGCAGCCAAGATTTTAGGAAAAAAAATAAAACACCAGTACAGTAATACCACGATCCTACATACTTCAAGTTGCGCAAATTCACAGACACGAAAACTTTTCATTAGAACCTAACTAACTGGCATATGCAATTTTTTCACAGACACGCGACATTTGCAAAATCCTCAAGATACCCCGCAGAAGTGGTTATGTTTAATTTTTGAAGTAATTTACAAAGTTTTCATACTTTTTATGTGTAAAATTGGTATGAAAATTCTGTATTTTTATTTCTGTACATAAATACTGTATGATACTAAAATCACAAAACAGCTGTCGATGTAAACATCTCTCTCTCTCTGGCGCTTTAATATTTGCTCTGACGTATAAGTTTTATTTTTGTTCACTCTCTCTCTCACTGAGATAAGACATTTTTTTTTCATATTTTCCATGCTGTAATTACATCATTTATGCATTTCTATAGTAAATTATTTAAAATTTTAAAAGAATACATTTTGATTCCCAGTCTTCTCTGATCCTTCGGAGCGAGGGGGGTGTAACTCAACTGTCAATTATCTTGACATATTGACTGCGAAGGTAGAAAATGTTGCCCACTCAAGGATAAAATAAAATACGTACCCTACAAAGGATACTGAAAAATCTCTCTCTATTTCATAAATCATGAACTTCCACCTTTTGATATCTAACTTAAGAATAACTCCTCTCTCTCTCTCTCTCTCACTTCATTCTCTCTGTCTCCATGATAATTCATTAATAATTTCAAGAGATTTAAAGTAAGGGCAACACCCCCTCTCTCGGTATTTAACGTAAGGGCAACCCCCTATCTCTCCCTCTCTCGGTACTGTGATGAAACGTGAATTACTGTACAGTATGGTATTAAGCTAACTTTTAAATGAAATTAAAGTGCTTTGGGAACATGATTTTGTCATATTTAGGGTTTAAACTCTATGAATAAGCATTTACTGTATATATATTAGCGTTTTTAGTGACCGTACCAAACTTATGCAAATCCTTGCCTTACACGAGGGGTTCTGGAACCTAACCTCATGTAAGTTCAAGGTATTACTGTACTGGTGGCCACCCAGCCTTCAGTTAGTCCCAAAATCAGGAGCATGAAGGCAAATACCAAAGAATCTTCCTAAATAATTCCTAATATTAATGCTGTGCATAGAAAATGCCATGAAAAACAACATTCTTGAAGAGAGGAAGCAAGTCCAACTTACAGAAAGTAAGCAAGTTTCTGCAAAGTGAAGTCTGACTAGATTACTGTACTGTATATACAAGTACTATAACAAGAGAGCATTAAAAAGTTTTGCCACATGTGAAGACATTCCACTAAGAATACTTAACCCTTTGTGAGTGGGCGTCATCAATGACTATTATTTATAGCTTCAGGGTAAATTCTGAGTATCATCCTCTGATGATCAACATTTCGTGCCATACAGTTTGAACGAATTTTGCAAGAAGTCTTCATATCACTTCTATGGACCATAAATGACTCATGACAACTCTTACAGCAACTATAATAGCTAGTTGGTACAGGAGAGAGTTCAGTTTGCCTTGAGATGTTGAAGTGGAATGTTGTCCACCATTCCCATCCCAGGATGTCTCGTATATATTTTACAATAAATATACTCAGAATTTGTTACTGATTTTAGTTCTTATCTGTTACGATACTGCGTGATAAAAAAATTATTAGAAAAAACATTTATAACTTGTAAAATTAGCATATTTTTTATAACTGTCTGGGTTAAGAAATATTTACTTTTAAATTACCGTGTAAGATACAAAAATTTTTTTATTTTTTTTCTTATACCATGTGCATATGCATATCTTCCTCGTTCCATTGATGTGTATTTTTTTTTTTTTTTACATTGGCCATCCTTAAATTTACCCCAAAGCCTAGGGGTGTGCTTAATATATATTTTAGCCCGGACTGTGAGGGTTAACTTTTCTGTATAATTTCAAGCATTCATGAATGCCTACACAAGACTGAATAAGCATCTTTAGGGTCCACAGAACTGGAATATAAAATTGAGGCCAAGGCATACCCTAATTCTACAGAATGAGTTTTACATCATCAACATTAATTTTACACCAGGTTTTTGTTAACAGGGGTTATAAATGTAACATTCCATCCACTCTTTTCTTCCAGTGCAATGTCTGCTTCCATTTTTAAATGCTCAAGGTATTCATCCACAACATTCCTACATGATTTTCTACTATGAATTGACTGCTTATTAAATCTTATTAAATCAATTCACTCTGGTCACTGTACCTATCGGCTATAATGAAGTAATGCATTTTAAATTCACCTCTTTATATTCTCCATCGTCTTTGTAGACGTGTACAGAAGCACAAGTCACCAATTTCTGCTTGTTTATAAGATATTTTTATTTACTAGTAGTCCAGCATTCTCTAAAATTCATGTAGGCAGGAGACACTCTATAATTCCATTCGATACAAATGATCCTACATTTACCCAATATCTAGCTATATCAATACAAGCAGCATCATTTTTGCTGCCTTTCCAGTTACAATAATCAGTTTCACTATCACTGATTTTCAGTTCTATCTTCTCCCTTCCTCTTGTCCATCTTGGAAACATTCATAAGACTTCTTTTGATTCCCTTGCAGGTCGTCTGCATAATGTGCTTTAAGTGGGCTTCCTTCTACATCTTGTACAAGTTTATGTGTGACAATGTAGATGGTAATACAGTTCTCTGCAACATCCCTCTACCTCAAATAATGACAATCTAATATACTATACGCAGACAGTTTCATTTTGTCTGCCCACTCACCAACATAGGTTTTAGGCAGATGTGGCATGTGCATAGCTCTCAAGTGGCTGAAATCAACATTTCCAATATCATAGGCTTACTGTGATAAAGATGGAACATCTAAAGATGGACGATGTTCCTTCAGTAATACATGTGAATGCCTATACATACAAACAACCCTCAAACCTTATTTATATCATTAACTTATTGATTTATGTTGATAATATAATACAAGCACACGAATGACACACTTGTAATAAAACAAGCCACTCAGGTCAAACGCAAACAAACATACTTTAAACAACTATTTTTTATCTCATTGTAGGTACTAAAAAGATATCTAGCCATGTGAGTTTGAATAAAAGGTATTTTAAAAATTACATGGGTAGGTTAATATTTGAAATAAGCAATAATAAGAAATACTGTTGTCTAAGAAGCTGTCTAGGACCTGGGGGAGGTGAATGGAACAACCACTCCTTTACTGGCTGGAAGGCAGGAAATTTCAGTTGTGTAATACCGCATGATAGCAATGTGGTTTTCTTTCCAGAATGCTCTGCATATTAATATTTTTTTTCTTATACGAAAATTATAATAGCCTAGTGCTTGTGAACTTTTGGGACAATTTACCTGAATACATTATCAAGCAAAAGTTTAAAGTCCCATTCAGTTCCCGTCATCCTTAGTGTTGATGACATGTACAGCATAAAAGGCTAGCCTAGGCATACAATTTTTTTCATTGTTGGGCACTGGAACGATAATTATATAGAATGGAAAAATAAAGGTTATATAAAAAGTAATCTTGACTGAAATGGAATGAATATGTTTAAAAGAAGACTAGTAAAATAAAATACCTGGTGAATCAGTAGCATAGGCCTAGCTTCATTGGTCCATGTTTCATGTTTTAGCAGTAAGCAATATTAAAGGTTATTTTTCAGTTTATGGACTTTGGTATTATAATAAATTTATTTTATATATATGCAATGAAACTGTACATAGAATAATGCTTGAATGGCAAGAAAATCTTGTGATACGAACAGTTTTTGAGCACAGATCTGAGGTCACGGCTATACTAATATATAAATTGTTTGATACAATCTTGTCATTTGTGTTGGTATATTATGAATACAATCGATGAGTTTCAGAAGGGGTGAGGTTTCTTTGATTATATAAACATTCATATAAATTACTGGAGAAACAGTTTGATATTTATCAGCCTCAATCGGGACATGGACCGGATCAGGGAATGGGGTAGTTGGTGGGGTATGAAGCTGAACTCCAGTAAAATGAACACACTATTGATTAGCACATCTTGTACAGATTTCCCACCCCATCCTCCCCTTCAGGTGGATGGAACTTTGCTGACTGAGTCTGAAGCTTTAACTATTCTAGGTGCAACTTTTGACTCACATCTAACATACAACCTGTTTTAGGTCATTTGTACTTAATTACTGGAATACTATTCTCTGGTGTGGATGTCTGCTTCTGCCACAGATTTATCTCTTTTAGACAGAGTGTTTCATGGTGGTAGGTTTCTGTTTCTTGACAGCAGCAGTTATGACTTGGACCATCAATGGATGGTCTTTTGTTTGTCACTTTTTCATAAGGTGTATTTCAACAGGGATCTTTCATATTCACAACTGATCTCTGATCCCCTTTATCTGACGAGAACAACCAGATTTGCTGTACAGCAGCACCAATATGCAGTAAATGTGCCTCGCTGTCAAACTACATTACTCCCTGAGGTCCTATATTCCTCACACCATTACTACCCTAATACTATTCTCCTTGAATTCTGATACATTTTTATCTATTTAATTAATTTTTTCTTTTTTAATAAGTGGTGTCGCTTCTTTCTCTATTTCCCTTTACTTCCTCTTACTTCTTCCTAATGAAGACCATATTCTTTGGAAGCTTGAATTTCAAGTCAATGGCCCCTGTGGGCTTGTTCCATATGAATAGGTTGCTTTACTGAATAATAATAATATAAAATAATTATTGCCTTATCATAATGATAACTCATGACTGACCTCCCTGGCACAAAGCCTAATTGCCAACTGATAATTTAAGTTTCTTAATATTTTCTCCAATATCACCTACATCTTCATGGCAGGCACCAGCAGTCACATGCCTTTAAATAATACTTTAAAACATGTGGTGCATCTTCTTTCCATATACAATCTAGTTTTTATATTTTTCCCACTTTTCCTCCTCCTGCTTCCACATACCAGAGTCAAATCTTCAATGAATGGGTCTGCTTTCAAATTGGTGACCCCTGTGTGAACTAAATAAATTAGCTCTTTGGTTTACTTAGACTGATTAATAATAATCTGCTTTCAAAAAAGTGTTTCACCGTCTAATGACTCTCACACAACGCTTCACATAACTTTCTCTATTTGTACTTCTTCCATAATATAAGTTCACATCAATTCTCTTCATTTATAAGACTCTCAAAGTACTGTATTCGCAACTTAATTTGTTCCTCTTCATGTTCAATTTCTCCTTTCGTCTTTAATGAGCCCTCAAACTTTGCTCTCTCCATCTACTATGATATTTCAAAAAAGATTTTTTTCCCTCTCTTCTGCATTCTGGATCTGATTCCATTCCTCCTAAATCCTTTCTTTGATCATCAACTTTTTACTTACCTCCTAATTTCCCTACAAATCTCAATAATTTTTCCTGTCTAACCTCTGCCACATTGCAGTTTTTTTTTACTTTCAACTGAACCCATGTTCAGTCTGCTAAATAATTTACTAAATCACAAAAATTCTATCTCATGCAGTGTATGATTAAAATATGCCATATACAGCAATAAAACTTACCTAGTTACTACGGATGATCCTTGGACTTCCTGAACCAAATTAGAAACATCTCCATTGTATGCTGGACGCAGGCAGGTCAGTTGGAAAGTATGCTGTCGTGCACACACATCTCTGGATACTAATTCAACACGTCTTGTAGTACAAGAACGTAGGTCTATTTGCCCATTAGCTTCCTGCAAAGAGTAACAGTTGCATGTAGGGGGACTTACAAAATTGTGTCTGTTTTCAAAAATCCTAGCTAACAAACCTGCTGTCTTAACTTATGGATAATTCTTCTAGCGCCACCTGGAAAAAACTTGATTGAGGGGTGGCCAGATGTAGGCCATATAAGTTAAGACTGCAGGTGTATTAGCAATTACAAATACAAATTGATTAATAAATTTGTCATTTGTTCACATGCAGAGCAAACCTGGGTCTTAACTTATGGATAGACTCACTTTCGGAGGGAGGAAAGTCAGTCTGGAACTGACTGGAGGTTCAGCACACCTGTTAACTCTTCCTGGCTTATAGAAGCCTATGGAAGGGAACCAAAGCCTCTGACACAATAAATAAGTGATTATTTAGCAGTCAGACTTCTGGGATTCCCTACAATGTGATGAGACAATGTAGGAGGAAGCTAAAGAACTATACCTGTAGATAATAAACCTTCCTGGCCACCAATAGTTTGCTATCAATCCTCTCTCCCCTTGCAAGAGAGAGGAGGGACTTGCTTTTCCCAAAGTTTTATATTCCTGTAGGAATATGCAAAACTTAAACAAAAAAGCTGCAGTCTCACCTGTACCAGACCCGATCCAGCACGTGATGGAAAGATTTCTTCACCCACTGGGCAAAATAGAGAGAGAGAGAGAGAGAGAGAGAGAGAGAGAGAGAGAGAGAGAGAGAGAGAGAGAGAGAGAGAGAGAGAGAGAGAGAGAGAGAGAGAGAGAGAGAGATTAAAAGGAAACTGAAAGAGACCAGCCATCCCATTCATTCTCACTTTCATACCACCATCCTAGGTAAGATACTACCTGTCCTGCTAGGGGCACTGGATGAGTTAAACAACCTGTTGAGCAGCCACCACTGGACCCAAGGAAAAAGTGTCCAAGGACCTGTGGGCAACATCCCAAAGATAGAAGGAAGTGAAGGTGGTCTGACGAAGCCATGTGCCAGCCTTCAAAATCCTTTGAACAGACAAGTTCTTTTTAAATGCCCAATGAAGGGCCTAAACCCCTAATATGTGCTCTTGCATGCACTGTGTTAGGATTGGAGCATGAAGTTGAACCATAGGCTTGTCTGACAGTCTCATGCAGCTAAAAGGAGATCGTATTCTTGGACACTTCTTTCATGTTCTGGCCAGTGCTAAGAAAAAGTCTTTGGCACCCAGGTCAGAGATGGCTATTTCCTTTTCAGGTAGCAGCTTAGTGCTCTGACAAGGCAAAGGAGCAGTTCGTCCGGATCGTCATTGAGAGATGGAACTGAGAAGGAATCAGACTTGTCATCATGACAAGAGGGGTTTTGGGTCTTAGCCACAAATTCCGGGACATGTTTGAAGCCTACGGACGTCCAACCCCTCTTGTGCTTGACATCACAGGACAGGCATGGAGTTCACCAACTTGCTTCCAAGAGGCCAGAACCAGTAGGGAAACTGTCTTGAAAGTCAGGTTTCCTATCTGACGCACGACGTAGAGGCTCAAACGGGGGATGGATGAGGCTGCCCAATACCAAAGTCAGGTCCCAATTGGGTGGTCTAAGCTCTTTTGGAGGGCAAGACTGCTCAAAGCATTGAGATCTCCCACAAAGACGAAAGATTGACATCCTTCATCCGTAAAACTGCACTCAAGGCAGCTCTGTAGCCCTTGATGGAGGACACAGAAAGTCATTTCTCCCTGAGGAGAAAAACGAGGAGCTCCGACTGGAAAGAGACCCCGTTGACGACACCAACCACAGTAAACGGCCTGTTTGCCTTGGTACACAGCTGAGGAAGGTCTTCTGAGATAGCCGGACATCTCCAATCTGCTCTGCGAGAAAAGTCTCTCGCTCGGAGGAGATACTGGATAGTCTCCAGCTGTGAAGAGATAGGGACTCTGAGTGGTGGAAGTGGTGGAATCTCTGGAAGTGGGGTTGATGCAGAAGGTTGTGCCACAGAGGAATCCTTCTTGGAGCTTCTGACAGCAGGGTAAGGAGATCGAGGAACCACTCCACGTGGGGCCACAAGGGAGCAACTAGGGTCATTCTAAGGTAATGAGAGGCCATTACCCTATTCAGAACTTGATGGATTAGGCAAAATAGAGGGAAGGCATAGACCTCCAGATTGTCCCAGGAGTTTTGCAAGGCATCCTCCACCACTGCAAATGGATCTAGACCATGGAACAGAAGACGAACATTGGCAGAGGGAGGTACAACCGCAGACTTCTTCAATTTGTGTAAATCCTCGACATCAGAAACACAGACGTCAAGAGGGGGAGAAGCACGGCCCTAGTCTGAAGCAGACGAAGATACAATAAGTCTGAGACACTTCCTACTACGAGAAAAGACAAAGTCTCTAGTTCGCCACCACTTGACAGGAACAGGGGAAGACGAAGAAGATAACAAAGAAGGAGAAGGCGTCCTATGATGTTTCACTTGCACAATACCTCCATAAATCTTGTGAATTCAATCAACCACTGCCTGAACCAAGGAGCCTGAAAGAGGGGTGGAGGTCAGAGAAGGAGGAAACAGGACAACACACTGGGACGAGAGCGGAGCAGTCAGTTGGGAAGTCAAAACAGCTTATGAACTGGGCATAAGAGGGACGGGGACTGACAAGGAGGCTGACCTAGGCCTGCGTATATTTGAGTACTGTAGTGGGACATACAGGCCATCCAAGGTTGGTAACCCCAATAGGCCTAGAGAAGCCTAGAGACCAGCCATCTTCTGCTCATCGGAATCTGAAAGGGTAGAATAAGATGGAGGTGCATCTGCTCGTAAGGGGGAAGATGGTGTATCCCCCATCCCCCCCCAAAAGAACAGAGGTAGCATTAGTTAGGGAAGTCTCCCTGACCCCTCTCCCAAAACTTCCATTGGTGAAAAAAAAAGTATACCTTAGTTTAACCAGACCACTGAGCTGATTAACAGCTCTCCTAGGGCTGGCCTGAAGGACTGGACTTACTTTACATGGCTAAGAACCAACTGGTTACCTAGCAACGGAACCTACAGCTTACTGTGGAATCTGAACACATGATACCGAGAAATGAATTTTTATCACCAGAAATAAATTCCTCTAATTCTTCACTGGCTAGCCAGAGACTCGAATGCAGGTCCAGCAGAGTGCTAGCCGAGAACTATACCGACCCGTCCATGAGGAACTGTGGAGCTATACAAGAGTAGGAAGGAGTAAAATCTTCCAGAGATATGGCAAAGAGGAGGCAGAGCAAAAAGCAGCATGTGACGCACCCATTGAAGGAGGGAACATCTTCCAAGATGGAGCCTCCAACCTCCTTCTATGCTGCCTCTTCTTGGGAAAAAGCCTTCACTGCTCAGAAGGCCACGAACAACACTCAGGGCATGGATTTATTACAATCATTAGCTCTACATCGGCTACACGTAGAATGGGGATCAGTCTCAGTCGATGCCAAAAAACAAGAGCAAGGATAGCCATCAATGCCAGGGCACATGCTCTGACACTTGGAAGGCCTGGCAGAAACACTGGAGGCTGGGATGATTCTTGAGGACCAATGATCACATAAAAGCACACAGCACATGAAAACACAGAATCGCCTGAAAGCACAAGCAAGCACAACCTCAACAAAATAAGTAAAAAACATCGGCTTTGGAGAGATGAGTGAAAGCATGTCTTCCTATGAGGGCAGTAAAGAAGAAACTGAGGCGTCTTTCCTTCGATACATGCGCGAAGGAACTTGACGGTTGCCGCCTAGGCCTATCTGCCTACCTCGTTGCCAACAATTCCTTGTTTGTTATTTTTACCGGTTTCCAGGTGGCACTAGAACAATTATCCATAAGTTAAGACCCAGGTTTGTTCCGCACATGAACAACAGGATATTAATAAGGTGCTCATTTTCTTGTATTTTTCACTACTGCAAATAACCTCATTAGTGCACTTAATATAAAAAAAAATAAACAAACATGAAAACAATCACTGCAACTTACAAGTTAAATATAATTTATTTTAAGAATTTGCTTTAAGACTCTTGAAATAAATAGAAAGACGACAAAGCCTTAAAAAACAACATATGCACCATATAAAATTCAATAAATAACCCTATAATACTGCTATTACAACAAATTGTTCAGTAATTCAACATTTTTACTATCTTTTTAATAAACTTATGCACGTGCCTGATAGAAGACCCGACTAGGTAATATAGTGCAGGCTACAGGATTTCTGAGAGCTAGTGTAGCAATAGTGTGAAAATTTACCACATTCTTTCTTTCCTATCTTGTTATGGAGCATTATCTTATTGAAAGTTTTAAGAAGGGTCTTGTAAACTGTTAAATTCAGTAATGTATGCAACAATGTGGGTTGGCATAATAAACTATAAAAAAAGGTACGGTATGCACTGCGTGTGTGTGTGTACAATATATGCACTTGTCTGCTCATTTTCTACCGAGCAAGTAGCTACATTTTTGTACTGCATTTGGTATATCCACATAGATATCTAATAGACATTTCATCCTAGTCTTCATGTGTGTGTGTGTGTGTGTGCTTATTAAAGACAAATTACAATACCCAAGTACTGTTATTTATCCAATATGGTATATGACAACTTACAAAATCTTCACACCCCAAAACATGTACACTATTAGAACTTAGACTATCGTATATCATTGGTTGAAACACTGAGTACATATTGAATGAACCCAGTCATATTCACCTCTTATTAACCCTCTGGTGATCCGATGACACGAAATCGCGTCAATAAATTTTTTGCCGTAAGTGCACCGATGATGCGATTTCTGTGTCATCCGAAGTTATTTTCCTGGGGGGGGGGAAAAAAAAAAAAAAAAAAAAAAAGTCATCTGAAGAACATGAGAACCATGCCATTGCATGGGCAGATCTTGGACCTACAAGAAAACATAAACCGGAAACCGATATGTATCGCTCAAAATGTAAAAATATTAACGTTTCTATATAAAAATCTTGAGCAAACAATTGACTTTACGTGGGGGAAAAAAAAAAAAAAAAAAAAAAAAAAAAAAAAAAACTTTGAGCTTCAATTGGTCAATTATTTAATGGGAACACTATTATTTTAGGTAATACATATATAGAAAATTTATTCAGCTTTCCATCGCAGTTTGACTTTTTTTCTAGCATTATTTATTACTGAGTAATTCATTATATAAAATATATATATATATATATATATATATATATATATATAAATATATATATATATATATATATATATATATATATATATATATATATATATATATATATATATATATTATATATATACATGAGTTGAGCGCCGCAGTTTGGCAGAAATTTATGCATGTATAGATAATTTTTTGTACACCTATTTGTGCATCTGTAAACAACTTCAATGTGCATATATTATATATCATTCGAACAGTCATCCTTTGTACTTTATCATGCTGAAAAGCAAAATGTAAAAATATTGTTTCTAAAATTTATATAATAATCCTTGCCATATATTTTCTAAAAAAAAAAAAAAAATAAATAAATAAATAAAAAAAAAAGGTCCGTACTCTAACGACAATTGGTCAATTTTATTCTCACAATACATATGTCTTTATGTGTGTTTTATAGGAAATTTATTCAGCTTTCTAATGCCACCTATATTCTTTCTCTATCTTTATTCCTTACTCAGGTATGATACGAAACGTCAAAATAAATAGGTTGGAAAATCTGAAAATTGCACTCCGTAAAAAATTAGCATTTTTGAATTGGTAACAGCTAATTAGCAAACATGTTTATAGCAAAATGACTGCTTCCATGTGAAAGTTCAAACATTTCCACACAATTTGCATATAAAGTAAACTCCCCAAACATAATTATTATATTTTTCATGATTATCTACAAAAAATATGTACGATTTTCCTTAAAATTTTTTACATAAATTACCTCTTTTTTATTATTTCTAAGCCTTGCTGAGATTTTCTGATTGCTTTAGGAAAAAATTCAATCATTTGCCGACATCATAAAACAAACCAGAAGCGTATATCAGTTATAGTTTGGGCGCATCGATTTTTACAAAGAAACTTTTCTGCATGAGGCCCACTTTTCCCTCCATGGCATAAGTCGAGTACCGGGTAGCGCTATAGGAACCCCCGTCAGCGCGAGAGGGTTAAAGGAATATTAACTTCATCAAAACTTGAAGCAAAATAACAATACACTAAGTGTGAGAGTGAGCAGGATTAAACAGACAAAATCACATTCATACAGTTCCTTACAGAACTGCACTTTACATGTAATCAACATATGAACTGAGAACATTACAGTTAAATCCAATGGTTTCCACTAAAGTAATATTGACAGCATACATACATGGCCATTACTATAATGTAATATTTCAGAATGTACATGTGCATATGTTATTCATTGGTGCATCCAAGTCCTGTAAAATTAATATATTTTACACCTGTGTTTTTTGCTTTGGAAAAGAAAAGTATGTGTAGTTAATTTTTCTTGTGTGAATGGTCTGACTAGTGTAGTTACATGATGAAATGTACTTGCAATGCACTTAAATTTACACTTGAAAAAGTAATTTCATGAAATGTATGTAAAAGTGTCACTCTTTGTTCATCTGGCAATGTGAGATGTTTTGTTAGTGTAACTGCATGCATACATGTATTGTACCTGTATTTCAGATTAGGCAATCTTACTACTGTAAACCACTACTAAACAAGTGTACAAAAATAGTTCCATGCATGAATTTCTTATTAAGAGACTGGGCCATGCTTATTTTTTTTTCAGTGAGTGAGCACACACTCTGAAATTCTAAGATCTATGGTTAAAAGAAGTGTATTTGCACTCTTACGTGTACTACAGAATAGGAAATCACGCACCAAACATGTAATAACAGTTCCCTATGTAAATTCTTAAAATTGATTGAAAATGCTTCTTGTTTTACTGTGCAAGCAAGTGGTCTGAAATTCCAAGATTTGAGGTTAAGAGAGGTGAAATACCTCAGCCTAACATATTACTGTGCACTTGCTCACCTTTCTCTCTCTCTCTCTCTTTTTTTTTTTCAATAAAACTAACCCACTGAGAGAGAAAATGCAGAAATACATGAAAAGTATATATTTTACCACAACGCAATATATACATATGAACATGTACACCGACAAATATAAACGTCTGTAACACTACACTACTGTATCAAATACAATACTGTACTGCATTAAATAAATTAATTAAAAACACTGTAGCAGAGAGAGAGAGAGAGAGAGAGAATGTATTTAAATTTTAGATTTAAATTAAATGTTAGGTGTAAAATAAAGGTTTGTTTAACTTAGGAACTATGTACAATTCTGACAACTGTTAGGTTATCTAGAAAATTTCAAGGTGCAAGATATAGTGTAGGATCTTTGTTACTTAGCATACAATCAGATCCCTAATGTGTCTGTCAAGTTGTCTTTGAGGAATGATATGAATCTGTCAATTTACTAACCCCTCTCTTGCATTATACGTCGTTATTTCACTCCAAGATTTGATAAAGCTAATATCCCTAATAAATATGATGCTGTGCAAACTTACCCAATGTTTCAACCAATGCTGTTGATAGACTGAGCTCAAGTAGCATACATATTTTGGATAGTGTAAAGATTTTGTAGATTCTTGTATGTTATACTTCCTATATCTTTAACAAGTCCAGGGCAAACACACAAAATATATATTAAATGTTTAGATTTTAAATACTAAGGTACCAAAATGCTAGCTAATATCTCTGTATAAAACTGTACATATGTACTCACATGCCATGCATATGGTACTTTTTTATTTTTAATTATGCCTGCATGTACTGTTGAATTCATTACTCTATTCAATACCTGCCAAGAACCTCCTCAAAAAATATTACAGTACATACATACGTTAATATATTTGGGTAATATCATAAAAGTTAGTTATAAAAAAATTAAGATGATACATCAAAAAAGTTTACAACATTCCAGTTTACCCCTTTTCTTCCAATTACTGTAACTTTAAAAGATATAGTACTGTCACGTTAACTGATGGTTTTGCGGGAACTGCTGGTTCCCCGCTCGTTCCCTTTTGTGGATTGCTGCCTCCTTACCTTCAAGTTTTTTTTTTTGTTTTGATGTTTTCGTCAGTGAGCTGCCGTTTTTCTTGCTTCAGTCGGGTCTGGTAGGGCAGCAAAGGTAGCGGCAGTGGCAGCAGCAGCAGGCAGTTTTTGGAGTCGACATTGGTCGAGTTTTTGAGCAGCAAATTGGAGCACGCCACGAAGTGGAGCACGACGAGAGGTGGAGTGTGACCATGAGTAGTCGTGTGACCACGAGCTGCTCATCTTTGATGGCAGCGTGAGGCTGTCCTGACGTCTCCATCGGGGTATTCTGGTTTGTGGGTTCTTGTCCCTGTTGTGCAGCTGAGGGCTGTCTTGGTGCCCGATGGAGGACGTATGTTTGGTATTTTTTTCTGCCTGCTGTTGTTTATTTTTGCCTTTTTTTAAAGCTACTTTTTGTTTATTTAACTTGATTTTGTTTTGTGCTGCCTTTTGGCTTTTTTTGTATTTATGGTTTTATCTTTTACCAGACCTGACTCACTTGTAAATATTGTAAATAAATTAATTTTAGGCTCATTTTATTGTTTTTGTTGTTTTCCCCTCCTTTGTTTATTGCATCTGCCGTCAGTCATGACAGCCCCGCCCTGAGTATGTTAAAGAACCTGCATAACGGCCCACTCGGTCGTTACAATGGCGACCGTGACAGGGCGGCTCTGTTTTGGCTGGCGGGTTGTTATGCATTGAGGGGAGCATGAGTGTAAAAAAAAAAAAATAATCTTTTTTTTTTTTTTCTTTTAGGTGGGGAGGTGTCACGTTAACTGATGGTTTTGCGGGAACTGCTGGTTCCCCGCTCGTTCCCTTTTGTGGATTGCTGCCTCCTTACCTTCAAGTTTTTTTTTTTGTTTTAATGTTTTCGTCAGTGAGCTGCCGTTTTTCTTGCTTCAGTCGGGTCTGGTAGGGCAGCAAAGGTAGCGGCAGTGGCAGCAGCAGCAGGCAGTTTTTGAGTCGGCGTTGGTCGAGTTTTGAGCAGCAATTGGAGCACGCCCACTAAGTGGAGCACGACGAGAGGTGGAGTGTGACCATGAGTAGTGACCACGAGCTGCTCATCTTTGATGGCAGCGTGAGGCTGTCCTGACGTCTCCATCGGGGTATTCTGGTTTGTGGGTTCTTGTCCCTGTTGTGCAGCTGAGGGCTGTCTTGGTGCCCCGATGGAGGACGTATGTTTGGTATTTTTTTTCTGCCTGCTGTTGTTTATTTTTGCCTTTTTTTTTAAAGCTACTTTTTGTTTATTTAACTTGATTTTGTTTTGTGCTGCCTTTTGGCTTTTTTTGTATTTATGGTTTTTATCTTTTTACCAGACCTGATTCACTTGTAAATATTGTAAATAAATTAATTTTAGGCTCATTTTATTGTTTTTGTTGTTTTCCCCTCCTTTGTTTGTTGCATCTGCCGTCAGTCATGACAGCCCCGTCCTGAGTATGTTAAAGAACCTGCATAACGGCCCACTCGGGTCATTACAAGTACTATTTATTTTGTTTCAAGTCATTCCTCTCTAATCCATAAAAACAACAACGATAAAAATCTATTACCAAATGTTGGGTATATAAAAGTAAAGTCTACCTGTAGAAAATTCTGAAGTGATAGTTTCAGTTATGCTGTCTGTGTGTTCATATGGTATCATTCAAATGTCTTATATTTGATTTTATGTACTGAATTATTGCAATATTTTATATTGAAATAACTAATATATATTTTTGGACACAAAAGTGAAAATTAACTTTTCACTTTACATTAAAATGGGCAAGGTTAAGCTTAAGTTATAAATAGTAAGGAATGTATGATTAAATGGATGTTGACTGTTTTTACAGTTACTCTTGCATTCATTCTTTAGGTGCATAGCCAATGTATCCTCAAACAATGCAGCATGCATTTTTCACTGATTTTAAACTTTATTGTTTTCAGGTGATTCTCGTATTTATATGGCTTTTTAACATTTGTTGCTGCCCAACGTCATGTTGCATTAACCAATGTACGTCAATTTCTAGTTTTCCCAATTATTTTCAATACAAAGCTCCATAATGACAAGTTGTGTAACTGGAGGTTATTACAGCACTGTGCCAGTAACTAAACTGCTGGTCTTACCTATTAAAAATTTATCCCTTATTAACTACCTCATCACTGGAAAATCACTGCTGCTCTTTTCAACCTACACATAGAAGAGTATTTCTCAATTTCCTTCCACATAATTCAGATCAGACAAATTGCACTTCTCTTACTTTCTTAGACTCATCATCAGGGTAGCGCCAATATCGAAGGAACATTCCACTGAGAACACACCATCGCCGGTTCCAGGCTCCAAACCCTCCAATATCTTCAAACATGGTGAGGAATCCCCGTTCAGTGATGCCTCCTTCAAAGCTGCAGCTAACACGCATCAAAAGATGACCATCAAGTGGTGAAGAAAAGGGAACCTGTAAATTGTCACAAATAAAAATTAAAATACTGTACCAAGTAAAGTGCAATTTAAGCATAAAATGAAAATAACTTGTCAGTTTTAAGGGACAATGGTTTTGCAACCAACAGCATGGAAAAATATGCCCTAACACCTGGAAATTACTTTAATTTTAGAACATTTTAAATCAATATAGCTTAAGTGCATCCTTAATATGTACTTCCAGTCTTTTGCTAGTTTGGTCTTTGTCCTATGTTCATCTTCATGTCAGCCCTATGCAGACTGGACGAGGGCAGTGTGAGGTACGGATACGAAGATAAAATCTGGTGTGGTATTAGGAGGAGAGAGAGAGAGAGAGAGAGAGAGAGAGAGAGAGAGAGAGAGAGAGAGAGAGAGAGAGAGAGAGAGAGAGAGAGAAAGTATATATATATATATATATATATATATATATATATATATATATATATATATATATATATATATATATATATATATATATATATATATATATATATATAAAAGTGTCATCAACTGAAGACAGAAGTTTAAGTTTTCATCCTACTGATTATTTCTCACCAGCAAGCACCCCATACTCATAAGGTCAATTCCAGATGTCTAAGTACAATGCTGGCTCCCTTTATCTCTTGAAAGTAATTTCGTACATTTATCACAATAAAAGTGAGTGTGTTGTACTTTGTATTATAGCTTAAAAGAGCTTCAAAAAATCTTTAGCTTGATTCACCAGCCTATGCAATCAGGATATTGTTGTAGTTCTTTCACAACCCCAAATGGCTTTATTGGGTTTGTGGTCTCTTATTAGTTTGAAGATTTAGCTTCTGAATTACACACAGCAATGAACAAAATGAGAGACAGAGTGAGAGTGAGTCTGCATTAGACAATGATGAACATAATGAATCTAAAAGAATTGTAATGAATTAACATATTCAAAGCTGACAAAGCAAAGGCAAGGAGTGCTCACAACTGAGTAAAATCCTGACACATGGAAACAGTGAGGTAAACAGTTCTAACAACAAATGGATCAAAGAGGGGGATGTGTGATAAGTTGCTCTAGGCTACTCTATTTCTTTTTTCTTCAAAACTTTGGAACATATGTCTGGGGATATCTGGACCAAAAATGAGGGCTCTGTGTGATTGGCAGGTTTAGTGTGAACGAATATGGATTTGATTTCACTTCCTGGGTTCAAATTGCCACTAGATGCTGTCCTAATTTTATTATCCATGTGTTGGGAATAAATTTACTGTGCTCAGCTATCAATAGTAACATTCAAGAATCTGCTTTCATGAATGCATGAATTTTCTGTATTTACAAATAGCGTGAGGCCATTCACCAACTGGAATCATCATTTATTACCAATACCAGTCAACCCAGCTGTCAACATATACTAGTACAGTATAAGCTGGTAGTCAAAGATGGGGCACAAAGTACTAGCTGCTCACTGCACTATCATGCAACCTAGTATTTAAATCTTGTATAAGGGATCAGCAATGCCATTTGATGGCACAGAAATGACTGAATCTGGCCTATAGTTGTGCAAACTGATATGCAAATAAGACAAAAACTAACCAAACAATTTTGCCTCATAAGTATTTGTGCTTGCAAATACACATAGTTGCCGTGGAAAGATAACTGGGCCTGGCCTACTGGACTCTTCAGCGCATGCTGAAAGCCATTAACTTAATTCACAAGTAAATAATATTAAAGTGAAGATTGTAGCCTACATCTGAGATTAAGTCCAGGGTGGACTATTACACCGTGGATTTCCCATATCCATTTTTATTTTATTCACAGCAAAGAGTGAAAACACCAGACATTCACAGCACTGGTCAGACTGGATTCCCTAACAAATAGCGAGGTAGCTCACAGTATGCTTGTTCTAAAGCCAGGAGAAAGACTAATATCCGATTGAATGATACAGAGCATACAAGAAAAGCAAAGGATTAATCTGACAGCTAATACACTGCCTACATCTCCCCAAAATATCTGACTTCAGAAGCAGAAAAACAGAAATACACCTGCTTCATATAAATGGTCAAATTTTTTTACTCTATCACTAGAGGTAACAGGCCTCTTCTAATACTGGTCACATGTGTTTGATGCTTTACCCAGCTCTCTTTTGGCGGAAAGCCAGTCTCCTACCTCCTTAAATGACTTATGAAAGGATGGAAGGAACATCTTGGGGAGGCATGTCCGGTCATCTGGCTGGTTCCTCATTAAGAACGTTGAGGCAGGCGAGGACATGGTGAAAAAGGAAGGAAAGTTCGCCATCAAATTCTGCAGTAGGGCAGCATATGCCGAAGGAGAAGCAGGTTTTTCGTCAATCTCTTCTTCCGATGAAATCAGAGACAGGTGGTCATCATGAGCAGGCTTAGGAGCAGAAGGAACCTTCTTCAGTAAGTCCATAATCTGGGCTAACTGTTGCTTAATAGGAGCCAGAGCAGGTTTGTCAGGGTCCAAGGGTGAAGGAGATTGTGCTGGAGGTCTAATGGGAAGAGGTGTAGCAGACCGTGACCTTGAAGACAAAAAAGGTGCTGGGTGATTGGGAGCGGGCACTGGGCACTCAGGATAAGGTGCCAGGAGCTTAGAAGCGGGTACTTGGCGCTTGGGAGCCAGATACTTAGGTGAGAGGTCTCCGGACTGTCCCAGGGAGACACAGGTAAGCGCTGATGGACAGGCGCAGGAACGGAAGGATTAACGGAGTAACTGCAAGATGGTCTTGGACTGCTCGGGGTCTGCTTGCACCGCTTAACAGGCAGAGGATTGACGCCGACCAAGGTATTTAGAAGGGTACTTCAGGGGTTGGGAAGAGTCCAAGTAATGTTTGCGGCATTTCCTGTCCACATCACAGTAGTCTGAATAGTTGGAGGACAATGGATGGATATCCTTGGACAAGCCTTTCCAGTGGCTGTCTGCCGACACCTGGGAGTGGGCAACAGGCGCGGCTGAAGGGGCAACTACCTGTGGGCAAACCCCATTGGCCTCCCTTGGACTTTCGGTATGTTTTCTCCCAGGTTTGGGGGAGCAGGACAAGGACCTTGGTCTAGGATAACTGACAGAACAGATAACCACCTCCTCTATCTGCACTGCACTATCACTTTGCACTTTCTCCATAATCACTTTATGAGACGCCCCCAAATCAGCAACAATACTTACTACCAGATTAAGTTTCTCATCAAACCTAGACTTGAGACTGGTGATGGCATTAGGATCAGAAGCATGAGAGCCAGGCAAGGGAGGAGAAGGCTGTTCAGTAAGAGGGCAAAGAGTAGGAGAAACAGCAGGAATAGGAGTAGAAGGGAACAGGCTAACCTCTGAACTAGGTTTTGGTGTAGTCTCTAAACTACGAGAGCGTTTTTCGGCTCTAGAAGCTGCTTTCCTTTTTCTATCTCTCTCTAACTTATCAAAATGAGCTTCAAGAACCTTCCACTGTTTATTCTCCCAAGTTAAACACTCTTTACAGGTTTTATCAACACTAAAATCTTGACCCTACACTTCGCACAGATTGTATTAGGATCATAAGCTTTAGTTAGCCTATTCTTGCAGCCTAACTCGCTACAACAGTAAATACTCAAATTGCTAGAATCAGACATAATTCTAAGTAATCTACTGAAAACTAATTACAACTGCCAAAAATAAACTGCCTATAGCTTGAGTGCAATCACAACAAAACAATTATACTTCACCAAATATGTGAACCACAGAAAAAAAAAATAAATAAATAAATAAATAAAAAGAAAAAGCCGGCAGAAACAAACTGAAACATGGCGGTCTATTGTTCCTGTTTTCCCCGACAGTGGGCGGGCTGTCACCTACATAAAAACAAAAGCAGCACTACTGCTAAATTCAAAAAGTTGCTGCACGAGGTAGATGCATTAGCTATGTAATTACTTAGTAAGTTACTTATATGAAAATAGAATTTTTGTCATGTATTAGTTACTCAAAACATGACAACTAAGTTACATCTACACAATCACTGGCCTTGTCTGAAAGATTTATGCTTACATGAAGTGAGAACAATAGCTTGATGAAGTTGAATAGCTAAGCAAGAGGAAAATAAAAGGAGGGGATGGTGAAGTGCAGAGAAAGATTCAGCTGGGCAAAAAAATGTTTGCAAAGCACATTTAGTACCATCTACGGAATGACAAACAAGGCACATTATAAGCAGCGCCCCACTACAGAGATAAAACTTAAATCATGAGCATTTTTATCAACAGTACAATAAACAACTCCCTATCAGCCTAAATCCTTTCTTCAAAGTATAACCGATTTATTTGGTTTCTTATGGTATGCAACTGATACATCTTCCTGATAACCTCTGGAGGTTTGAGACCACTAGTACCTTTGTTCATGCCATATCTTACCTTTTCAAGAGTCCAAGCATTTCTAGTTAATGTTGCTATGTTCAAATGAGTGAAGCCCACCAACTGGAATGAAGAACTTCTCACAGCATAAGGTCCACCTGGGGATTGTATTGAAGGTGATGCCATTCTTGATTCACTTTTTTGAAGTCTCTTCAGTGGGGTTAACTTCATACGGCTTTGTTCCTGGAAAATACCAAACAAAATTCACATATAACTCTAAGTTGATATATTTTTAAAAGTTTAACAGCTATACAGTTGTTCTTCAAAATCTACAGCTTTTGAATTCGCAGACTTTTCATCAACAACTGAGTAAATCGTCTATGGCTCGCACTGGGTGAAATGTTAAGAAAACTAAAAGCTTTTGGTGGGTGCAAATTCATAAAATATAAAATACGGATATGTTTTAGTCAATTCTACCATCAAACTTGAGTGCTATATACACAAAACTGTCCTAAGCTAAACCTTGAAAGTAAGTCAAACACACTTTCCTAAAAATTGCATACATTATTCACTGAAATGTGTAAGTTGGAGCTGGAGATAATGCACATGGGACTGGAAATATAGAGGATATTGATCCATTTATGATACAGGTCTTGAAAGCGAAGGTAATGGCATCTGTGGCGATTGCACCATATAAACTGATTTATTTATGAAAAGTTAAAATCAAACAGAAATCACGATGCATTTCCAAAAATTAAAACCCTAAATCCCAGTCTCTCCTTGCACCCCTCCTCTTACAGAACTTGATGATCAAGAGGATGATGATCGACCTCTACTTAGAGAATAAATGGCAATGCTGTACAGTTTTTAAACACAATGATGAAGAGGGTGATGATCCACTTCTACTTATGAAATACATGATAATGCTGCACAGTAGGTTTTAAACACATAATGATGGAGTGGGTGATGATACACCTCTACTTATACAATAAATGCTGTAAATTTTTAAACATATCTGGGGTGGTATTTTTAACATTACCTGCACAGTAATGTTATTTATATTTCAGTAACGTGTACATGGTATGAAAAATAACTACAGTACTATTTGAATACTGGAGTTTCATAGTACCATACAGGTTCAATGTGTATAATCTGCATTCTCTTTCTATTACCACATACTGTACTGTTAATATTTTGTTCATTAAACAAGAGTTTACTTTACTGTACCGTATGCATAATATGTCATAGTTCCTTTCAGATATAGTAGATGTATAATATGCATTCTCTATCTAACCCTATACTGTATTGCTCACTGTACTGTTCACTAAAAAAGGGTGTTTTAGCAACCGTAAGTATACAATCTGGTAAATAATGAACTGTTTGCTTAATATAAGTACAGTTTATGTTCAATAATACGCTATATACAATATCAGAACAAGGTTTCTGAGGTCAAGTGATTTTCAGATTTTAAATTTTTGAGGAAACAGGCACCCCTAAACCAATTAAATTTTGAGGGACAACAGTACTTTATACGTTAAGTAGGCATGAAGATGCAATACTAAATGAATACTTTGACTCTCAACCATTTTACCTAATGATGACATGTAATCTTCAATAAAACTCCACTTAAAATGCTCTACTGTTTTTGTGTTAACATTTTCATATATAAAAGGTACAACTGCCCTGAATGACAGGCTTCTAAGCAAAACTGGTGTTTTGGCTTAGAATCTGATGACGGTACCCTACTAAAGGCCTATCAGCATGAATATTTTCATAGCAGCTTCTCCCTTTATGGACTTACATGTGAAATGAGCTCTCTCCATTTTCTTCTGCCTTGCATAATTTCTGCTTGATTTCTCATCTATCCTAGGTCTTCCCTATGCCTTTTTCCATGATCTCCTGGGGCTTCTTATCAACACAAATCCACACCAATTTCATCTTAGAGATCCCAGCCTAGTACTACCTATGTTAATCATTTATTTCAAGAGTAAAATCACTTATGCATAACAGTTATTGCTGGTAAATTTTTGAAGTTCTGAAGTACGACTTTCAAAATGATAAAAATTCTCGGTTATTGTAAGCAAATTTTAAAAATTCTGAAATCAATGCAAAATAAAACCATTCTTGAATTAGAACTCATCTTATCTTTGATGACTTGCTGACTTTTTTTCAGTAGCAATTTTTTTAAACAATAATTCATGATTGCACAGAACTGATAAAATCACATTAGTTACTATATTATTACTATTATTATTCAGAAGATGAACCCTATTCATATGGAACGAGTCCACAGGGGCTGACTTGAAATTCAAGCTTCCAAAGAACATGGTGTTCATTAGGAAAAAGTAAGATGAGGTATGGGGAAATACAGAAAGAGATCTCGCTTATTAAAAAAGAAAAATTAATAAATTAATAAATAGATAAAAAGGTATTAAAAAGCGTGGAAAATAGTACAGTATTAGGATAGTAATGCATTGCATCTTTGCTTGAACTTTTGAAGTTCCAATTGCATGACATCCCCAGGGAGACTGTTCCACAGTCAAATGAGTGAGGAATACAGGACCTCTGGAACCGAGAGTTCTACAGTGAGGCACATTTACTGCAAATTGGTGTTGCTGTTTAGCGATTCTGGTTGCTCTCCGCAGGAAAAGGGGATCAGGGATCAACTGAGAATGTGAAAGATCTCTGTTAAAATACAACTTATGAAAAACTGACAAATAAGAGACCAGCTGCCAATGGTCCAAGCCATAACTGTTAATATTAGGAAACAGAAACCTACCACCAAGAACCATTCTATTTAAAAGAGATAAATCTCTGGCAGAAGCAAACATCCATACCAGGGAACTGTATTCTAGTAAAGGAGGAACAGATGACCTAAAACAAGTTGTACCAATTTTATCACTGTTATAAATATATGAGGCCTTTTGTACAATACCTAACTTTTGTGCGACATTTGCTGACACTTTCATTAAATGTTTCTCAAAAGTAAGATGTGAGTCAAAAGTTACCCCTAGAATAGTTAATGGTTCAGACTCATTCAGCAGAGTCCCATCAACTTGGAGGGTGCATGGGGTGGAAAGTCTACAAGACCTGCTAATCACAGTGTTTTCATTTTACTGGAGTTCAGTCTCATACCCCACCAACTACACCATTCACTAATCCGCTCCATGTCCCGACTGAAACTAAAGGCAGCTTCATTTCTCTATAGTGGAGACTTTACGACATCTACAAGTGTACATCCTCGGCAAACAACCATATCAATTGTATACACTAAAAATAAGTGTGCCAAGAACACTACCCTGTGGAACTCCGGACACAATAGGTCTTGATTCGTTAAAGATCCCATCCACGGTAACTTGCTGCTGCCTACCTGTAACGAAATCTTGAAGTAAACCTAAAATATATCCACCCACTCCAAAATTCTGAAGTTTATAAAAAAGTGTCTTGTGCTTTACTAAACTGAAAGCAGCACTAAAATCTACCTAAATTACTCTACACAAAATCCTTTTCAAAGTTCTCTTGCAAATGGCATATCAAATCTAAGAGAGCATCGCAGGTACCTAACTGCTTCCAATATGAATACATACTGACAAACAACAAACAATCCTTTAGATTCCACATACTTTCACAGTGGCTTAAAAGTAAGTTTTTCTCCAACTTTGGAGAGCACAAGTAGAATAGAAATTGGCCTGTAGTTACTGCAGTCTCCAGATATGCCACTCTTTGGGACAGGCACTGTATTACTAAGCTTACGCTCACCCGCAAAGGTACTACATCGACATAAAAATCTATAAAATCTAGTAACCTTAAAAGACAATACACTGGAAATTTTTTTAAAAAACAAAGGAAATAAACCATCAAGATCTTCTCCACCCCAGCTACAAGATTATCCAAAATTTTCTTAACATCCCTAGAGCAAAATGCAAATTTTGTAAGCATACATTCAGGATAAGTATCAAGGAGAGGGACAACTTCAGCTGATTGCTTAGCTTTAAAAGATTGATGAAACAGTTCAGCTTTTTCCTTAGGGCCATTACCCAATCTACCATCAGCCGTTAGTAATGGAGGAATGGAAGATGAGCCTGACCCAAAGATAGATGATGCCAATTTGGTCCACCACAGATGATGCTGAGTAATTCCTTCAAGTTTCCTCTTTAAGGAATTTTTGTAATTTCTCTCAGTGATATAAATTCTATTCACAGCACAGCGAGACTCAACAAAAATGGTGTAATTTTCATGTGAACGTTTTCGTATCCATGCATTGAATTTGGTCTGTTTGTCATGATAAGCTAACCTACATGTATCATCAAACCATGGCTGGTCAACTGTCCTGAATTTAACGACCTTTCTAAGGACATGCCTTATTAAGATAGCCATCAGCAATTTATTTAATTTCTTCATGGGATCTAGATCTGATAGAGCATCTGAAATATTAAGTGCCTGACATACTTCAATAAAGCAGTCCCAACTGGCTCTGGATTTCAGCCAGACCATTTTACCAATGGTGGAATTACGAATATACTGATTGACAGATGTGTCCATCTCAATGGTCCAGTCAGACCTTGGGCTTCACAATAGCCGGAACATCGGTGAATACTGAAGTCTAATCTACAGGCAGTCCCTGGTTACAGCGCTGAAAATCGGCAATTTTTGGTGCCGAAAGTCGCCGATTTCCGCTTATCAGCGCCAACAATTGGGTATTGGCGCCGATACATACCTAACAGAGGCGCTGATAACCCCCGAAAATCGGTGATTTTCGGTTATCATCACACCCTCAGAAATGGAATTCCACCAATAACTGGGGACTGCCTGTATTACTAGAAATATGTGAGGGTTCCTCAATTAGCTGGACAAACTTTGAGGATATACAGAACTCAAGAACACACTGGTCATGATGATCTGTGGAATTTGAATTAAGCTACTCGCTGTGCTTCCCTCTGAAAAGTCTCTCCCTAGACGTCCAACACCGGAGATCCTCCTTTATCTCGTTTGTAATTGGGAACGTCACTGTGTCCGGTTGCTTATCTTCTGTTCCGGCTTGCACGTAGAAAGAACTGAAGGGGCCTAATATGAAGTCTTCCTAGCTTCACAAACTGTTCTATGGATGCGAGGGCTCCTAGCAGACTCACCCATCAACTCACCGAGCAAACTGGAAGTGAAGAAGGTCCTGTACTGACTGAAGGCAGGACTCTATCCTCTTTGGGGAAGGAAAAGCCCGAAAACTCTGAGAGTTGATCCTCATCCCCAAATAGAGAATCTCCTGAGTTGGGGCTAGTTGGGACTTCTCTTGATTTACTAAAAGTCCGAGTTCCTATGAAAGAAGAAGGGTAGTCTGCATATCCTTTGTGCACTATTCCTGAGACTGGAAGCGGAGGAGGCAGTCACCTAGGTGTAAACTTATGTTGATACCTAGGAGGTGAAGCCATCTTGTGAGGGGTGACAGGACTCATGTGAATACTTGTGGGGCAGTGGAGAGACCGAAACAAAGGGCCCGAAACTGGAAGACTTTGCCCCCGAAGACAAAACTTGGTATTTTCTTGACTCCGGATGTACTGGAATGTGGAAATACGCGTCTTGCATGTCGAGTTATCATCCAGTCGCCCTGCTGGATGGAGGATAACACTGACTGATTTGTCTCCATTTTGAACTTCATCTTCTGTATAAGTTCAAAGCACTGACGTCGAGGACAGGTCTCCATCCCCCGGATGACTTGGGGACCACGAACAGGCGGTTGTAAAATCTTCTTCAAGTCCTATCCTCCACTACCTCTATGGTCTTCTTCCTTAAGAGGGAAGAAACTTCCTCCGAGAGAGCTACGAACTTCTCGGACCCTCTGAGTATGCCGTCAATGTGATCGGCAAATTCACAAGAGGAGGGTACTCTACGAATGGGATCCAGTAACCCTCTTTGAGAACTTTGATTGTCCAAAGCTCTGCACCTCTTGCATTCCACCTTTGCCAGAAAAGGGAGTCTGACTCCCACAGGTGCTCAAAGGATAGAGGAGTCACTTTTTGGAACAGGTTTTGGCTGAAGTAGCAGAGAAATGCACCTTGGAGCGGGGTCTCGAGAAACCCTGTCTGCTTCCATGAAAGGGATGCTGTTGCAGAGGGAGACAGACTTGGCAGAAAAGGCAGAAAGGTCCTTGGGGTGCTTTGAAGATTGCGCAAGAAGGTCTTGGGTTGATTTTTTCTGCAAATCGGTGGCAATCTCCTTCACTGCTGATTGAGGGAACAAATACTGTTTATCCAAGGGAGAATATAAAAGCGCAGGCTTCTGAACCGACGTCACTCCTCTCGTGGCGAAGGAGCACCAAAACTCCCTCTTCTTCAAAACTCCCATGGTGAAAAGACCTCCAACTTCGGAGGATAAAACACCCAGCCAATCAGCAGCAAAGTCAGGCACTAAAACGTCGAGGTCTTCTATTTTCCTGCCGAGAGCTCCTATCGACCAGTCCAGAAAGCTGAGAACTTCCAGTATTTTAAACAAGTGCTTCACAAAGTGATCAAACTCCGAAGAAGTGAAGAAACTTTAGCAGAAGAAAAAGCTGAGCGACAAGCCAAACCTATCAAACCGGAGAAGTCACCTTGGGAAGAGGCAGCACCTCCCAAGAAAGGAGTTTCTCCGGTTGAATAAGAGCGATATCTCCTGGTCGTCAAACTAGTGGGAGGAGAAGCAAAAGCGGTCTTCCCTTGTTCCCTCTTAATGGACAACCAATCTTCCACGTCTCTTAGCACTTTCTCCCAGACAAAGAGAGAACCGTCTGAGGTAGGTGTGAATTAGAATCTGCTGGGTTTCTCACAAGGAACATGGAAGTGGGCAACACTGGAACAGCTGGTTTGAAAAAAATATCTCATCAGTCGTAGGAGGAGGGTCTGGTACTACTACTTCCTCCTCTGAAGAAACAGGAGATAAAGCAAAGTCTTGAGAGGGCTTACGTGAAGGGGAGGCCTTAAGCAGAAGGCCCAAAACATCTTCCAACTGCTTCTTGATATACACAAAAGAAGGATCTTCAGGCACGAGAGCAGGAGACGATGATGCAGGTGTGTTCAGTGGAAGTCAGGTAGACAGTTGGCGCTGAGCTGGCTCGAGGCAGGCGCTCCACGACTGGGAGGTGGTCTGGCAAACACTCTGGATGCTCATATGGGCACCCGGAAGAAGAGCGTTTCTTAGAAGAGCACTTAGTTGCCGAATCATGAAATTCAGCATGTGAATGCTCAGAAGGGTGAGCGGGACTGTGCCACATACTGCAACCCGGTTGCGGACTAGCGGAATGGTCTTTAGCACGCTTCGGAGAAAAGAGAGAGGTGTCTTTATCACATCTCTTAAAGGGACGAGATTCACCTGGGAAGCGCCAAAAATGCCTCTTATTAGCACTAGAGTTACTATCGGAGTCAGACGATAACTGGTGGATGCTCACTGTGACACATTTCCAACGGCTGTCAGAATTACGAAGCACTGAGTCGGATGAGGGGGCAACTGCCCGTGGGCAAACCCTGCTAACCTCCTTTGGACCTCTGGAATGTCTGCTCCCAGGTTCAGGGGAGTGTGACAGTGACCTTCGTCTGGGAGCGTCAGCGGGACAGACAGCCACCTCCTCCACTGGCACTGACACTTGTCTAATACTCTGCACTTTGTCCATAAGGACTTTAAGCGATTCACCCAACTTAGACACAGTATTAACTATGAGACTGAATTTACAATTGAACTTACTCTCGAGGCTGGCTACGGTACCAGGATCGGAAGTATGGGAGCCACCAGGAATAGGAGTTGGTGGAGAATTATTAGGAGGACTAAGGATGGGGGATAAAGCAAGGGCAGGAGAAGAAGGAATGTTATGGTCAAGCGAGCTGAATGTTTGTGACAGGATTTTGCACAAATCGTATGACTATTGTAGGTTACTTTGGTCATTTGGGTATTGCAACCCTCCCTACAATACCTAATACTTGATGAACTCGAATCAGACATCGTAAATAAACTGTAGAAAAACCGCTACGCTAAGCTGAAAAGCTACCAAAAATCATGGGTATTTCACCAAATCATTGGGAAAAGCGAAGAAAAAACCTCAAATTCAACCATCAAACCATTCAATGTTAATGGTAAAGCCAGCAGAAAAGTACTGACAATCACTGTTACGCTGTACCTACTGTTCCCCGATAGAGGGTGGGGTAGTTACCTGCACTGCAAACAAACGCATCGCTACCACGAACTTCAAATTTTTAACTGCCGTGCGAGTGGAAAGTATATCTATGTAATTACTTGGTAATTTACAGTGTAATATCCTTGTCATGTAAATATATCAAGATAGTGCATATCATCAATAACACAAAAGACTTATGACCCCCCAAATTCTCTTAAAAATTTCAACCTATCCCATTCCCTCTTCTCTCCCTGGAAATTAACTCTAAAGAGCAGTAGCAAACTACATTACACTTATTCAAAACTGCAACTATAGTTTCAATCATTTCATACATTAGTTAATAACATTAAGTTGGATCAAAATACCATGAACAAACATGTCATTTGTGTTAAAAACCTATAACTACATCCATTCATTTCTCAGCTCTGTAAATTGTAAAGGTAACAAGAACCAAAATAATGGCATTAGATATATAGCACAATTGTAAATAAACTAAAAATATTTTTGTAATATAATAAGATGATTGATAGTAAACATTGTCATGATCAGCATCTGGTAATGACAGTAATTATTCTACAAAACCAGTGTAGTGTGGTGTTTTTCGGCCATTGTAGGACATGAATGCTCAGGCGAGAATATCTGCTTTTGACCACCAAAGGGTTAAACTTTAGCTACAAAGGGAACCAGTGGGGACACCAAGCACCTGACTTGGGGGGCCTGGGCCCCCCCAATTGCAACGCCACTGTTTGGGCCATCAAACCATGGGATTAAAAACTCAGCCTTTGACCTGTTACTACTCACAAGTGTCTCAGGTAAAAACATCAAATGGTAGTTATGGGCACAATTCTGGAGATCAAGAAAATTTGACCTTAAGCCCCGAATATTTGAGTAAAGTACTCTGCAATTTTTCTTAGAGTAATGAGTAGCAGGCCAAGGGTTCAGCTCAATATCTCCCAAAAGAATTAGAATTAACAACAAAATTAGTAGCAAAACTAATAAATAGACTCATAACAACAGCAACACAATAAAAATCAACGGAACAATTAACAATAATAATGACATCAGCAGCAACAGTATTTGCATTACTTTCAAAAATTACATTGAAAGTACAAATAAACCTAGCCATATGTCATTCAAAAATCGCTGGAAACAACTGGTCGACAAGATGGAGCCAGCACACCTTATATGGCATATAAGAAACCCATCAGGTTTGCCACAACAACTGGGGGAGGATTTTGAAATTATAAAAAGCTTGGGTAAAGAAGAAGACACTTCCTGATAATCCACCAAGCAACTTTTGCTTTCTCATCAGCCTGTCTAATACACTCCTACAAAACAGGAAAGTGAACATAAAAAAGAGGAAAAATGCCTGATCGTACCCTCAAGCAAGGGAACTCAAACCCAAGACCATGGAAGGCCAAAGTACAATGACTATGGCACAGTCCAAGGTTGGAGAACAAGGTTTGTATTCAGAGTAACCTTCTTTTAGAAGGGTTGCCTCCAAGGCTGAAGGGTTCCCTCCACCCACTGGTTTAATTTCGGAGTGTCCTTCTCCTAGAAGAGTTGCTTGCCAAGGCTAACCAGTCTCAGAAAAGCTACATTAACCCACTACCAAGAGAATTTCAGTAGAGTCATATCAACATTCATAACGGAGTGGGATTTCTTACCTTTACAGAAATTTAATCTCCCACTTTAAACTAACAAGGGTCCTCTTCTAACAGTGTTTATTTACTATTCTTTTCTCTGGTTAATTAATTCCCTTTTCGAATGTAACTTGAAAAGCTGAAGGCCCTTATGTAATGTCCAGTTTTTAACAAATTTTATTGTTCTACTGACATTGTTTTTCAAATTCCTATTTCCTCTGGCTAATGTATGCTACACCAAGTATCTTCACTTGTATCAGTTTTGACGTGTCTTTGGTTACTTGCATTTTAACATATTTTCTTAAAACTTATTTTTAGTCTGTAGGGCAGTTCAAACCAATTATGAAGTGTGCTCACAATGTCCATAAAACAGGTTTCCCTGATATACAAAAGTAAAGGGTCTATAATTATAACATTCAGAGGTCTGGTTAAACAAATCATTTATAACTAACTAACTATAATTATAACAAGTATATATTAAACAAGCTCCATGGATTCTAGTATCATAAAATGCACCAACTTAGAGAGGTGGCACTATATTTTGAAAAAGCTAAAGCAACACTATGGACCATATGGCTCATCATTTACATAACACCAAAATGGGTACCAGATACCCGGCCTTGTGTAGCACAGTACAAAAGTTACTAAAGGCTCTTTACAATGTCCTTTCACCTCCATACTGCACTGCTTTCACTCCTTAACTTTACTTGCTCCAATATTCACCTCCTGTTTCACACAATTACTTTAGAAAGGTCTCTAAGTCTAAAAGGTGACTCAATGATTTGTTATACTTTATAATAATAGTAATCAAAATGTATAAAATCTGGCATCAGTCCCAAGAAAAAATTCCCAAATACATCCAACATGTAAAATACCTTCTTAATAGTGGAATATCGAGCCTGTGATGTACGGAGAGCATAAACTTCCAAGGAAATTATAAAATCAGATGTAAGGTTGTGAAGAGACATGAGGTTAGGGAATGTCACTGACCCATCTACCACACAAGATGGAGTAGCCAGTAGCTGTGACGATATTACTTGTTCCCTATGTTTAACCAAAACAATCAAGTGGTACACATCATGACCTGGAAAATTTAGAATAAGGTAGCAATATTAATTCCAATCTTAACACAGGAAAAACTTGTTACCTTTTATCATGTTCCTCAAAAATAAAATTCAATATTCTCCCATAATGATTACTTCAAGGATGTCCTAGCCACTTCAAAGATGGGATAAGAAGTCAATATAAGATGACAACTGTTATGTGAATCCTACAGCTGCTGTATTAAGAAAAAACAACACAAATTACCATTCATGCCACTTTCTATGAATTCCCTCTTCAAGGGAACAGATATGTTACTTATACTGATGGATCCTCTACAAGAATCTTCTGACACAGCCCAGCTGTGCTGGGATAAAGCTCCCTCTGTTTTCAGTCTCTGTAAAAAAAATAAATAAATAAATAAATAAATAAATAAATAAGCAAACAAGATAATTAACTAGCTAGCAGTCAATGTAAACCTTGGTGACAACTGTAGCCAAACATCCCCAAAGTCAACCAATAAAACAGTAGGTTTATGTAGTACATCAGCTGTTTCTCAGCCACAATGAGCTTATGTATTAGACCAAAATAAATAATGTACCTCCACAAATTTACCTGAAAATTTTGCTAGCCTAACCTGTCCTTAAATGATTCAATTATGTGATCCACTCACCTGTTCACATTGTTCTTTTTTCACTATGCAATCCAGCTTACGACAACAAAAAACACAAAACAGACTTACAACCCAACTATTATCGACCTAACCTTCAGAGAGCTTTCTCTACCCTGCCACCATTTCTTCAACCCTCCCGCCCGCATTTGTTTACATTTTTCTCCCTCCAGCCATTTTCGTCCTATGACGTCACAACAATAACATACTTTTTAAACATAAGGAATGCTTTGCTATAAAAACGTCTTATAAAATTAAACGTGCTTTCTTTTTATACATTTTGCAATGCCCATAGCACTTCATCAATGCAGAAAATAAAAATAAAATGATGACTAACTTATAAAACTAACATATAATCAATACCAACAAGAATGCTATTACTGTATCTACATCTTAGTTTTGTCTTTCAAAATATTCATTAGTTTTAAGCCTGTAACACTGTCCTATCAACTCTTGCTGGCATTGTCATACTATCTTCTCTTGCCTCAAGACTATATTCTAGTTTTGGTGCTTCTCTCTACTTCAGACTGATCCCTTAACCCCTTGCGTCCATCCAGACGCTATCATGTGGGGCATAATAACAGCTCTAGATATTTGATCCGGCGTGCCTCAGGTGAGGATCAATATTCTGCATCATGCAGTTTGAACTAATTGTAGACAACATAAGGATTCTTTATGGTGTTCCTTCTGCCTTAGCTGCATTTCTTTTCAGTTTCCCTCCATTAGCTCCCTTTGGTCTCTTCCCCTTCTCAAATGTCCAGCTTCTAAATTCATCCTGCACCAACTTCTCCCTCATTTAAGAACAAATGCTCCAGCCTGCTATACCAAATTTAATGGTCAGATTAATCCACTTGTATGTCAGTGTTTTTAAACTGTAAACTATCATAAGACATCATGGAAATCATAAACTCAATAATATCAAGTTACTCATCAGGAAAAGTATACTTTGAGACACTTGCAACGATAATCTAACGCCCAAGCAAAAGATCTACCTTTTCTCTCTAGCACATTACTCTATACAAACAATCCCCAAATCAAATACTCAAAAGAACCTGATGCACTTTACATGCTAATTTCCAAATAGACAGAATCCATTTTCTATTTAGAGCAATTAAAATATTAGAGCCAGTGTCTAAGGCTGCTTGAAATGGAACTGCATCACACTCCTATTTATATGTGCTCTCTGCTTCACCAGGAAATTCCTATTAATGCCTTTACTGCCTGGACCCCCAGAATCAGTGTGTCATGCTTCTTGTTTTGCAAAAATGCAGCAACCAAACTATACTGTGCAAATTCACAGACATGCGAACTTTCATTGGAACCTAACTAATTGGCAAGTGCAATTTTTTCACCGACACGTGGCATTTGCGAAATCCTTGAGAAATCCTGCAGAAGTGTTTATGTTTAATTTTTGAAGACATTTATAAGTTTTCATGCTTTTATGAGTAAAATCAGTATAAAAATGTACTATTTTTATTTCTGTACATGCATAAATACGATACAAAGGTAATTAGAGTATCATACTAACAAACTAATCCATCAAGAATTACCTCTACCTGTAAGTCATATTATTCACTAGGTTGTACATTTGTGATTGTAAGTTTATATTCAATGGTAAATTCTACCAACAAATATTTGTTATGGCAATGGGCACTCCTCTCAAACCTGTTTATAGAATTCTTTGAAAAATGATATTTTAATGATAAAATAAGGTTTGTTCATACTTACCTGGCAGATATATATATAGCTGTATTCTCCGAAGGTCCGACAGAATTTCAAATTTCGGCGGCTGCACGCAGTGCCGGTCAGGTGGTTAGTACCCATTCCCGCGCTGGGGATGGGTATCAGGAACCATTCCATTTTCCATTCAGATTTTCATAGTGCCGTTGTCTCCTGAGGGGAGGAGGGTGGGCACTACGAATATATATATCTGCCAGGTAAGTATGAACAAACCTTATTTTATCATTAAAATATCATTTTGTTCATGAAACTTACCGTCAGATATATATATAGCTGAATCGCACCATTGGAGGTGGGCAGAGACAGCATAGGATTGAGAAACAAAACAATGTAGATGATTACACATCTTGGTTCCTTACCTTTTAGCATAGCTGACTTCGTGATTACTGTCACCCAAGTCTGCGTCTGCTTTACTGGAGTTTCCAACGAGGTAGAGACCTATATGGTTGGAGAGTTCCAGACGATCTGTCAACGGGGACGTGACCACTATGTGCCCAGATCGTAGCCCTCAAGAAGGAAGCAAAGAGACAAAATAACCACCTGACCTACCAAACATCGTGACTAGTTAAAAACTAAGGAAAGGGAAGACTGCCCCACAGTCTACCCACAACCATAAAAACACAACCAAAAATTTTAAAAACTATTCCTAACCATACATTAAAGGATAGGATGGGTACTGCCTCCTTCTCCCAAGATCGTACCAGCCGAAACGTAAGGTCCCAATGAACAGCAAGACTCATACACTGTTCTTACGTCCTTTAGGTAATGAGAGGCGAACACAGAATGACTTCTCCAAAAGGTGGCATTCATAATATCGTTCAGAGCCATGTTCTTTTTGAAAGGCTACTGACGTTGCAACAACCGAACCTCATGTGCTTTAACTTTCAAAAGTTGAAGTCACTCTCCTGACAACTCTCTTATGCGCTTCTTGAATGGTGGACTCAAGAAGAAAGCCAGCGCATTCTTTGACATGGGGACGTCAGGTCTTCTCACGAGCACCATAACCTGTCTGCAAGACCTCTCGACTCTTTTGTCTTGTCCAAGTAGAATTTTAGAGCCCGAACAGGGCATAGCAGTCTTTCTGGTTCCTGACCCAGAATACCCACCAAACCTTTCAATTCAAAGGACTTGGGCCAGGGTGAGACGGGTTCTCATTCTTGGCAAGAAATGACGGTTGGAGAGAACACACCGCATCGTCTCCTATAAAACCAATTGACTTAGATATCGCATGAATCTCACTGATTCTCTTTGCAGTAGCGAGAGCAACTAAAAATAAAGTCTTCTTTGTTAAGTCCCTCAAAGAAGCAGCATGAAGGGGTTCAAAGGGCTTTGCATCAGGAACTTAAGAACCACATCCAAATTCCAAGATGGAACCAAAAACTGAGGCACCTTAGTCGTCTCGAACGACCTAATGAGGTCATGTAGGTCCGTATTGTTGGCGATATCTAATCCTCTGTGTCGAAAGACCGCCGACAACATACTCTTATACCCCTTAATAGTAGAGACTGCCAGCTTCGGAACCTAAGGAAAAGAAGGAAGTCTGCAATCTGGCTCACAGTGGTCGAGGAAGAGGAAATCCTCTGCGAGTACACCACTGCCGAAATACGCCCACCGACTGGTAAACTGCGATCGAGGATGTTCTCCTGGCTCGCGTCGCTCTTGCCACCTGCTTGAAAAACCTCGCTCTCGCCAGCATTTTCGATAGTCTGAAGCAGTCAGACCGAGCGGAGAGGTTTTGATGGTATCGTTGAAGTGGGGCTGTCTGAGTAGATCTGGATAAGAGGCAACACCCTTGGAAAGTCTACCACCAGCGACATTACCTCCGAAACCACTCCTTGTAAGGCCAACACGGAGCGATCAGAGTCATCCTCGTATCTTGCGACGACGCTAACTTCCTGACCACTTCTCCCAGGATCTTGAAGGGAGGGAAAGCGTAAAGGTCCAGACGAGACCAGTCCCAAAGAAGGGCGTCTATTGACACTGCTCCTGGATCCAGGACAGGAGAGCAGTAGAGCGGAAGCCTGTTGTTCTTTGATGTTGCAAACAGGTCCACTAAGGACGACCCCATAAACCCCACAGTTTTTGGCACACCTCCTGGTTCAGAGTCCACTCTGTCGGGAGCAGTTGATGACGACGACTTAGCAGGTCCGCTCTCACGTTCTGAACGCCTGCTACAAACCTCGTCAGGATCGTAACGTTCCTGGAACTCGCCCACAACAGGATCTCTTTCGCAAGAACGAACAGGAACGAGAATGAGTGCCTCCTGTTTTTCAGGTAAGATAGAGCAGTGGTATTGTCCGCGTTCACCTGGACTGTGCGATCGGACACTTGATCTTGAAGAATCGAAGGGCCAGAAAAATCGCCCCTAATTCTTTCATATTGATATGCCAGGTCACCTGTTCCCCTCTCCAGATGCCTGACACTTCTCTCTTGCCCAGTGTTGCTCCCCACCCCGACATTGACGCGTCGGAGAACAACACTAGGTCGGGGTTGGAAGGCTGAGAGACACGCCCTCTGAAAGCTCGGGGATCCAACCACCACCTGAGATGCTCCTTCACTTGAGGGAAAGTTTGAGAGACAACTCGAGATTTTCCTTGTCTTCCCAGTTGTCTTGCAGGAAGAACTGAAGAGGCCTGAGATGTAGTCTCCCTAGGAAAACAAACTTTTCCAGTGAGGAAATGGTCCCCAGCAGACTCATCCACTCCCTCACCGAACACGTTTCTTTCCCTAGGAAGGCCAGGACTTTTCCGTAGCACAGCTGTTGACGTTCGGGACGGAAAAGCCCGAAAAAGCCACTGAGTCCATCTGAATCCCCAGATACACGATGGACTGCGTTGAGGTCAGGTGTGACTTTTCGAAGTTGACCAGCAGGCCGAGTTCCTTCGTCCAGGTTTAAAGTTGCTTGAAGATCCTCCAGACACCTCTCCTCGATGACGCTCGAATCAGCCAGTCGTCCAAGTAGAGCGACACACGACGCCTGCCAGATGCAGCCACCTTGCTACATTCCGCATGATGACGGTGAAAATCATGGGAGCTGTGGACAGGCCAAAGCAAAGAGCTCTGAATTGATACACCTTTCCCCTCAAGACGAACCTCAGGAACTTCCTTGACTGAGGATGTATCGGTACGTGGAAGCACGGCGTCCTGAAGGTCGAGGATACCATCCAATCCCCTGGTCTTAAGGCTCCTAGAACAGACTGCGCCGTCTCCATCTTGAAAGTTTCTTCCGCGACGGCCAGTTCAGGCTGCTGACATCCAGCACAGGTCTCCAACTTCCCGACTGTTTGGGACCAGGAACAGCCTGTTGTAGAAGCCGGGAATTCAGGTCTAAGACCTGTTCTACTGCTCTCTTGACGAGCATTTGCCGCAGCAGGTCGTACAGGATCTCTTGTTTTTCTGGACCGTCACGACGGAGAGAGGTCCAAGGGGTTAAAGGCTTAAGGGAGGGGAGAAAGGAAAGGGATCTTGTATCCTTTCTCTAAAACCGAAAGGGACCAACTGTCTGCCCCTCTCACTTTCCAGGCTTGGAAAACGCAAGAAGCCTGGCACCCACCGGTATCTGGAGAGAATCACATCACTTCTTGCCCCTACCTCTAGCAAGGGCTTTACCTCTCGAGAGGTTCTTTCCTCGAGAAGAAGGCTTTGAGGATGATCCGGCACGAAGGGCTTCTTCATCTTGGGTGAATGTTGACGGTTTGACGTCGTCGAGGTCACGGAACCGCAGGGCGCCGATGACTGAGCCAACAGGTCCTGTGTGGTCTTCTCTTGTAAGCTTGCAGCGATGTCCTTTACCATCGAAGCCGGGAAAAGATGACTGGAAAGGGGAGCAAACAACAGTTCTCCTTTCTGTGCCAAGGAGACGGACTTGAGCGAAACCGCAGAATAGAGACCTCTTCTTGAGCACTCCAGTCGCAAAGTGCGAGGCCAATTCGTCAGAACCATCTCGGACCGCCTTGTCCATACAAGACAAGACGCTCAAAGGTCCGACAAGGAGATCGAGTCCTGACTCCGAGACTTAAGGTCCAAAGCTCCAAGACACCAGTCAAGGAAGTTGAAAACTTCTAATCGTCTTGAAAAGGCCCTTTAAAAGATGGTCCATCTCCGTAAGAGTCCAGGGAATCTTGGCGTCGACAGATGAGACCTCCTACTCGAATCAACGAGAGAGGCGAAGTCTCCCTTAGATGAGGAAGGAAGACGTAAGCCTAAGTCTTCTCCGGTCTCATACCACATCGCCGCTTTTCCCGAGAGTCTTGAAGGGGGAAGGCGAAAGAAGACTTTCCTTGAGCTTTGGAGTCCATCCACAACTGGACTTTCTTGAAGGCCCGCTTAGTGGAGAGCGATTTAGTCATCTTCAGAAATCCGGAGCTTTCCTAGACTTGAAGAAGTCAGTTGAGAAGGAGGGGGAGAGAGGTACTGCCGGCAGAAACTTGTCAGGAAACAATTCCTTCAACAGCTTGACGAGGATCTGGTAGTCCGGCGGCGAGGACTGATCCTTAATCTCATCTTCAGACTCCGAGACCCTGAGTCTATCTCCAACATCGGGCGGGAAGAGCAGAGAAGTTGGAGAGGAAACACGCCGCAGGGACCTCTGCTTGGAAGAGGAACTGGCGTGCAAAGCAGCTGGAGAACCAGGAACCACACGAGCCGACAGCAACGGCAGGTGGAGCGTCTTGAAGGGAGTCAAAAGCGTCCATCGGGGCGTCACGTCTGGCAGCATGACGGAGCTTGAGCGTCCAGCCGAGCGTCACGTCTGGCAGCATGACGAACGTCTGGATCGCCCCTTAGAGCGTCACGTCTGGCAGCATGACAAACGCCAGGAGCCTGACGAGCGTCATCAACAAAAGGTGAACATAACGTCTAGAACGAGAAGGGAGGAGGGCGTCCTGGGGTGGCGTCACGACGATCCTCCCCAACACCCTCTGGGGACGAGTCTAGGGTTCCTTCCGACGACGCAGCAGGCGAAGCAGGAAGGTGACGAGCGAGGAGCAGGAGAAGGAGACCTAGATCTCTTCACTGGAAGTCTAACATCCTTCCGACGAGGACGGGACCTGGACTCTCTCTGCAATGAAAGAGGAGAGTTGCTGCTGCATGGAGGCAATAAGGGTCCTCGTTGGTTTCCTCTCTCTGGAGAATCACGGAACCTAGAGGCAGAAGGACGAGGGGCGTCTAATCCTCTTCTCTTGAGAAGGAGAGCTCTAGGGCGCTCAAAAACGTCTTCTTGGGATGGCGTCCGGTACTTCTTTTGGGGGAACGCATCCACAAACTCTGGCGAGGAGCACAGAGTAGGAGAGAGGACGTGAAGCGCCCTCCTCCCCTAAAAGCTTCTCTTAAGAGGGCGAGTCTATCTGACGGTTCCAACCCCTGCGTGGGGAGGGCGTGTCAGAAGACGCAGAAGCAGTCCTTCAGGACCCGAACACGAGTTCGCGCCTGGGCAGCCTGGGAAACGCGTCTTCAGGACCTGCCGAAGGGACGCCAGACCGTGGGGGTTTCCCGTCACCCTCCTTCCCGGCTTTCGACATGCTCTCTCCTGAGTCCTGGGAGTCCAGCAGAGGTCCAGGCCTAGAGGCATGATGGGGCCGGTCTGGCCCCCCTCCACTGCACTGGGGCACTAGTCACTTCACAACACTTATCTTGGAGAGCTGACACTTTAGATTCTAATGCACGAATCGATTCCATCATAGCGAAAGCATATTAGTCTCCACTGGCACGATCTCAGGGCAGGAGACAAACCACAGGTTAGGATCTAAAGGTACAGGAGTTAGGGCGACATCAACACTTCTGCAAAGAGAAGCACTCCTGGAGGAAGACCTCCTCAGTCGATCACGCTCCAACTTCCTCACATATTTATCATACGCTCTCCATTCATTTTCAGACAAAGAAGCACATTCATGACACCTATCATTCAACATGCATATATGCTTCCTACAGTTAGAACAAACAGTGTGAGGGTCAACCGCAGCTTTCGGCAACCTCACCTTACATTCAGACATCACACACGCACGGTAACTAGCAGAGCTAGACCCAGACATAATGATAATCTAAAGCAAAACCCAAAGAAAAGTCAAAAAGCGTGATGCGATCTACCGATCCAAAGTCAAAATACCAACAGACAATGAGATACTCAAGAAAAAAGCAAATCCTATGGCGGAGGTGCAGACAACAGTTGTTGACAACACCGGCGACAGAGAAAATCTGAATGGAAAATGGAATGGTTTCTGATACCCGCCTCCCAGCGCGGAATGGGTACTAACCACCTGACCGGCCACTCGTGTGCAAATTTGAAATTTGTCGGACCTTCGGAGAATACAGCTATATATATATCTGACGGGTAAGTTTCATGAACAAAATGATATTTACCTAATATCATACATACTCCTTTAAAGTGGTATAGATATGTTAACGATATTTTAGTTGTCTTGCCTGCTGGTATTGATGTAAATGATTTACTCTCTAATTTGAATAACCAGGTACCCTCCATTAACTTTACTTTAGAATTAGAAAAAGACAATTGTCTCCCATTCTTAGATTTTTATATACACAGAAAATTTATAGGAAAGCAACTCACAACTTAACTTATGTCTATTTTTATTCAGGCCACCACCATAATATCAAAATATCAATTTTTTCTTCTATGTTTTTATGAGCATTGCACATTGTCGGTCCCCAGTATTTGTATCAAGAAATCGAATTCACGAGAAAAACAGGGACAGATTTATCTTATCCTTCACACATATTAGATATTTGCTATAATAAAGCCCACAAAAATTTTTATAGGAAAAGTAACATGGAAAAAGAAACCACTAAGAACATTCTAACTGGTCTTACAAAAAGAACCGAGCCTTGCAGCAGTGGACTGACGCCGTGGAGTGCCAAGATGTCGAAGTTATACTGAGTCGGATGCAGCTTGAGGACTTCCCCTATTACACTTCCTGACCCCTGGCCTTAAACAGCCAAAACCATCCACCGACTGCTGCCGACTGGCAGATGTGTACGAGACATACCATCCACCTTCCATTATTAGTATTATTAAAATAGTTCAACCAGACCACTGAGCTGATTAACAGCTTTCATAGGGCTGGCCCAAAGGATTAAAATGAAATGGAGTACCAGGTCTAAGCCATAGGCTAAGCACTGGGACTAAATGATGAATGAATACTGTAACGAAATTTTAAAAATATGCAAAATGGCATATGCTTCCACAATAGAACACATGCACTTATTAAATACTTGACTCAAGTTTCCATCTGCACAACACAAAAAATAAAACTGAATAAGGATAGAAATCACAATAACTCAAGATTTTTAAAATTTGGATTTTTCTATTAGTTGCCCTGTGGGCTTTTGTATTTTCTTAAATCACTTTTTATACTTTGTCAATTAATTCACATTTCCCCATGAGTATTAAAATTGGGTCAATTGAAAATGTTGCACACTCTAATAAAACTTCACCAATCGATCCATTTCCCAAAGCTGATAACCGATGCTGGTTATATTTTGGACATTCACATAACACTTGTTTAACTGTTATTATCACTTTACATTCTGAGTATTCAGGAGCTGGTTCTGTGGGCTCCTCATTAAGTTTACATGTGTCAGATGAATACGTATAGCACTTCAAATAGATGCATAGTTCCTCCTGACTCTATTGCTTTATCAGTCTGACCAAGAATGCACCTGTATGTGTTAATTGTAAAAAGATAGGGTATTTAACCCTTAAATCCCGAGCCTCTATTTACAAAAGTGTCTGTCGTATGCCGGCGGTGTTCGGGAGTTAGCACCGAAACGGAAAAAAAGTTTTTTTAAAAAAATCACAGCACACTTAGTTTTTAAGATTAAGAGTTCATTTTTGGCTCCTTTTTTTCTCATTGCCTGAAGTTTAGTATGCAACCATCAGAAATGAAAAAAAAATATCATTATCATATTTAAATATTGAAATATATGACAGAGCAAAAAAAAATTTCATATATAATTGTATACAAATCGCGCTGTGAGCAAAACGGTTAAAGTTAACGAGTTATTTTTTTTCTTTGTATTGTACACTAAATTGTGATGATTTTGGTATATAACAAGTTGTAAAATGATCAAAGCAACACAGAGAAAATATTATCACAAAATGATGCATGAATTCGTAACGCGCAGGCGTAAAAAGTTTTTTTTTTTTTTTTTTAAATTCACCATAAATCGAAATATTGTGCTAGAGACTTCCAATTTGTTGCAAAATGAAGGTAATTGATTGAATATTACTAGACTGTAAGTGTTTCAGCCATAATTGCAGTTTTGACCATTTGGTTGAGTTAAAGTTGACCGGAAGGTAGAATTTTTCTATTTACTGTATCGTGATTTATATGAAAATATTTAAAACTGATAAAGCTACAAACATGAGTTATTTTTGTTGTATTGTACATGAAAATGCGCATATTTTCATATAAAACTTTATGTAATGACTAATATAAAACGGTGCAAACATTACGACAAAGTGACGAAAGAATTTCTGAGATGTTCGCCGAGTTACCGCTGGACGAAGGAAAAAGTTTTTAAAAATTCACCATAAATCGAAATATTGTGCTAGACTCTTCCAATTTCTTGCAAATGAAGGTAAATGATTGAATATTACTAGAATGTAAGAGTTTTAGCTAATTGTGTTTTTCGACCATTTTTCGTCGAGTCAAAGTTGACCAAAGGTTGAAATTTTTGTAGTCAACATACCGGTCGCCCACTGCACCCAACAGACAATTTTAGTCGACGTATGGTACGTCCAGTCGGCATTTAAGGGTTATCAGCCCAGTGCAAAGCTAAAGAGGGAGTCATGGCAAAGCCCCCTCTAATCGGAATTCCCAGCCTGCCCACACCATGACCACTCCTCGTACAGATTACACTAAGGTTTATTGCCACACTTGTCAGAAATAAAGGCATTCCTTGAATTTTAAGGAATGTCCCGGAAACAAAACTCCCACAACTGTTGCTCTAGTGGCCACATATTCCTCATCTTTAGGACGCCCCGAAGCAGGGCCCATTTATGTTGCACCTTCTCGAGGTCATTATCGCACTAAACAGGTCTCAGCTTTTGAAGACACTGGCGCTTAAAACTCCCTCATGAGGCGAGACAAGGTACCCTATGGTGTCATCATTCAAGAACACAAGCCTGTAACTGTTGTAGGCATAGATAATTGGAGGCTGACACTCCCGACAGTCCGATTGAGGGTCACTAAAACCCACAAAAGCAAGATCTGTATGGCTGGAGTAGTAGATGTAATCCCTGGAGGCTATGACCTCCTCCTGGAACAGGACCCTCCTTACCAACTCCATTCCTGGCCTACCATGAGCCCTGCTCCCTGCCAGTCTCTGCCAGGTGCCGATGTCCATCCTGGTCCTGCCATTGAGCCGCAGCCGGTGCCTATGCCTGGCTAGTCAAGTGCTCCAACTAGTCTGGTTGTTGAGCTCCCCCCCAACAGAGCCAGGTCCTGGTTCTCTTCAAAGCACACAAACTGGAACATCCGGCACCACCCACGTCTCTCATCCAAATCCAATGCCTGAGCCTGCCCTAGTGCCAGTGCCAGACAGTGCCAATCTCCCTCATGGAGATTCCAATCTGGCCCCCTCTTGTCCACTTGCCTGGCAATGCTACCAGTGTCCGACCGAGAGCCAGCCCGAAGTTCAGTAGGGTCTTTTCCGGATTCCTCTGACCTCGGAGGAAGCTCATCCCCTGGTGCCGCCTCACATGTGCCTGAGTTGGTCCTTATAACCTGCGAGCCCCTCACACCTACATCTACCTCTTCCACTTCATCACAGTCCCCAGTAGCCAAGCCTCTAGTGGACAAATCTCTGTAAGAAGTCCTGATTAAACTGGTCACCGATGTGGCAGCCATGCAACAAAGGCTAACAGAACTAATTGGCACCACCACTGTCCAGGTTGCTGCAGCAGCCAACTCAGTGCCTGTTTTGTCAGTCACTCCAAGTCTTGGTCCCAAGGATAGTGGTATTGCGGGCTTAGACCTGACACCAAGGTCTTCTCAGCCTCTTCTGGAGTCGCGTGCCCAGGTTCCAGCTAGGAGACCTAAGCCTACAGTGTGAAGGAAAGCAAAGAGGAAAGGGAGTAGGGAGCATAGGAGGTCAGGTAGTCAATAGAGCCACAGCGCTCTCATGGCATTCGTATCATACAACTGTAACAGTACCTCATTTCTAGGGTTGTCTCCTACCTTTAATCAGTATTGTTATATTGAAAGAATTTATTTTGTACTTTGCTAAGTCTGTCCTTTACCCCAACATGCTGATGAGCATGTCTTCGCTTTTTTAGCAATTTTCTTGCATTCTTTATATATACATCCTGTTGCTGTGCATTTCAGTATTTTCATGCTGACAAACTTGTATTGTGTCATAGATTAAATTATTTTTTTGCTATTTACTTTATTCTCTGCATGTAGCTAGTTTTCATTGTGCTGCATTAGCTTCGTTTGGTGCGACATTCAGTTAGACATATGAAGAACATTTAGAATGAATATGTTATTTCATTTTTTTTTTTTAGCCAAGCAGTTTTCTTGGAGACATTCTGGGCATAGGTAAATGGAAACAGTGCCTGCATATTCAGTGAGTCAGTGCTGACGAAGGCCTGGTGTCAGTTTGGCTTCTCACGGGTACCTGGAGTTTTTGTCCCATACAAGGAAATTCATGAGATTAAAAGGGATCAAGATAAGGGATTGGGTGTTGATAATGGTTTACGGGTTGATAGTGAATATGTTTCTGAAGGGAAGATGTGTCATAAGGGTATTTTATCAGATGATGTGGTTTTGGGCCCAGGTATGGTTGCCCTGGTGAAAGTCCATGTGAAAGATGTGAAAATGCCCAGACAGGTGTGTGTGAGTGAGGGAAGCGAGAAGCTCAAGGGGGTAGTGAGTACAGTTTCTATAAGCAATGTGTCTGATGCAGGGATTACATGGGTAGAATTACTAAACTGTAACGATTCAGTTAGGAGATATCAGATGGATAAATATGTGGTAGATTTTGAAGATTGGGTTGATGACAATAATTCGGTTGCTATTGTAGGGGTTGACAATGAATTTTTCAAGGCAGAATTACAGGTTAGGAGACAGGTTTTCAGGGATCATTTAGCTAATGCTGATTATAAAGAGTATATACAGAGGGGGTGGAAAATGCTTTGGCTGAGTTTAAAGATATTGTCGCTCTTAAAGGGGATAAGTTGGGGTTAACTAATGTGTTCGAACACAAGGTTCATTTAGAGGATGAGACTAAGCCTATTTTTGCCCCTTCATATAGGATTCCTTTTAAGATTAGGGAACAGGTAGAGCAAGAGGTCAATAATTGGGAAGGAAGGTTCTTAGCCACGTAAAATGTCTAATTAGGGCCAGCTCACTAGGAGAGCTGTTAATCATATACTTTCCATTGTTAGCAGTGCCTAAGAAGGATGGCTCAATGTGTGTGTGTGTGGATTTTCGTATGTTGAATGATACGTCAATCCCAGACTGCTATCCTGTGGCGTGTTTGCCAGATTTGTTTGTAGAAATTGGGGGTGAAAATATCTACTCTTCAACTGATCTGACATAGGTGTTTTTGCAGGTTCCTCTTAGTGAGGAGAGTCACTAGTATACTGCCTTCTCTTTGCCGAAGGGACATCATGAATTTACGCAGATGCCGTTTGGTTTGTTGGGTAGCCCTATGACTTTTACGAGATTAGTAAATACAGCTTTGCATGGATTGTTAAGGAAGTCTATTTATGTTTATATGGACAACATCTTGATTGCCACGGATTCTGTAGAGGAACATTTAGATGTCCTTAGGGAATTTCTTAGGAGACTTAGGTTAGCAGATTTGAAAATTAAATTAGCCAGGTGTGATTTCTTGAAGAAGCAGATAGTATATTTGGGTCATGTTATTTCTAAGGAAGGTATCAGGGTAAATGGGGACAAGGTTAGGGATCGTGGATTTTCCTACTCCTAAAAATAAGAAGCAGATTCGTCTTTCTTGGGCATGGCGGGATTTTTCCAGAGATTTGTGAAGGTTTTTCCACCCTAACGTTTATGTTGACAGACATGTTGAGGGATGATGTGCAGTTTGTGTGAGAGGCAACAGTTGGCTTTTTAGAACATTAAGAGCTTTAATGAGTCCCCCGGTGCTGAAGTTTCCAGATTTTGAGCAACCTTTCATGTTGGTGACAAATGCCAGTCATGAGGGCATAAGAGCTTGCCTTGTGTAGAAATTTGAGGGTAAATTGCATCCCACTGCATTCTACAGTAAGAAGTTTGAGACGCGAGGGAGTCATGAGATGTCTATGTGCACAACAGACAAAGCGGTAGTGTCTAGTTTGGTTCATTTGAAGATGTTATTGTTGGGAAACGAAGCTGAGGTTCTTACAGATCATAAGTCGTTGTTGGATCTTTTTAATAAGCTGGATCTTTCTCCTAAGAGAGCTAGGTGGTTTTTGACAATTAGGGATTTTGATGCCAAGCTTAGGTGCATAGAAGGTAGACATAATGTTGTAGCTGATGCCCTTGAAAAGAGTTTTTATGATTCAGATGGTTCTCATGTTTGTTATGTATCTGGGGATTGCACAGACTGGGATATTAATTTAGTGGAGGCTAAACAGGATTATGAAATTTTGGCAGACACAAAGGCATTTCTTAGAGGGAAATTAGTTAGAAAGGGTTGTAGGTTGCCTTTTGCGGGTCTAGAGTTAAGAGGGTAATTTGTTAGTTAAGAAAATTAAATATATGCTGAAGAGTAGTGAGGATAATGGAGATACAACACAGATAGTTGTCCCAAAGAAACTAGTACATACTGTTTTGTAGGTTTGGTAGTCCACATTTGGGTATTGAGAACACGTATCACAATGTATGGGGGAAGTTTTTTTGGAAGAAAATGCTTGCATCAGTGGAGGATTTTATGAGGGGATGTTCAGTTTGCAATGCATGCAAGCCAGCGAGGGTTATTTTTTGTAAATTGGGTTTGTTTCCTAGCCCCAGTATAAAGGAAGGACTGAACAATGGTCTTGAACTCGTCGATGCGCGGATCTGATGGAAAGACCTTCGCCGCTGCTGTGTCTATTAGCATGTCCAGCTACAGTGTTCTTTGGCTGGGCATAAGGTTTGATTTCTCCAAAATTACCACCATCCCTAAGCAGTGACAAAAATGGAGTAAACGGTCTCTGTCTTGGATAAACTTTATTCGAGAACTCACCAGGACCAGCCAGTTGTCAAGGCATCTCAAAATGCATATCCAGTGTGAATGAGCCCAGGTCAAAACCAGGGTGAACACTCTTGAACACCTGGGGGCAGCAGAGAGGCCAAAGCAAAGCACCTTGAACTGGTACACTGTCTCCCCCAGAATAAAGTGAATGAACTTATGAGATGACTGATGGTTTGGAATCTGGAAGTATCCATCCTTCAGGTCTATTATCAGCATAAAGTCGGCCTTCCTGATGGCTGCTAGAACTGTGCGGGACATTTCAATCTTGAACCGACTTCCTGATGAAAAGGTTCAGGAAGACAGGTCTATGACCGGTCTCCAAGCCCCTGAAGCCTTTGCCACTATAAAGATCCGGCTGTAGAAACCTGGGGATCGATCCTCCAAAGCTCCTTTTTCCATCAATACATTCATTTCTTCTCAGAGAGCCAGATCTTTCGGCGAGCCCTGAACGTATGTTTTTAGATGGAATGGACAGTCAAAGAGGAGGAGGAAACTCGAAGGGGAGTAGATATCCTACCCACAGAACATCTACTACCCAGGTCCTTAAGGAAGGGTGACGAAGATCCTAGAATGGTTCCACTTCTCAGTGCCAAAGAAGAACCAGGGCCAATAAATTTAGAGATCCTACAGAGGGAAGCATCTCTCCTCTTCAACAACCAATTAGCCCACATATTTGCTGTTAGGCGAGCTAGGTATGAAATAGTCTTGCCACCGGACTGCAAGTCTAAGAAAGGTGGTGCTCTCTTCACTGTTGCTAATTCAGGGCATTCTTGACTAGGTCTTGTAGCAGCCAGTAAATCCATCAGGTGTATGTAATTTTTTTTTTTTTTACATTCTTTGCAATTAAATGTATAAATCTATTTCAAATATATTAACATGTCAAACTATCAAATGAACATGTCAAACTATCAAATGACTTAGTGTATTAAGAACTTCAAGGGGTTGCTTATTGGAGTTTATAGGATGTCCAGGTTGTTTTACAGGGTTTATTCAATTTAAGTCACAATTCTCGTATTAAATAATGAAATAAGGTAAGGTATTATTGTACTATATTGATCTGCCCTTGCATATATTTGTGCTACTAGTTTGAGTGTGCCCTCAAAGATAAACGAGTGTGTTGTCTAAATGACATGAATGTTTCGGCCCTCTAAGGACATACCAAATGTTTTGAGGGCTAGGAACACCACATGGAGCTCCAGCAAATTTGTGCAACTATAGTCATCCTCTGTCTAGATGTCCCCTGTATATGCATCCAAGATCTGGGTTCCCTAACTTTGGCTGAAGGCACTTGTGGACAGAATTCAAGGGTCCAGCAGAACTGGGAATATAGAATGGAATACAAAATTTAGGCCAAAGGCCAAACACTGGGACCTATAAAGTCATTCAGTGCTGAAAGGGAAATTGACAGTAAAAAGGTTTGAAGGATGTAACAGGAGGAAAACCGCACAGTTGCACATAAAAACAACTGATAGGAAAGGGTGGAAAGTAAGATGGAAGAGAATATGGACAGAGGTACAGTAAATGGAATGAAAGGGTTTCACTTAGGGGCCAAAGGGACACTACAAACAACCTTAAGTAATGCCTACAGTGCACTGCATGAGGTGCACTGATGGTGCTACCCCCCAAGGAGAGCAGAACTTTCCTCCAATTTTCTTTGTCTCCTCCACAGGATATTGCCCATGATGTCTGAGTCACCAGGACTGGTAGCATTTTGGGCAATACTACCATCCAGTTCTTCACCAGCTGTAGCTGTAGGAGTGGATCCTGAATCTGATGGACAGAACCAGATTAGTTTAGCCCAGGGTTCTATAGCCAGCTCTTCTTGGCACCATGCTGTTCATTGGAAAGCATTTTAAACAAGTTACTCAAACTGAACTCCTTCAGGACGTTATAATTTCCACTTCTTTCTCTTTGTACTTGATGATTCCTCTACATCACATAAATTTTAAGAACCATACACTTGTATGTGAAGCCCACAATGTGTAAAGCACTAAATTGTCCTTTTACTTAACTGGGAGTTAGTTATCATTTCAATTGTAAGCCAAAGTCATAAATGAGCACTACTACTGTGGTTGGATATATATACCTGTATTTCATCAAGGGCAGTCTGTCTCTTCTGAGTAGCAAGTAGCAACAATTTTTCAGCTTCTACATGTTGTGGTGTTCCTTGATGTTCAATATGCTGCAAAACCACAGTCACAGCATTTGAAGCCTGAGAAATAACCCTCTGTTGCTCTGCTACCTGTCAATATGACATAGGAATGTGAAAATATACATTAAATAGGTATACACAGTTATGCAAAATCAAATTTCACTCCATCAAGTATCCCTAAAACTAATGGAATAAAATCTAATAACAAATGTAAAACACTAATAGAAGAATAAGAGTTAAAAGAGTAAATAAAATTATATTATAAAGACCTTAAAGGCCAATAATAAAAACCTTACAAATGGGCAGAACCACTGAATATAACAGGCTCTGGTCTTGGGGCTCAAGAAATGTAAATTTACCTTGACTATATGCAATTCTTAGGCACATTTGGCGATCCAGAGATTATGCAACACATTTGTACCCAAAGTTTTCAAACTAAAATTGAACTGAATCACTTTTACTTTTATTTTGGAAGTTCAACTATTCAATATACTCATTAAATTCATATACAGATGTCTAAGAGTACAGGTAATGATAAATTAGAATTGCAACACAACAGTGAAAAAGTGCTGTTTCTTGTGGATGAAAATGCAACCAAACAAGGTGACCTGATTCTGAGAAACATTATTATATATAATGGGGTACAAAGTCTAGACACAGTCTGAAGCAACCCATCATGACTTCTATTTCATGAAGCTACCTAATCAATGAAAGTTACCTCTTCTTGAAGCTCCCTGATTCGAGCACTAACTGTCACTGATGGACTTTCTGGTGGTTCAGGGCTCGGAGAACGCAGATCTGGATGCCGAGTAATCTGACGAACTGGAGTGCAAGCCACGTCCTGACAAGAGCAATTACTATGGTAAGCTGTCACAATAAGTATTTCTACTAACATTTAATATAACTAAAAATACATTAAAATATACTGATCCTGCCTTTTACATGAATATCTCTACAATTTTTCAAGAGAATAAAAATACAAACTTGTAATCCTCACAGTTAAAAACTGGAAACCAAATCTCAAGAAAATTTATATGGTAATTTATTTAGTTATGATCATGCCTTGTTAAATGCTTGGCTGTCTCATATAATAAGGAGCATCCTATTCTTTGCAAGTATTATAAGCAAGACAACTTACCACCAGACAGGCATTTCTTAAATAAACCCAGGCACTGTAAAACTTACAACACTTATATGTGAACCTAATAATCATAAAGTAACTTAGTCTGTACAAACAGATCCAGTCACAAACTTCAAAGATCTTGTAAGGAGAAAAGTCTTACTATGCATGCCAAGCTCACACTCCAATAACCCGTATGGAAAGGTGCCATTCTTCCATGTGACTTCTAAGTCAGATGTGACACTATAATTCCTAGGATTATCACTCTTCTCTTGCTATGATATGTCACAAGTTTTCACTCATAAATTTATTAATTCATTTTGTTTCACTCAAGTTAGCTGTGCTAAATGTTCAGTGCATTTATTGCTAATGTAACATCCCTAGGCTTTTGGTTGGTGACAAACTTGCCACTGCTGTTTTTTATGAGTATTTGATTTTTTTTTTAATCAATTTCATTTGTAGAAATACTTTATCTTTTGCTTGGTTTGCTAAATTTTTGCCTCCAGTTAACAAGAGAGCTTTGTAAATTAAGTTTTACCCTTTCCTTATTCCCTATCGGGGATTGTTTGTTTATTTAAATATTTTGATATGGTTCTCCATTTCTGTTTCAAGTTCATTACTGCATATATTTCCTTGCTTAGTATGAAGATATTTCGTACTTTTGTGATATACGCACTTTCTCTTAATTGTGCTTGTGTTTGGAAAATTATTTTGCCCTGATCATGACTAGTTCCTTGCTGCTGCTCCTACTCTCCTCCTGCCCCCTGCACTTTCACCTACTCTTTTCCTTTCCTTGGAGTTACCTCTTTCATAGTCTAGCTAGAGAAGAAGGTTGCCTGTGTCTTTCAAAACTGACTTCAAGCTGTAGATGATTCATTCTTGGATGGGCTGATGAAGTCTTGCGATTTCCAGCTTCAATGATGCTGCCCATGATGATAATTGCTGCAGCTTTCGTGACATCTGCTGCCTGCTCACCATCCCTACCTTCTGTGTTTTGCCTGTGTAGACAAGTTTCAGTAAAAGCACCAGCTTTCACTTACACACCTGCCTCTGCCCCCAAGTACTAGGCTTCCTTCGTGTACTCTGCTGTGGCATACCTGTGTATCCACCTGCTTGCATGTATATCATAGATACCATATGCCTCACGAACTTGGATGTGCATACTGGGTAACATATACTTGACTGCTTCAGTGTACTAGACCACACAATCTACTGTTTCAGTTTCCTCATTTGCCCTAGTACTTATGCCTATGCCCTCTGCAGTGCCTTCAATCTCATTGTTTCAAGAGCCAAGCCACTTCGTCTTTGTTCACAAATCCTATGCATGATATTCCACTATCGTCATGTTCTCCACAGCTGACACAACAGCATGGGTGGTAGCTGTAATGCTTCAGACTTGAGTCAGTCCTGATTACTATGCCTACAGTGTACCATGCTGAGGTGCACTGATGGCATTACTCCACTACAGAGGACAGCTAAATAGGAAGCCAAAACAAAAATAGATGAAAAGTATACGAGAAAGCAATACAGCTGAAGTCAAATAGACACTTCAGAGAACCTTTAGTGCCATCTACACAGCGCCACTCAAGGCACACTTTGTGTGGTATCCCAACAAGGTAATTCTCATATAAAACAGCAATTCCTGGAAGGACAACATAACTAGGTAGTTGAACTAAGTCCTGAATCACACAATAAAATTTACAACTTTGCTACGCTTACCCTGAAAAAATTCTATTTTTATTTCTTTGTACACTTTACCTTCCTTCCACAGAAACTTACAAATGGAGTTTCTTATTAGCTTCATTGCAATTATGGTATTATATAACAATGTGCACAATATATATATTACTGTAAGTATAAACTAAATGAATATAAGCTTATATAAGCCATCAACTGTCTCTCCCTTTATTATCAGCTCTAATAGGAAATACCATTATTATCTAATCCTTGTCTTACTTACCTCACAATAATGAGTGCAAAATATATTTCATCAAAACACTTTTCAAAAAAACCTAGTAATCATAAATAGCCTCACTATAAGCAACAACTCTTTTGGCTACAACAAACTGCTATATCCTGGAGGACAGACCCCACTGAGCATACCCTGCCCAAACTCTGCCATTAAACAGGGGATCTGTATTAAATAACCAATTTAATCTATTTGCATGTCCCTGGTAAGGGGAAAATTTTTCACTCTAAGCTAGCTTAACAAAGCATCTATGCTTACATGATTGTTCCACTCTAATAAGGCATTTAGTGGGGTTGCTTCTGCCAAATAACTATAGTCACTAATAATTACCATTCCTTACATGACTAACGTATCTATAGAAATATACCCCAGGAAAGGTACATATATAATTTATACAATTAAAAACCAAATCACAAAAAAGAAAAAACACTCACTGGTTTCTGCTTCCGGTACATGGAAATAGTGTGTGCAAGATTATTTTCATCATCATGATTGTAGCCAGGAGACCCAGGATTAACCTTTGGCGTCTTGTAAATACTGGAGGACTGGAACATATATAACAATTGACATTTGTAAAAATTTTCTAACCAAATATAAAATGAAAATAAAGTTAATACACAGACAGCTTATATTACTTTATATATAAAGAAATATTCGAACTACATACTGTAACATATAAATTATATCTACAAAGTGAGCAGGATCTGTAAGAGTATAGATACATTATATCAAGACTGAACTATTCCAGCAAATCCACCGCAGTAAATGTGCTGGTTTTGTATTTTACTCCTAAACTGATACCATTTTATTAGATATTAGTAGTGTGCAGGTCAATGGATTTGAATGAATTCCAGTTTTTTACCCTTCCAGACATGAACTATTATACTATGCGTAAAAAAAAGCATAGAATTAAATACCTTTTGTTACCATGCAAACACATGAAATTAAAGTGCACATACAATGATGAGTCTTCCCTAATAATTAACTTTTGCCACAAATACTGTATATGCTAGCTGATAAATTATTAAGAGATCTTAAAAAACAGGTTTTAATATAGGAAAAACCTATTTCTGGTAGTCGCTCTTGAGTCCTCAAGGAGTTACCTTCCATGGTCTCCCAGAGCTCCATGGTGACCAAACTAATATCAAAGAATTCTCTTCTAGTTGGTCTTTTTGGCCAGGTATAGTGTTGTAATGAATAACATTATAACACATGATGGATATATAATGGATTCAAAAGATAAGAGGGCACTTTTCCTATCTTCAGCGAAGCTGAACCCAGTTTTTCCAATGTCAAAATAACCTGCAAGAAAGAGAAGTGACTATTCTGCATGCGCATCCGCCCTCATTCACAACTGAGCCATTAAAAGACCAAGGAGCCATTATCTCTATTTGGTCTATAGTGAATGGTTCACGTCATTACCAGCACTCGGAAAAAAAAAAAAAAAAAAAAAAAAAAAAAAAAAAAAATTCTCCATTTTCATTATCGAGGATCATGGAAACATCGAAAATAGCAAGATAAGTGCTTGATATTAACTTCCAGTTCAAAGTTTTAGTTTTAAACTTTTGGAATTGATAATTTGTATTAAAGCTGGAACCCAGCTCGGTGATTGCTAGCCTACCTAGTTTCGTAAAGTGTTGATTGCTACCTAGTTTAGTAAAGTGAAAATTTTAAAATTCTAACTAAATGTTTTAACTAAAAAAATGTTCCACAACTTATTATTAATAAAGAAAATCCTTTCAGATTATATGATGTCTACAATAATCTAGGCAGAAAGTGAGTGTTGATACAAATGCTGCCCAAACAAGGTCTGATGTTAGAATTCCGACTAAAAACAACAAAAGGGTCAGTTCGGAATACAGAACTTCAGATCAAAACATAATAGGGGCTCCAGTACTTACCCCTGGTGATACTGATAATCCTTGGTGAGATGCCTCAATGTGCACTTTCTCTCCCAATGGCAAGTATGTAATTAATGAGAGAAAAACTATGATCGAAGTTTTACATGCAGATTTTACAAACGGCAGCATTCCCTAATACAGAATGGCACCCAGTACCATCTTCACCAGACATGGAGAAACCCCCAACAGAAACAGTTTTCTCACCTGTGCCTATAGCATTAAAAGCTATAGAAACTGCCCTTTACCAGGTTAGTGAAAAATGGATCTCTACTTCCATTTTGAATAAGATCCAAGTTGCTCACCAAGTAGCCCCAGCCTTCTGTCCCTTCACTTTCAAGAATATTAATCATGTAAAGACAGATTTTTAAATTTGCAGTGACTAAAAACAAGAGGCAATGGCAGAATTAAAATCATCTGCCACAGTCATCCCAGTTTCGGGAAATTCCACCAAGGAATGGACAAATCACCCTTTACCAGGTCAACAAAAGATGGATCTCTACCTCTATTTTGAATAAGACCCAAGTTGCTCACCAAGTAACCCCAGCCTTCTGTCCCTTCACTTTCAAAATTATTAATCATGTGAAGACAGATTTTCAGAATTTGTAGTGACTAAAAACAAGAGACAATGGCAGAATTAAAACCATCTCCCACAGTCATCCCAGTTTTGGGAAATTCCACCAAGGAATGGGACACACTGCAACTACCTTTTGAAAGGAAAAAAGCTCCCTTCAGATATAGCTACTCAGCAGCCTGGGACCCCTATGAGAACTCTCAGAGGGGACAGCCTCGTCAGAATTTTATGCTAGGCTCCGACTTCTTAGTATTATAACCTCTACCACCTTGCTGGAAGTTGCCACCTAAAGGCTTCCAGAAGATCCCAAGATAATTTTTGCTGTTGATGCCAAGTCTTATGAGAACCCGAAGGGAAGCCCTCTGTGACTTCCTAGAATGGCGCATAAAACCGTGAGTAGAAGCACTGGAGAGCTCCATCAAATCACTCTCCAATGTCACTGCATTATTACATTCTAACCCCTTCTGTAAGGACCCGTTTGAGGAGTCACTTGTGGCTCAACTCAAAGAGCATGCCCGCCAACAGAATTGTACAGTGTACGCTCTTCTGGGGAAAGGGGAATTCAGAAAACAAAGAACCCAAAATTCCCCTTTACCCAACCTCAAAAAACGCTCACTTTGATAAAAAATCATATAAGCCTTCAGTCACCCCTAAAAAGGTTTCCTCAAAAAACAGGTAGGTGGTCAGAAGGGACAATTCCCTACAAAGGGACAACAACAGCAAGGACATCCTTTTTCACAAGGTCCAAAAACCATCTTATAGGGGGGAAAAAGGAAAATTAACACCTGGAATGTCTATCAAAGGTGAAGGCAGAGGAGGAGGCAGATACCAAGAGGAATTATATTGGTTTGGGGCTGGCTTTGACGACATCACAGACAATGGAAGTTTTCCCTGTGGGGGGACAGCATTACTTATATGTGCAGAAAGGCCCTGTTAGTGGGGCCCATAGAGAAACATGCGTATATTTGCCAACAAGTACGTTTCTTCAGTGTTCTCAGAAAGGATTCCTCCAAAAGAAGAATGATCGTCAACCAATCAATATTGAACAAGCACACTGTTTGCCAAAAGTTCAGATAATTACCGTTGCCTAAGTACATTGAACCATTCCAAAAGGGACTTAGTTTCTATAGATCTGAAAGATGCATATTGGCACATCACTATAGCTGTTCCCTTCTGCCCCTTCCTAAGGTTCCAGATAGGAAAAGATACATACAGATTCAAATCATGCCCTTTGGGCTGAACATTGCCTAAAGAATATTTTAGAAAATTAGCAACAGTATTTGTTCAAGAACTCACACAAAAAGATCTGGGGGCCCACAAGAAAAGAGTGCTTGACAAACCTAAGTGCAATGGTTACCAGACTACAATACAGTCAAAGGGTTTTATAATAAATTGAAAAACATCCTGCCTCACGTCCAGCAGACACTTTCAGTGGCTGGGACTGTGTTGGGATACTCTTCACGTCCTGTTGTCTCTCCCCATCATACTCAAAACAGAATAAGACAAGTCCTCAAAAGGTTCCTTGCACAGCCCAGTTTCCAGATGGCAATCAGAACATAAGTCGTGCTGCAGTTCTCATCAGTAATAGATCCAATATTTACTGTAGATTACAACTAAAAATGTGAACAAATTCTGGCTATCACATGCAAGAAAAAAGATGCGAGACCAACCTCATGAAAGGATTAAAAGAGTTGGGGAGATACTTTGGCCTTGGATCTGGAAGGAATCTCTGGCGAAACAGGTCACCCTGACTCCCCCGTCTGTATGAGTGACAATACACACATATGCCTCGTTGACAGGTTGGGAGGATCGTCAGGTGGCAAGAAGGTGATCAGCTACTCAGGAATTTTTATATCAATTTCCTGGAGCTGATGGCTGTCTTTTTATCTCTCAAAAAACTCAAATCTCCAGAAGAGAGACAACATAACTACAATATCCTACATCAAGAGGTCAGGATCACATTCACTTCCTCTCAATATGGTAATGCTAGCCATCCTTTGGATGGTGCAAGCAAGGAAGTGGAGGGGGGGGTCTCATTGTAACCGCAGACTCTCTATCAAGAAAAACAACAGCCTCAACAGAGTGGATGTTGGACAACCACTCTTTTCAAACAATAGTCAGCATGCTTCCACAACCCTTAGTGGACCTGTTCCCCACGTACTAAAATCACAAATTCCTAAAATATGTTTCTCCGAACCTGGACAGTCAAGCAACAGCAAGAGACGCCTTCCTAAAGACTGGAACACGGGGAGGACAATATCTTTTCCTCCATTGTCCCAGATTTCGAAGGTTTTGAGCAAACTTCTAACCTTCAGAGGAACAGTTTACTTGATAGGCCCAAATTGGCCAAACAGGCATTGGTTTCTATTACTTCAACAACGGATGAAAAGATCAATTCCAGTATCGTCCGCTGTTCTATCCCAGACAGTGGGAAGGAAAGTCGTTTGTGCAGCCTCCTTTCTGAACTAAACCTTCACATATAGATAAAAAAAAAAAAAATCTATTGTGATAATTACTCACCCAACATTGCTAGGTACTTAGTGCAAAAATTACAGACATCATCTATCCGGCAATACCAGTCCATATGGAAGACATGGTTAGATTATATCCATACTGAGAGCCCAGTTGAGACTTCTAAAGAAACACTTTCTATTTTTCTTATATACCCTTTTGAAGACAAATGCCTTGCAATTACAACAGTCATGGCATACAAGGCTGCATTAACAGAACCCTTGCTTTATGGATTCGGGATTGACTCCAGTATAGAAGTTGTCACTTCCCTTCTGCAGTCTTTTGCTCTACAAAGGCCCACTCCCGAAAGGCTTCCAATTGCTTGGTTCCTGAACGAGGTGCTTAGACTTCTATCACCCCCTCAATTCAGTGGACCCAATACAACCAAAACTCACATGCTACAAAAGGTGATCTTCTCATTGCATTAGCATCAGGAGCTTGTATTAGTGAACTGGGCTCTCTTCGATGGGGACGATGCATCACGCAAATAGCTGACCATCAATTATTGTCCCCTGGTCCATCATTCCTGGCCAAGAATAAGGAGCCTTTAAAAAGGAAATCCATTTTTATAAGACAACTCAATTTAGCAGACAAGACATTATTCCCCGTTCAAGCACTTAAGGTTTACCTAGAGGTCACGGTAAACATCCCAGAAGGTCCTATTTTCCTACACCCTGTCACAAACTAACCACTCTCCCTACAAGGGCTGAGAATGATTGTAGTGTTTCTCATTAAAAAGGCAAATCCCCACTCCTTTCCTAGGTCACATGATGTTAGGAAAGTAAGTACGTCAATGGCCTTCTCCGAATGTACAGGGTGGTCATCAGTTAAATTATTGCCACGTGTTTGAACAAATTCGACTACACTTTGTATCAGTAGGTGGCACGGTTAGTCTTAACCCGTAGGTGCTTCAGCAGAAAACCAGGGGTCTTATTGACGGTGAGTACGCTAACTATTGCTAGGAGAGGGGTGACAGTACTGCAACCAAACCCAGCATGCTTGGGTAAGCCACTGTAGAACTACATTCTAAAACATAAGTTCGTGTATATTTCTTCATCCTTGGTACCAAATCCTGAAGAGTATTTGGAATAAGGAATGGGACTTGAAATCCGTGGCTTGATCTTGGGCCAGAAATGCTCTTTCCTTTGGGGTGTTGGGATTTTTTCAATTTGCTTTTAAAGAAAAATATACACAAAAATAAAAAAAACTTACACACATAACTCACTTCAAGGGTACATATCAGTATTAGGCTGACCATCAGTATTACTATAAAAAGGTTACATTAATACCAGCAGCTCTTCTTGACTCAAATCTTCACATGGTTTAATTTTCCCAGGTTTTTCCTTCATGGATTGAGGGAGAATCTAAGTTAACTAACCCTTCTGAATAACCTACAGGGTCTACAGAACAAATACAAGCTGTATTCACAACATGCAAGAATATGATCGACAAAATGCCTCACATTTTAGAACAAAACATCTTATGAGAATTAATTTATTTGGTTAACATTAAAATATATCCCATTTTACATACACATATCATAAGTAAAAGAAAGGAAAAATACACTATCATCAATAAGTATGAGAAATTACCTCAAGATGAGGACATGGGCTTATTCTCTCTGGCTATGACTTTTGTCATTGCTGCAAATCAAATGTAGTAACTTTTTCCTGAATGATGTGCACATATAGAGATAAAACACACTAAAGTTAAAAGTAATTTAAAATTTCCACACAATAAATAGCCGAAGCAAAATCCTAGCATGCATTAAGACTAAAAATCCTAGGAAGATCTTAAGTTTACATCTACCCCTTTAAATCACTAGTGGCTTTGGAATATGCAGTACAGTAATTGGTTATGTATAATAATAGTTAGTCTCTTTGGTACTCAGCAGGATATGCATCTCTAAGCTATGCTAGCCAGAAGCCAAAGAATTATGTTTTGACATTGTGAGTAATAATACTGCTAAAAAATTGGTTAAGAGAGGTGCAATAATGATTGCTATTCTATGATGTTTTATAACTTATTGATGTGTATGTTTTTTTCTATGATTAATGATATAAAATAGGTTCATGTAAGTTTAACAAAAATACTAAAATAAAATCAATTTAATAAATAAAATTAATTGGTTGAGTTTATTCCAACAAATTAGGCCTGCTCTCATTACTTGCCATATATTGGACCTCCAACAGGATGATTTAGCCATTTGATTCCTATACCTTCAATTTATGTATACTTTTGCAACAAACAGTAAGTAAAGTGCTGCTCATCATTTAGTTTGATGCTTCCTCAGTTTCTACACCTTATTCTATGCCTGTCTAGCCTTAAAATACAACTTATACTGTGATTGTTTCTTATATATGATTCATAAATACATGAATTATATTGACAAATGTTTTCTTAAATACTTCAAATTTGAAATAAGTATTTATCATGTGAAAAGGCATGTTGCATTCAAGTCTACCTTAAATCAATAGTGAAACGCTTTCAATTTTGGGAGAGAGATCAGAGGGCCTACTTTTGTTCCTAATAATTTGTTAGGCAGTACAATAGATTCTAACTGCTGATAATATTATGAAATATGTTTTCAATTACAATCAACATTTTAAAACATCACTTTCAATCTAATATAAAATTATTTTTCCCATTTGGAAGGTTAAAATCTTCTCTAATTTGCTGAAACAAGATCTTTCTTCAGACTGCCATTTCATCACTGTAATATTATTTTTATATGCTATGACATCCTATTATTGGAAGTATAAAAACACTATCATCATTATTTGTCGAGAATGCATACTACGTGGATATTCAAGTTTTTATTGAGCTTTGCCTATTTTCAGAGATGGGTTCGTTCAATGAAAATGTTTTGCATGTTGAAACAAATTCCAAAATTCTGATCATACCTCGCATCCTAAAAAAGGGATTTTGACAGAGGAAAAATCTATTTCTGAGGAAGGTCCGTGTCACCCGGTGAAATTCCATTACAGCACGAATTTCTAGGTATAACCATGCTAGATATACCAGAGAAAAAGAGCTTTCAGGAAAGCTGGGGTTACTACCCCCAGTCGAGCGTCTTTTAGAAGACGTCGGTATAATGAAGGGTGAGTGAAATACCACTACCACGGAAATATACTCGAAAGATCTCTCCTTATCAAAACCCCGGAACAGAGCGGTGAGCCGTTACAGCCCCCACACTCAACACCCGCCAGGACGGCGACACCAGCGCCACCTACTTCATTCCATGCTAGCACTAACCCCAGACTTGGCATGTGCAAGTAGGGGGGAGTACTAGGTGAGTCAGGGAGGGTCACCGGGTGACACGGGACCTTCCTCAGCCAGATTTTTCCTTTGTCAAAATCCCTTTTCTGAGTTCAGTCCCGTGTCAGCCGGTGAAATAGTGATAGAGAATCATGCCAAGGCTGCAACTACTGGAAAAGGAAAAGGGGGTAATCTGAAGAAAAAACAAAATTTACGAAAATAATTTTAATTAAGGAATCTCTTCCATGAAGCAAGAATACTTAAAAGTAAGGCAACTTAATTTTAAGGCACATCAAAAACTTAACACTACAAAACACTGGAGGTCCCCGATCTGATGGGGAAAAACCTCAAAAATCTTAAAATTACTTAAAAAAGTAGTGAAACATGAAATGTGCACAGAATAACTGCAAAAACAACCTTAAAACTATACATGTAAACTTAGGCTTAAACATGTAAGAGACAAAATCAATGAAAATAACATATACATTATCTGGGGTACGTGGAGCAAAAACAAAACTATCCAGTACCCCACAAGAAAACAATTATGGCTAATCAGATTACAGTTTTCCATCATCAAATACAAGATACATCAATATGAAGAGCCAGGCAGTGAGGCATAATCAACCAGGAGAATAAGCAGAGAAGTAAATGAGGTAGGCGGGGGGGGGAAAAAGGGAAAGGATATGATTATTAAGGTGGGGAGATGACACTTCCCACAGCTATAGTAGAATATTTCAGGGCTTGAGTGATTTTAAATAGTGGCGTTTAAACACTAGAGGTGATTTCCAACCCGTATATTTAGATAGTTCTGAAAAGTCCATATTATGAAAATAATTAATGGAAGTAGCAACTGCTCGAATATCATGAACCTTAGGAACTGAATCTGGGTTGGCCTGTTTAATGAAATACAGAATTTGTTGTCTTATAGCATTTAGAGAAAGAGTACCACCTTTCTCCCTGATAAAAAGAGGACCCGACTTACTCTGTGGAGTTCTTAAGAGGTAAGATTTAAGTGTATAACTGGACATAAAGATTGGTCTTGAGGAAGGGGCACCACCTTCCAAGGAGACCACCTGTCCTGTGGGTCTTCGTTCTTAGCTAAAAATCTAGGGTCAGGGGAAGGAGGACCTCTCCGGATGGGAGGAAGTTCACAAAATTATCACCTCTAGTGAGAGCTGACAGCTCTGAGATTCTAGCACCTGAAGCCAAACTAATCAAAAATAAGGTTTTCCTTAACAGATCCTGATAAGAGCAATGAAAGTTATCCATCTCTGATGCTAACTTAAGGACGTCATTGAGAAACCAAGTAACAGAATGTGGGCGTGATACTGGTCTCAGACGAGCGCATGCTCTGGGGATAGATGAAAAATAAGAATCTGTAAGGTCGATTTTAAAGCAGTAAGAAATACTTTCTTCAATGCTGACTTGACTGTGGTAATAGTGGCCGGAGCCAGGCCTTTCTCAAACAGTGATCTAAAGAAGGAAACTCCTAAATTAGTGTCATGATTTTGGCTTCAGATGCTTTTAGGAAGGAGGCTAATTTTTGACTGCTGAGTCATATTGTCTAATAGTAGAATCTCTTTTATCTGATTCTAAAAACAGAGTGTTGACAGGGTCAATGTTTGCTCCTTTTGAGCTGCGAATTTTATAAAGTCCATAAAACTAGGGCATTCTGAATTCTTGAGGAAGCTGACACAGTCTTGGTTTGTACTGTCTGGGTCAGAATGGGCTTGGGAATCCGAAGACTCCGCAATCCCAGTTCCTGAAGAAGAGGGAACCAATTGCTCTTCGGCCAATAGGGGCTACTAGGGCTGGTTGACCTTTGAATGTCCTGAGTTTGTGTAAAACTTTCAGCAGTAAATTTATTGGAGGGAACAGATAAATTTTCTCCCAATTGTTCCAATCTACTGTCATTGTGTCTGTGGCGTAACGCCTGAGGGTCCAGGTTGGGGGCCACATAACAGGGGAGCTTGAAGTTGCTCTCCGTTGCGAACAGATCCACTTGGAGTCCCGGAACCCGGCGGCAAATCCATTTGAAAGATTCCAATCCAGGGACCACTCCGTCTCCAACGGGTAGTCCTGGACAGGGAATCCGCCACCACGTTCGGACACCCGCTAGGTGGGTGGGTGGCTGACAGGTGCCAGCCGTGCTTGTTCGCCAGGGAGAAGATAGCAACCATTACTTGGTTTACTCGACCTGATTTGGAGCCGCCCCTGTTGATGCAATGAACTACCACTGCGCTGTCCAACACCAACCTGATATGAATCCGGTTGGGGGGGCGGATTTTCTTCAGAGTTAGAAAGAAAGACCGCCATGGCTTCCAGGGTGTTTATATGGAACTGCTGAAACATTGTGGACCACGTTCCTTGTACTTTTTGTTTTGGTGAATATCCCCCAGCCGCTTAGGGAAGCGTCTGTGTGGATAACTAGTGCCGGAGGGGGAAATTGAAGCGGAACTGTTTTGGACAGGCCCTTGACTGTGGTCCAAGGCCGCAGTCTTGTCTTTAAGATCCGAGGATAGAGGAGACCTTGTCTCTGAGCTTGACATTGGCTCGACTCCGCCACACTCTGTTTATGTCTTTTAATTTGGCTTTTAAGAGCAGGTCTGTCACTGAGGCAAATTGAAGAGACCCAGGACCTTTCTTGGGACCGGCGGGATGCTGATGGATTTTTGAGAAACCTCTTGGTGAGAGATGCTATCTCTTTCCTCTTGGGAGGCGGGAGAGATAGCGTGTGAGAGGACAGATCCCACTGGAGACCCAGCCACTGAAACCGGGACTCGAGTCAGGCGGGACTTCTCTCTGTTCAGTTGAAAACCCAACGACTCCAGGAAATTGATGACTATGGACGTAGGCTTTTGACACTCCGGAACTGTTGGTGCCCAAATTATCCAATCGTCCAAATACGCTGCTAGGGATATCCTTGGGACCGGAGTTGTTGTACTACCGTGTCCGCCAGCTTGGTGAATATCCTGGGTGCAATGTTCAGACCGAAGGGCATGACCCTGAAGGAGTAGGCTTGATTCCTGAGTCTGAAACCGAGGAACTGAGAGAAGTTCCGGCGCAATCGGGACGTGATAATAAGCGTCTGAAAGATCGATAGAGGTGGTGACGGCTCCACGCGGAAGTAGAGTCCGAACCTGAGCTACCGTAAGCATGCGAAATTTGTCGCATTTTATGTAGAGATTTAGACGCGACAGATCCAGGATCACTCTTTGCTGATCGGAGTCTTTTTGGGAACAGTGAATAACCTGCCTTGAAACTTTAGGTGCCTTACTTTCTTTATTGCCGTTTGTTGAGCAATTCTGTTCACATAATCCTTTAGGATTGATGTGGGTGGCTGGTAAAATCTGGTTAGAGGAGGAGGGTTTTGATCCAGCTCCATCCTAGTCCTTTGGACACAATGCTGTGTGCCCAAGGGCTGAAGGTCCATTGGTCCCTGAACCAAAACAGGCGACCGCCTACCTGTGTTCTCTCAGTGGGAGGGAGCGGGTTTGTTCCCTCTACCACGTCCAGGTCTTCCCCTTGGGGTGGTGTTGGGTTTTCCTCTATGAGGGCTTTGCCTCTTCCCCCCTTGCAACCCTATTAAGGCCGTGAAAAAATCCACGGCCTTCATATGTGGGGTTGTATGCTGGTGAGGATACATAGGAGGGCAAGGGAATGCAGCTGGTTGGACCAGCACATACTGTTGGGGGTGGGACTTAGAGGTAGAAGGCTGTGCCACTGCCGAGACCGGGGACGGCTTGAACCACCGCCTGATGGTGGGGCCTCTTATGCCTCCTGAAACGTTTTTCCCCTCTCGTCTGGGGCCGGCCGATTCTGGGGTCTTGCGCTTATAGGTGGGAAATGCCCCAGCGAGAGCGAAGACTCTGGTTGGCCCGTGTAGCCTCAGCCATAACGGATGTAACCTCCTCTTCAGGGAAGAGGTTAGGTCCCCAGATCGAGCTTTTAATGAGCTTGTTAGGCTCGTGGCGGATAGTGGCATCGGCAAAAATAAATTTTCTGCATTCCAGTCTGGCCATGATAAACTCAAATAAGTCAGACTGAAGCCAGCCAGGAAAGACTTAGCCAAGACCTGAAAAAATGGTTCGTCCGAGCAGGAGACGGCAGTAGCTTCAGTAAGGCAGACGGAGTTCAAGGACCGGGCTAACTTAGTCCGGGCATCAAACTCCGCCTTCAACAAAGATTCCGGCAGCTTGGGGAGCTGCTCACTAAACTGCGTGGAAGCACAAAGGGGTCCAGCTTGCCGACAGTGAAAGTGGACGGGCGTCCACCAGAACTCATTACTTCCTGGGAATACCAGGGAAGTAGGGTCTGTTTCCCTTAGCTGAGGTAAGGGGATTACCATCAAAGCATGCTCGGGCCGTAGCCAGAGCAACTTTGTCCAAGCAAGGAGTGGGGAAGGTTGTCTCCCAGGGTGAACATCGTGAAAGTTGCCCTTGAAAGGAGTCAATTTTGTGTTTTCTGCCTGCCACTCCGTCAGAGTGCGCAGGAGAGCCGACTGAGCTTGGTCCCTAGGGATGATGACAGTCTCCCTAGGAACCTTGTCTGACCGAATCCAGGCTTCCTCCGTAAGCCTCACGAAGCCTGGATAAGGGGCAAGAGATCGGGGGGAAGAACTCCAACTCCTCCAACCGTCTCGTGCCAAGACCATCAAAGTGTCAGTTTGCCATCATGTTGGATGGCCCGGAGGGCGAAACGCCAAGGGTTACCGACATCGAACGGCGGGAGGTCCGCAGTGTCGGGGATGACATACTGTGGTTCGGCTGGGGGTGGGTGAGCCATTCCTGCCAGTATGTTATCATGACTGGCAAACTTCTCTGAGATTTCTCAAATCTAGAATCCAGGTCCTCCGTGAACTTTTAAACAGTTGGTTGGCAAAGGCCTCTGCATCAAAAGCAGGCTGGCGAGGAGGGCTTGGTTTTGCAGCCCTCTTACTCGCGCCTTTGCCGGAGGAACCAGACTTGCTCCCCGGAGGCTACAGGTCCTGAGACCTTAGCCTTCGACGGGGGGGAAGGGCAATGCCTTCTTGGAAGTCGAGGACTTATAGCCCTTCGCCTTCCATGAAGTCTTCAACTTCAACTTGGGGATAGCAGATGGAGCTCTATCACCCAAAGGAGGAAGACTTCACAAAACCTGCAAATGAAGAAACAGATGAAGCAGGGGAGTCAAACAAAGGGGGCCCGCCCCAACAACCTCACCTACCTCACCACTTACCACCTGGTCCTGCTCCGTATTCATTGGTTCCAGGTCTAAGATTTATGGCGGCAACATCCTCCGAGACCTCAGCGTAGAGGATATCCACTTGGGGTGGCTGGGTCGCATCCCGGATCTGCTGGATGATGGGGGTGGCAAGATCTTCTTCTGGCACTGCAGCCGCCACCCGTGCGCCGGGGTAAAGCAAGTCCCTCAACCTGGCGCCGAGGACGTAGGGCTTCCCCGACGGAACATTCCTGCCAAACCCAGCCACCCAGGCGGAGGGATTCCAAGGCAGACTTCTTGGAAGACTTCATCCGCCTGCAAGAAAACCAACAATTAGCCAAGAATGAAAACCAGTCGGGAATATAAAAACAATATACAATATGAGGAGCATGGACTGGAGAATGAAGACTGTCACTTACCGACTCATCCTGGATGGTTGAGGAGAGAGCAAAGCAAACCTCACAACCATCAGGGTGCCAAACAACCAGGTCATCCAGTCGGACCGCACAACCAGCGTGGGTCCGGCACACCACGTGACCGTAGGGTTGTTGGAGGAAGCGGCACCCGGCTCCTCACAGCGAACAGTCTGTAAAAGTAAAAGTACATGAACCACCACTCTAAGCAAAATCTAAAGCTCGGCAAGGCCAGGAAATTTCAACTACAACCGGAATACTCCGGCGGAGAAGAACTACCCTATCATAAACTGGGCCAATAAGCTTTAAATTACACAGAGTGGAAGGTAAGGATTTCAGACCCGGAATACTCCGGGAATGAAAGAATGAGAAACCAAGAACCAACCATAAGGGCTGCCAGTAAAATAACGGCGGAGCCCCGGTGTAGGACCGGACTCACGAAATATATATAATATAAAGGTAAAACTCCTGTTAGAAACAGACTTATCTAAATAACAATTCAAAACAATAACATTAACAATGATGGTAACACTCCGGAGACCGGAGGATCCGCTCCCCTTATATAAAAAATCCTCCCACATTTACTTCCCGCCGGAGAAACAAGATGGGCAAGATCTATGTTCATAACATAAGCCGGAGCAACATATTTAAACCCTATCAACGTAGCCCGACGGGGGAGAAGAGAGGTATGGATAGGATTCGAACACGTTCGAGCAAACAAACCACCAACACCCAACACAGCGATGCTAGGGACTGATATGGGAGGGAGCGAATCCCTCTACCAAATGGAGGAGTCCCTGAACTCGGAGAAAACGCCATCTAGCGTCACCCGCAGTAGAGCAAGGCTGGAGGGGGGGGGGGGAGGGGTAGGAGAGAGAGGTAGGCTACCAAGAAGGGAACAGGAGACAAGGGGAAAACATATCACCCGCTCAACTGCATCCATACCTTCCAAGAATAATGAAACTTGGAAGGGAAGCCTGCTACTACCCAGGGAGCTACACAGCCCAAAGCCCGACTCCTCCTAGGCAAAGCCTAAATAGGGACCTAACCTAGTATAGGTTAGGAAAAGGAAGGAGTGCAAAAGGGAGGAGGAACCAACAGGGAGAGAAATTTTGTGCCGAGAACCAACCAGGGATCGAGAATGGGGGGCAAGGAGGCGACTAGCCTAGAGGAAACACATCCAAAGAACTCTATTCCCCAAATGAAGGAAGAGAACTAAGGGGCTCACTCTGCCCACCAAAAAACGATCCCGGAGGAAACAGCAACCAAAACTCCCTCAACCTGATGATCTCCACACCCAGGGCAAAGGGATGGAAGCAAAACAAGCCTACTCCACTAAATAACCATCACACATAAAAACAAAAAAAATGTGCTCAACAGGGAGCGTAGCCTACCTCGGGGGGCGGTTAGATCTGAGGCTAAACTAGCACAACCAAAAACAATAAATAAAGGTAAAAAAAAAAATAAAACTAAAAGAAGAGCACCATCTTCAAGAATAAAATAATTAGCCTAATATGAGACTAAAAATAAAAGGAACCCAACCTGGGGGGTACCTGGACGGGCATCACCCTCAAAAGGCCGACAGGCCAAAATGAAACAAAAAATAAAAGGGAAACAAAGGGGGAGCCACCGCAGGGAACCACCAGGATGGGAACCAAGGGGCAAAAAAATCTATCTATAACGACAAGGAGACAACCCCAACAGAAAAGAACAGAAGGAGTCGCCTCATGGTCGACATGGCTGGCTGGGGACGCCGTGGCGTCATAATAAGATCTCAATATTTATGAAAAGACGAGACCAAAACAGCCAAAAATAGAACAAAACCCCACAAGAAGATGGTACTTAACTTGGAGATGGTAAAGCTGCTCGAGCCACATGGATGAAGATGAAAACAATCCAAAAAGGGACGAGCACACAAAAGAAATGGTCGCAGATCACGTGCTAGAAAATGGAATGAGGTAGGTGGCGCTGGTGTCGCCGTCCTGGCGGGTGTTGAGTGTGGGGCTGTAACGGCTCACCGCTCTGTTCGGGGTTTTGATAAGGAGAGATCTTTCGAGTATGTTTCCGTGGTAGTGGTATTTCACTCACCCTTCATTATACCAGCGTCTTCCTAGAAGACGCTCGACTGGGGGTAGTAACCCCAGCTTTCCTGAAAGCTCTTTTCTCTGGTATATCTAGCATGGTTATACCTAGAAATTCGTGCTGTAATGGAATTTCAAGGCTGACACGGGACTGAACTCTGAACTCGATTTTGATTTCAAAAATTTCCATTTTAAAATCAAACTCATTCAAGAATATATATACTATATATATATATAATATTATTAAGTCTTTAAAAATATCTTAAATGAAAATTCTCATTTATATAGGGTGGCTGGGAGCCTTGACAAATGGGACAGCATATACTGTAGGATTTAAAATAAAAAAAAAAAAAAAAAAAAAAAAAACATAAAACCAAATGCTAATATTTATAAGGGAAATAATGAGGTCTTGAATAGGACACATAAGTCAAATGTGTTTGATATGGCACAATGAGATTTTTAGTCACTGTAGCACTGTGTGCTGGGAAGTTTTAATCCTATAAGTAAGCTCCAATTTGAAAACTGGATACTTCATTCCTTGGTTTAACCAAAAACAGTTTCAAGTACACTACCTATGAACATATCAGAATTTCAGTCGGTGTCTAATATGTTAGGAATACTTAAGTCTTGTTGCCAGTTTGTTGAAAAATGAAAAACATACATGTTGCTCAATGAGTCTTGATGTTTTGTTGGGAGGAAAACTCATATTTTCAGTCTATTCTGGGCTTCAACATGTTTGCATTATCAATAGCATCAATGGCCTCCATAGTATTCTCTGACATGTTCAATCCAATCTAAAAAGAAAATACAAAATAAATAGATTACTTAAAATTACATGACAGAAGCATTTAAACCAAAACCTACAAATCATACACAATAATAACCACATAATAACTGATGATCAATAGGTATACACTTTCTACATCTGTTTTAACAGTGAATTCATATCTAAAAACTCTTAAGATGCTTGCTGTAGCAATAAAAATTAAAGCACATTCTAAATACAGGTTCTACTCATTTTATCTGACATCCTCAAACAAACAAATGTTAATCTACCTTTTACTAATCTGTCAACAAAAATTTGTAGTTTTAAATAACAACATAACATGCACAAATAACAAATTTTATAAGCAATTTATATTTTTCAGAGCCTTTTAAATTTTGAGCATCCATCAGAACAAGAAGGAATGGCCATTAAACTTGGTAACAAGATAGTTAACTGGTGGGTAAGAGGGTTGAGTAGGGTAAAACCTCTCACTCACCCACTGACACTACCACTTTTACACCATCAGTAGGGATCCAGCAGGGTGGCTGCAGTGGGTTTAACCATGTAAAAGGCTTTGGCTTGTTTACCTAGGAAAAACAAATTGCTTCAAAAATTTATTTGTTTCTACGGGGGTACAAACTGCTGCCTTTTATAACATGAGACATATATAAAGTGAGAGGTAGTCCCTGTCTACAGGCTGGAACTGAATACCACCCACAAGTCATGCTCCCAGTCATGCATGCAAGCAGGGGACATCATGACTCCTTTAACCTTCTACCGGTCTGAGTAATTGAACAGAGCAGTAGGGCCTTGTTTCAGAGTAATTAAACATACAGGATCCATTACCAGTTAAGGAAGAAACATTTTCTAGAACCATGAAAGTCAAGGTTGGAATGGCAGAAGGCAAAACTGCCTGGTTTTCAAAACTGATCCAGCAATATCTAATTATGTATTTTCCTGGACAACTTGAAAAAGCAGGACAAATGGACATGGGTCTTAAAACTATGTCACTAAGAATGGGAATCAAAGTGCAGGTATCTATATAAAGCACAACCCAGCTTAAACTTTGGCCTAGATGCTGATGAAATAATGGATGTTAAGAGAGACTGAGTGAGATTCAGTTTTGCTGAAAATCCTCCCCAGGCATTCACACTATGTCAAGTCCGTCTAATAGAGCTGGGTACCTACAACATCTGTACATCAGCAACCACAGATCCCAAGAAAATACTTGGGGATGTGCCTGCAACTTTGAACTGTGGAACTGATGGGTGACATCCTTCAGAGATTTTTTTGAGAGAGAGAGAGAGAGAGAGAGAGAGAGGGGGACTTCCTGGACAGTCCTCCAGTGCTGGCTGAAGATGAAAAGGAGCCAGTATTCCAAACGAAGAACCCTGGTCCTTCATGACTTTGCAACAGGTGTAAGAAAAGCATCCCATCTGGAACACCAACAAAGGTACAGGTGAGACACTGTTCGCAGAGAGAATTCTTGAACAAAGCTTCACACAAGGCTAGTAAGGGCTGCTTACTTCCCACTCAAGAGAACAGTATCAATGGAGAACTGCAAGTACCAAACATCTGATAAAGTATGGATAACCCTATCAAATGGGGAAATCCATGGTCTTGGACTGAACACTGCCTCATGACTAAGCACAAACCATACAGCGGAGCCTGACAGGAGATAACCTCAGCGAAGGTGAATGAGGAGTCTGTGACCTGCTGAACTGGTACTCTGACCTCTGTTTACAAGGGTCCGCAGCACTGGAAGCCACTTAAATAATAGCCATAGTGCTGCCACTTAAATAATAACGAAAAAGATTTCTAGATCTAGCCAGGGTCAATCTGAAAACATGAGTGATCAACAGGAAAAACAGGTTAAATGGTGGAAAGTGTAGAATCCAGAACATCCCCAAAATAATTAACTTAACTCCCATTATTTAATCCTAGTAAATGATAAGAGGAAACAGAAAAACTAACTAGTTTCGCTCAGTGTGGAAACTACAGTATCGAGCAATGGGGAAAACCCCCCAGCTCAAACCAGAACTCCAGTCATCTAAATAAGAAAGAACTACTCCATACCATACGGACCAAATCCACTGGGGTAGTCTGCCAGTTTATTCTCCACTGGCAGACAGCTCAGTGGGGTGGCAAACTTTCCACTTTTGCATCTCCAAATGCCACCATGTTTGAAGCAAAGCCCAATCTTTATTTGACAAGGTATTTATAAGATGGGGGGGGGTACAAAAGTAAAAACTTCACTTATAACTATTATACAGTATTAATGACTTCCAGGAAATAGCAGTTATTTACATTGTTTTTATTTTTTAGATACCACAAGTATATACAAATGATCCAGATGAATGTATATTGTTCTTATATTTGTTTGGGGTCCTCAGATAAAACTTATTCAGGAGTCCAAAAGGTTTGAAGTCTTTTCAAGGCCACTAAACAATGACAAGTCAGACCTGATCAGTCTACATGAATCCTGGAAGAGGTGCATCAGGGTGGGCAATGTACACCATAGTTGCATAAAGTACTGAAGATACAAAATACAGTATCATCAATATTATGAACAGTTTAATCAGACCACAGTTAACCTTCTTAACTCTCATACTCTGGCCTGTAGGTTTCTTCTTAATGAGTATATTAGGTTTTATTCAATAAAATATAACTCAAGAATTTAATTATTGAATAAACTCACAATATTGAAGGCTTATGTAATTTCTTTTAGGATTTGTTTAATACTTGAAGTTATGTTCAAATGCAAGTGCTATTCTGCAATCTATGAACAGAGGGATTGGGTTATTCATCAAATAGCCATAGGCCTGAAAAATGTAGCATTCATTCACTATTTGGAGCAGAAGAGCATCAACAGAGAAAACTGTCAAAACTTAAACCCTTCTCTAGTATTGCTGAACTGTGCTCTACTTACAGAGAATATAAAGCATAACTTTATAATTGCCCATTAGGGAAGGTTCTTATAGATACAAGACTTTTGCCTTACATGAACAGACTTCAGAAAATTTCTCAGACTTGATGCAGTTCATTAACATGAAGCATGCAAATCCTGCACAATAGCAAGTTACAAACTTAATCACACAGTTGTTAGGTAACCAGATGAAATGTTACTATGTAGGTACCTCCAAAAACCATGCCATCCGGTCAGTGCAGGATTTGCAAAATATCATAGATCCAATATTGTTTCAATGAGGATGAAGTCACTTTCCAAAACCACTCGTTGAAAGTGTATTTGTTGGTCATATTCTCAGTGATAAAATAAACTTTGGCAGTACAGTACATAAATACACAGTCTGAGGACATGATGTTAACACTGATCTGAATATTCTCTGGCACAGATTCTTTTCCACAACCAGCAAGAGCCCTGATAAGGAAACATTTTTTAACTATGCACTAGCTCCTGCATCTCTTTAAGAGTGAAATGATGAGAGAGTAAAAGATCTGCAGAAGCTGGCAGCAACCATGCCTTAACCTGAGTTTGAAGGACCGATGAGCATATTCCAGAAAATGCAACAAGGTATTTTGACAGGAAGATGGGAACATGCACAGGTAAAACTCCAATACACTGCGTTTAAAGAATTGTCTTGGTCTCAAAAAATTTCTTTTTCCTAAAAAACGTTTTACCATGGGAGAAAAGAGCCTATAGAGGGATGAATCCAAATTAGTTTTATTTAGCATTTCCTATTAGAGAGGAATGAATAAATTTGTTTTTATTTAGATTTCCCAAGAGAGAGAGAGAGAGAGAGAGAGAGAGAGAGAGAGAGAGTGAATTGAGAGAGTGAGTGTTGTTGTTGGAAGAGGGATGAGGTCGTTAGTTTGTTTACGGCTGTCTGTCTGTCTGTGGAATATATGTGAGGATTTTTCGGTTTTAGAGTCTTTTTGAGTCTTTAGTCAGAGCTAGTGCTGGTCAGTGGTTCTTGTTTTGGACAGTTTTTGTCTGATGCAAATGTTTTTCTGGGAGTTGTTGGTCTTGTTGTTGTGTGCTGTTTATTTGTGTGTGTGTTCCGTTTTTTTTTGTTTATTTTTGTTGTGTTTGTGTTGTTTGTGTTTGGTTGTTGGACGCCTTTATCCATCTCCAGCAACCGAAGATCAGGGTGAGTGTTGTTTGTTGTTTTGTTTGTGGTTTGAATTCCGCCACATATATTTGGCGCCCAACGTGGGAGCTGTTGTAAAATAGCCGTTAAGATTGTTTGTGGTGGGTCAGTGAGAGTAAGAGGTCAGGATGAGTGAGATGAGAAACTGAAGAGGAAGGAGTGGAAGAGGAACTCCAGGGCAGGCTGGAGGAGGAGAATGGGAGGCTGAGGGGTGAGAATGAGGATTGAGGAGTCAGTTGGAGGAGATGGGAGGAATGCTAAGAAGTGCAAAAGAAGAAATGAAAGGGGAGATGAAAGAGTCAGAAGAGAGAATGGAAGACATGATAGAAGAGAGGATGGATAAAAAGTTGGAGGGAATGATGAAAAGTGTGGAAGAAATGGTGAAAGGTATGTTCAAAGGGTGTTTTTGGAGAAGGGGCTGTTGGAGGCAGGTTCTCTGGAACGTGTGAAGGGGCAAGAGAGAAAGAAAAGGAGGAAGAAGTGAATGGAAGCGTGAGTGATGAAAGTGATATGGGAATAGGAAGTAAGAAACGAGAGAATGAGAGGCAGGGTAAGGAAAAGGGGAATGAAAAGCAAGGGAAGGAACAGAGGGAAAGTAAGGATAAGTCAGGGAAGAAAAGGGAAGAAGGGAAAGGAAAGGAAACTGGTAAGAAGGGTAAGGAAGTGGGAAAGGCAGGAAAGAAGGGAGAGGGTGAAGGCAGTAGTGATAGTGAGGTGGATGGAGGTGAGTGGATAAAAGTGGATAAAAAGAGGGGAAAGAAGAGTGTAATGAGTAAGATGAATGTAAGTGCAGAAGTGGACTCTTTGTATTCGGAAGAGGGTATGAAAGGACAGAGTGAAAGTGAGAGTGAAAGTGAGAAAGAAGTGAGAAAGGCTATGTATGTGAGGGAGGTACCCCGGTGTGAAAAGTATAATGAGTATGGAAGTAGGGATGTGCATGATTTCTTTAGGGAGTATGAAAGGTTTTGTCAGGATAAGTATGGGGAAAGTAAGAGAGTGTGGGCACGAGAATTAGGAGAGTATTTGACTGGGTTTTTACTTGATATGTATAGGGTTATTATGAGTGTGGGGGATGTTGAGTATGACAAGGTGAAAGCTAGACTAGTTGAGCAAGCGAGGCGTATGAAAGAAAGTGTTAAGTATAAGAGGAAGAATGAATTTGATGAGGCAAGAATGAAAGCTGGGGAAACCTTGTCACTGTATGCTTGTAGGCTGGAGACGTTGGCAAGGAAGAAGTTTGGGGATGATGGGATAGATGAATGTAAGGAGTTAGTACGGAAGTTGTTAGGAACAGTGCCAGATGGAGTTAGAGAATTTGTGAACTTGAAGCGGAAGGAGAAGAAAAGATGGACGAATGAAAGGTTGACTTGGGGAGAAATTTTGGAAATTGTAGAAGATTATGAGCTTGACAGGGTTATAAAGAGAGCAGAAGTGTAAGTGTAAGGGCTGGGGTAGATGAGAGAGTACCAGAGTTTGGAAGCTTTAGGGATGCAGTGTTGAGGGGCCCAATGAGAATGGCCGATAGTGTAATAGATAGGAGTGTAAGAGCAAGTAATGTGGAGGTGCCAGTGAGGATGAATGATGGGTTTGTAAGGGAACAACGGGTTGGACGGGTTAGGGATAGTAGTGTACAAAGGGGAAGGTCGAGTGAGTGGAAGTCGAGCTAAGTGTTTTAGATGTGGAAAGGAAGGACATACAAAGAATGAGTGTAGGTGGGCTTTAGGAGCGTGTTTCGGTGTGGGCAACCGGGACATTTGGTAGGGAGTGTACGAAAGATAGGGGGGTTAAATGCTACAGGTGCGGACAGGTGGGTCATATTGCTAATGGTTGTAGGGGTACCCGAGTGAATGTAATATGTGGCAACTGTGGTAAGAATGGGCATTATGCGAGAATGTGTTCAGAACCGAGAGCGAAGTGTGACGAATGTGGAATGGAAGGGCATGTATCAAGTGTATGTAGACGAAAGAGGGTGACTGTGACAGCGAATTCGGGGAAACTGAGTGTGAAGGGGGTTCAAATGGGTGGATCCTCCAGGATGCAAGCGGTGCGTGTGATGCATGTACGTGAGGGGTTGTTGCATGAGGGAGGTTTTGCTGGAAAGACTGACGAGTGCATGAGTGTGCAAGTGTGTTGTAAGGAGTAAGATTGATTGCCTTAGTAGATACCGGGTGTAGTATGAATGTCATATTTAAGAATGGATGTGAGAAATTGAGGAATACGTGTGAGATTAGGAACTGTCAGGGGGAAGTAAGAGGGATTGGAAATTTAGGGGTAGCAGTGGTTGGAAGAGTGTGTGAACGGTTAGAAATTGGGGGTGTAGTGATGGATGAAAGTGATTTTTGTGTGATTGAGAGTACGAATGATAAATATGATATTTTATTGGGATGTGAGTTTTTGAAAAAAATGCGGATGGTGGTCCGTCCTAGTATGAATGTAATTGAATTACGTATGAAAGGGGATGTGCTTGGGGATTTGTATTTGGGGAAGGATGGTAGGGTTGAGCAAAAATTGTGGAAGAGAGTGCCTGTAATTGCGACAGAGAGGGTAAAAGTGCCACATGAGATTGGAGAAGTTGTGAGTGTGAAAGTGGCATGGCCGGATAGCCTCAGGATAGCCAACAATGATAGGTGTGAGTATGTGGTTGAGGGAATAGACATAAATAAATTAGTCAGGCAAATGTGTGTGTATATGATGGGGTTTTGAACATGGGAGATCCGAGGGTATATATAACGTCATTGCCGAGTGTCAGGAAGAAGCGAGTCCGAGGAATATGTGAGGGAGATTGCGTGGGAATATTACGACGTTGGTGAATGTGGATGATGAGAGGTACGTGAAGGTACGGCAGGTGATGACAGGTGATTTGAAAGGAGTTAATGATTGGACATATGAGGAGTTGAAGGAAAGAGTAAAGGTGGATGAAAATGTAAGTGATAACGTAAGAGAACGATTGAGGAGAATGTTGTGGGATAGGCAGGGGGCATTGAGTCGTGGTGACGAGGATTTTGGGGATCAAGCCGAATTTAAAATAGTTCTGGAAGACGACACCCCCATATATCAGCGTCCCCGACATTTTTCTCCATCTATCAATCGTGAGATAGAGGAGCAGTGTGAGGAGCTTGAGAGGGTGGGAGTGATTGAAAGGAGTACGAGCGCCTGGAATAGCCCCATTGTACCGGCACGTAAGCCAGATGGAAGTTTGCGAATGTGTGGATTATCGGAAGGTGAATGAAGTAACTGTGAAAGAGCGATTCCCGATGAATGTGGTGTCTGATTGTGTATACAAGATGAATGGAATGAAAGTGTTTACAAAATTAGATCTGGTAAGGGGCTATTACCAGATGCCTCTGGAGGAGGAGCAGGCATATTATGGCCTTTTCTAGTGGTTCCTGCCACTACCAGTTCTGAAGATTGAGTTTCGGACTGGCTAATGCGCCTGCTGCCTTCCAAAGGGCAATGAATGTGGTTCTGGCTGGGTTTGATCGCAAGAAGGTAACTGTTTTTATAGATGACATTTTGATTGCAGTGAGACTGTAGAAGAGAATATGGAACTGCTTGAACGAGTGTTAGAAAGGTTGGAAGAAGTAGGAATAAAAGTAAAACTTGAAAAGTGTGCTTGGTTGGCTGGGAGGTGGAATTCCTAGGGCATATGGTGAGTGGAAGAGGTGTAAGGAAGAGTGATAAGTTCGTGAATAAGGTAAGGGAATTTCCACGTCCCCGGACCGTGCGTGAGTTGAAAGGATTTTTGGGTTTAATTGAGTTTGGAAGGAAGTTTATAAAAGATTGTTCAGGGATCGGGAAACCACTTACTGAATGGACGGGGAAGAGAAATTGTGTAAGATTGAAATGGGATGAGCAAATGATCGAAGCGTTCGAGAGATTGAAAGAGGAGGCTGCAAGAGACGTGACGTTGGCTTTCCCGGACTATAGTGAGAATGCGAATAAACTAGAACTGTATACGGATGCAAGTAAATATAGTATGGGAGGATGCTTGGTACAAATGCAGAAGGCGAATGGGGAGAACAATTGAGAGTAACTGCGTATGTGAGCAAGGCGTTTGGAAAGGCAGAGTTGAAATATTCGGTGATTGAAAAGGAATTGGCTGCAATAAGGTTTTGTGTGAAAGCGTTGAAAGTATTTTTATATGGGGTAGATTTTGTGATACGGACGGACCATCGACCGCTAGTATATATGGTTAAAAAGGAGAGTGTGAATGCTAGAATTGCGAGAACGATAGAGGATTTGAATGAGTTTAGTTTTAAGGTAGAGTATGTACAAGGTAGACAGAATATTGTTGCAGATGCTATGTCGCGTATGTGGACTGAACGAGATGATAGGGTTAGGAGCGACTGGGACCCGGACCAAGTACCTGTAGGATTTGTGGTAAAGCAACAGTATGTAGGGGAGAATCGAGTGTGGGAATGTCTGTTTGGGGGGTTGAGTAATTTGGAAACAAATGGGTTGATTGACGGAGTACCTGCAAGCATGAACGAGTTACGTGAAAAGGTGATGAATGAGATGCCGGAAGGAGGAGTGCGCGAGGAAGGAAGGAATTAGATGAGGAGGAAAAGTTAGTGAAAGTGTTGTTGGTAGTGGCTGAAATGTTTAAAATTACAGTACGATTGTTCTTTGGATGGAATAGGCCGGTGGAGTATAAAGGAAGGGTGAATGAAAATGGTATGAATGTGATTTTAAATGTTCACTGTGGAAAGGATACTTGTAGCTGGCTGGTTAAGAAAGGTGATTGTGGGGAAAATGAGGGAATAAGGGGGTAGGGTTGAGGATATCGTTGAAGATGAATGCGATGAGGATGGTTGTGAGGAAGCTAAGCAGGTGAATGTAGCCGTGAGAGCGTGTATGCATGAAGCGAAGGTAAATTAGTAACAAATGTAGTGGTGGATCAGAATAAATATTGTAGTTTGGTAGACACGGGAGCACAAGTGTCGTTAGTGAGTAGTACAGTAGTTAGTGAATTGGAAAGGTGCGATTGGGATATAAAAAGAAAATCAACGAGTGTAAGGATACATGGTTTGGGACAAGGAGTGTGTTAGTATGGGAGGAGGTACAATTAAAAATTCAGTTAGGGGATTTGAAATAATACATAATTTTGTAGTCATGGATGAGAATGATATGCCAACATGTTTTTATTAGGAATTGATTTTATGAGAATGCATGATATAAGTGTGGATATCGGGAGGAATTTTAGGAAAGGGCGGCAGGGAAATAACGAAGGTTAAAGGAGGGGATGTGTCTAAAACTAGTTTTGTAGGTATGGTAGATATTGCAAGGAGTGAAAATGATTTGTTGAGTGAAGAGGAAATTAAGCAGATGCAAAATCAGTGCATGAAAATAAATATGTTAAGAGAGTGTGTGTTAGGGGTGTAAGAGTAGGAAGTTGGCCATCTGAGTTAGAAGTGTATAAGCGAAGTGCTAAGAGATTTGTTGTATGTAAAGGTATAGTTTATTTTTGCATCAGGAAGGAATATGGGATGGGGAAGTGTATGTGCCAGTATTTTCGGAAGACGCAGCCGTGGGTATGTGTTTATTGGTGCATAATAGGTTTGGGCATCTGGGGAAAAATAAATTATGGGAATGTATGAGAGAGAGATTGTATGTGCCTGGATTGAGTAAAATTTGTGCGGATGTAGCGATTACGTGTGCGGACTGTCAGAAGGGTAAGTATCAAAGTGTGCATGCGAATCCACATGTGTTGCGATTGCAGATGAAAGAGTTATTTGAGATGGTTGTGATTGATTGTGTGTCGTTGCCTGTGACTGCTAGAGGACATGTGGGAATGGTTGTAATGGTAGATCATTTGAGTAAGTTTGCATATGCGGTAGCGATTCGGAACAAAAAGAGTGAGACTGTAGCGAGAATGGTGGGTCAAGTGATGTTGCCAATGTGTGTGTGCAAGCCGACGCGAATGTTGAGTGACAATGGGCCTGAATTTGTTGGATGGGAGTTTGAGCAAATGTTGCGTGATTGGGGCATAGAACATGTGTACTCTACGCCGTATATGCCCAGTGCGAATGGATTGGCGGAACGAACGGTGAGAACGTTGACAGAGATATTACGTATGATGAATGAATGTGATAATGATTGGGATGTAACGTTGGGCGAGCGTTGTGGATATACAACGCCACTGTGCATAAGGGTATTGGTATGTCTCCGTGTAAATATGTGTTAAATTTTGAAAAGATAGTGAGACCGAGATTGGGTCTATCTGAGAATGATAGGGAGGTATGGAAAGAAGGCGCATGAAAGGTTTGAAAGTTACAAGGTGGGCGAGAAAGTGTTGAAAGAAGTAATCGAGAAAGGGCGGTTGAATGTAAATAAAGTGCGTGAAAAATTTGAGGGTCCGTATGAGGTGTTGGAAGTTGGTCCCAGTGGGCTTAGTTATGTTGTAGGGGAAGTATGTGTAGATGGTAGTGTGAGAGAAATGCGAGCGCATCACAACCAGTTGCGTAGATGGAAGGATGTACCGGAATATGTGTGAGAGAATGGGGTGTATAAATGGTTGAAATCGAATGTGGGTGAACCAAGTATGCATGAGAGCTTGTGTATGGAGGATCAGCAATTTGTTTTGATAGAGTATGGTAAAAACGTAAGAAAGGGAAGAACATAAGTAAACTGAATGGTCGTAAGTTGTGTGATAGGGGTGTGAGTGCCAAAGTGGAAATGAGTGATAAAGCGTGTAATAATGGATGAATGGGATGGTATGGATAGAACGTATAGCATATGCGGGTTTGATATAACTGAGTTGACTGAACGTAGGGGTTAGTGAACGGTTGGAGGTGAGCGAAAGTGTGAGAGTAAGAGAGCGTAGCAGTGATAGACGAGTGATTGAAAGCATGAATGAATCGTTGCAAGAATTGGAAAGGTCAATGAGCGAATGGGAAGGATTAGTTGAAGAATTGGGGAGGTATTTGGGAACGAGTTAGAGGGTATAGATGAGATTGTGGATGAAATTGAGAGTGGTAATAGTGAAGAAGATAGCGTGAATCTGAGAGAGAATGGAGGAGAAGATGTGAGTTTGAATGTTGCTAGAGAGAGAGAATGATTCTGAGAGAATGATTGCGTGCCGCCGAACGCGATCTAGAGGACCTGCTAGTGAGCATCCGTGGGTGTTGCGTAAGGCGATTTGAAAGAGGTGTGGAAGGTGTTGGTGTTAGTGAGTGCTTCGGTTGTTGGAAGAGGGATGAGGTCGTTAGTTTGTTTACGGCGCTGTCTGTCTGTGGAATATATGTGAGGATTTTTTCGGTTTTAGAGGTAGTCTTGAGTCAGAGCTAGTGCTGGTCTGTCGTTTGGTTTTGGACAGTTTTTTTGTGCTGATGCAAAGTTGTTGTTTTCCCTTGTTAGTGCGCTGTTCTTGTTGCTGTATGTTCGTGAGTCGTGTGTTTTTCTGTTTTGGTTTGGTTTGTGTGGTTTTGTGTGCTGTGTTGGCGACCGTGGACGCCTTACCCCATCTTCCAGCAACCGAGGACCAGGGTGAGTGTTGTGTACTGTTTTTTTTTGTGTTTTGAAATTCCGCCACAATACCAAATCCCATGAGCATCTCCTCAGAGCCACCAAAGTTATATCTAATGACCTACAATTTGAACCTGTCATGAGGTCAATAACTCAATCCTTTTTATCCAACTGCTTGGAAAAAACAAAAAGCTTGCTAACAAAGCTAAAACTCCACTTCCATTGCAGAGAGTTTCAAGGGGCAGAGGCTCATCGCATCTACTACTTTTTTTCCTGAAGCTGTTAAATGAGCACATTCTGTAGTGTTGGTGGGATATGATACAACTGTGCTGGCTATGCTCATCTTTTCCTTCAATATATCGGTGGTGGTGGAAACTAGCCCTGTGATGGTTTAAATCATACAGGAACTCGACAAGAAGTAATGCAATCCCACAAAGATCTCACAATACTCTCAACTTCTTTACCAAGTCTGATACAGTTTCTGACTTCAAAAGCAATTCCAGTATTGAAGATATACCTAATGTGGGAGAAAGCCTAATGGAGAAAATTTAGTGAACAGTGCAAACAAGTTGTGTTGTCTGCACTATAACTATCAGTTTCATGTTACAAGATATTGCCACCCACAGTGCTCAAATAATCAGTCGTATAATGTACTGTACTAGGCTATTCAATACCTTGTGGTTTACTCACTTTAACCTTCCTACAATTACTTGGGGATGAAAGAAAGATCTTGATGTCAATACTCATTATGAAGCTTGTTGCTTTTGAAAGACTGAAAAATACCAGTTTCTTGTGGAAAACAACTGAAATGTCAGAAATATTCAGGAAGTAAAATATACTGACCCTACTTTGTAAAAATATAATGGCCAGACATGCACCACTTTCTTTGGAAACATGATGTTTTCAGACATAATTGATGAATATATACGCAGATGCAGGGTTTCATTAAATGCACTGAATTTCAGTTACTCAAGTGCTTGAAAGTGTACTTCTGTCACTGTACTTGTAAAATGTCAGTTCTGGTATGCCTCTTCTATTTTGTAGGGTTCATGTTTTAAATCAACTGTAATTAAAACATTACTCACTCAATTTTCAACCACACAATTCATTAATTAAATTCAACAGTCTAGAAATCCATAGCCAGCACTACAAGCATAAACATCAATTAGAAGCTTCTTCATCCCAAAGTTACTCATGCTTAATATTTACGGAAGGTAACTGGAGGGTCTCAGGTATCTGCAAACAACTTTAATGTAATAATTAGGTCTAAAAACATATGATTAAGACTATTCGATAGATTTTAATAACTAACACTTAATGATTCATATTTTGGGTAGTTCATGAGAGGACAGTTGAGGACTTCTGATAGTTTACTCTAGGTACCCTCAGGTAAACACAGGAATTTGCAGCTGGTTACAAATTTATTTCTGACAGGTCCTCAATACTACTGGGCTGTCAAGTCAATCCACTAACACACAAATTAATGGTAACAGTCAGTCTCCAAATATATTCTAGTATGGAAAATAAATTCTTCTAATATTCCATTCCACATTTTATGACCAGCCATGTAAGGACTTAACAAATTAGCTCTGTAATGTGGTTAAACTATTTATATTTTTTAAAAACCTCCAAACTTCACTAGAAAGAGCAACTTATAATCTAATTAAATCAGAAGGACCTGTATCTTTCTAAGTACATGCACAGTGAAAAGCAATACTCACTCCTGATGATGATTCTGTCTGCTCTGCTATGGAGGAAAGTATTTTGGTTTGATTTGATTGTGCCATCTGCTTAATCTTTTGACCAAAGCTTTCAATTGATGTACACGTCAGCACACTTTCTGCAAAACTGAAAGAAAATCATACAAAAACAAAGCTAGCTTCGCTTAGGTGAATGCAAATGAACATACACAAATCCTACTGCAAGACTGGTTTACACTTGTGAACAATTCAATTATAGGACAATATGCCCACAAGTTTCGGATTTGATGCTAAATCTATGACTAATATTACCACAAATGCCAAACTCCTATGCTTTCATTCATGTAACTGACTGACTTCTTGATTACTATTTACTCATGTTTTCCATGTCTACTTCAACATACTTCACTGTTCTACTGTTTATATTCCCTACACAGAAATTCAGTTATGTGAAAGCATGCACACAGTTGATTTTTGGGGCTGCTACATGTGTGCATATTTTAAATACAGGCAGTCCCTGAGTTACGACGGGTCCAGCGTACGACGCTTTTCAAGTACAGGCAGTCCCCGGTTTACGACGGGGGTTCCGTTTTTACGCCGTGTCGTAAACCGAAAAATTGTTGAAAATTGTCAAAAATAATAAGAAAATCTTACTTTTAATGCTTTGGGTGTATTGAAAACGATGTAAACTACATTTTTATTGAGTTTTTCATCAATAAAACCTCCAAATTTTTATTATTCTGCCATTTTGGAGCCAAAATCCAAAGTACAGGCAGTCCCCTGTTATCGGTGATCCGGTTTTTGGGGGCCTGTCTAGTGAAGAAAATTGGCAATTTTTGGCTCCTATAATCACGTACTGCACCGATACATACCTTACAGAGGCACCGATAACCGAAAATCAGCGATTTTCAGTGCTTATTGGCGCCAATAAGTGCCGAAAATCAGCAATTTTCAGTGCTTATAGGCGCCAATAAGTGCCAAAAAATTGCTGATTTTCACTTATCATCACCCTGTCGGAACGGAAGCCCCGCCAATAACCGAGGACTGCCTGTACAATATAATCGTTAATGATCACAATCGTAACCACACTCAATACGTCCTCGCTGCCTGACAACAGAAAAAACTGAATGGTAAACAACAGATGCCTGAATCACCTGAAAGGGATGGGTTAATTTTTGTATTAAATTTTTTTAGTTTCCACATACTATTGTCCTCTTGCCTGATGTTTCAATGTCCTTTCCACCACCTCTGCTTTCTACCTTCTACTTTTCATTCATTCCCTCTTGTTTCTTGTCACCTACCAGTCAAACCAGTGGTAACATTATACTATGTTGTCAAAAACTAATCTACCAATTCAAAGATATGGTTAACCAGTCTTTTTCCCATGTACACCAAACATGGAAAATTCATTTACTCTGGCTACCCTATATATCTGTATATTCTATTACCATACCTTGAGTCTTGAACATCATCCTCATCTTGGCTGTCTGGGGCTTCAGAATGAGACTCAATATCAGAGAGAGATGGGAAGATGCAACCTGGTTTTATTTTAGGCATGTACTCCTTCTTGATCTTCGGAGAGGTATGTAATTCTGAAATACAGAGTAATAAAAGATGACCTGGTGCTAACAGCAGAACCTGGGAAGTGGCAGTGGAACTGTTCAAAAGATGGAAGCGTGTAATGGGGAAAAGGACTAATATGTGAAACAAAGCTTATACTGACTGGGAAGGAAACAAAGAAAAATGCACAATCAAGAAGTGGCCAAGTTGCATCACAAAAAGTGACAAATGATGAGGTAGAGCATTTCTGTTATTTTGTGGACACACTGCACTGTGAAGTGAAGCAGAAGTCAAAAGTCAAAAGAGCAATAAGAAAAGAGCAGCTGCAGTGTGGATGAAATGGGGATACAGCTTACTTACTGGTACATACAAACATCCCATTAGTACAGACTTATGATTTAAAGCTTGAAAAATAGTGATCATAGAATGTCAGGATTAATGGCAAAATTAAGGTGGGAGTACAGTCGACCCCCGCCTATCGCGGCTTCACCTATTCACGGGTTTTTCTGTGGAACTTATCCACGAATTATTCGTGAAAAATTTGGTAATATGCAGATTTTTTCTTCAAGAAATATTCACTAATTACTGTATTTTAATGTTATTTTCGTGACAATGCATTTTTTATGACAAAAAATTATTTACTAATTTTCAAATATTAATATTAATGTAATCTTACCAAAATATCGATAAAATGTATTTTTTTTTACTGCATATTAAATCTTTAGGTACTGTGCAGCATTTAACTCTACTTGTGAATTCCCTGCATTTCCCCTATGTACTGCAAAAAGAAAATGGGACTGCTTCAATACTGTAGGAGAGAAAATGGATGATCCTGGATATAAGGGTAACTTAATAATTTTCACACTTAGCTGTAAGCCATATATTTTTAATGGTAATGTTGTAAGATGACCTTCAAATGATAATAAAGTGTTTTAGATGATAGTTTAAGGTATACTTGGTGTAGGATGATAGTTCTAGGTAAACATTTGGTGTGTGAACTATTAAAACAGGCAGTCACAAGCATTTTTATAGGGGGTTTCGGTATTCATGGGCGGGTGGGTGTGGTAGGCATCGCCCCCGAATACCCGGGGACGATTGTAGATCTGGAAGTAGCAGGTTTAGGAGCTGTAGGAAAGCCCATCAAATCAATACAGAGAGGGTATAAATGAAGACCATGAACTAATGGGAGTTCAGGAATAAAGAACACAGGATAAAGAATGGACAGAACTCACTTCTTGTCTAGCCTTCAAAAGTGAATAAATTGTAATGTTTAAGATGAGAGTAACACAATACGAAATCTTTAGTCACTCTTCAAAGGTTACATTACTGAATAATGTGTTCCCCTACATGTTTAACTATTTATAACAAAAATTAGGATAAAATTTACAAAGAAACTGAATAAATTACATCACATAGTATTCTACATGTATGGTATTAGTGCAATACAGGGGGTTAACTGTATAATACATTGTAAATCTCCTAAGCTAACTTTAATGACTTTAAGACCCTAGTACAGTCGAACCCCCCAATTTGCAGGGGATGCATACCCCAACCACCCGCAAATAGCTAAAATCTGTGAATACTTAAAACCCCTTCTAAAAATGCTTGTAACTGCCTATCTTGAAAGTTCAAACACCAAATGTCTACTTAAAGTATCATCCTACATCAAATATACCTTCAACTATTACCCTATTCCATGTATTAATCTTTGAAATTATATTAATAATATATTTCAAAATCATCTTAAACATCTTACCCTTAAAAATATATATGTATGTACTTCTAACCCTTCCAGCCAATAACAGAGAGAGAGAGAGAGAGAGAGAGAGAGAGAGAGAGAGAGAGAGAGACTATTTGTATTATTTAATGTTATTGCTTAATCTTATTAAACTTAATATCAATATTTGAAAATTAGTAATGTTAATCATTTTTTAACATAAAATGTGTATCTAGGTACAATACAGTATTTAGTTGCGAAAATATGACAATACAGAGTATTGCTCTATGAAAAAATCCGTGAATAATTTATAGATAGGTTCCACAGAGAAATCCACGAATATGTGAGTCCGCAAATAGCGGGGATCGACTGTACTCCATCAACTGGGTGATGCCAGATGTGATTGCTGGACCAACAAGCCAATCTATAGGCAACAATAAAACCTGACGTGAAATAATAGCAAACTTTGTACCTTGCACAAACACTGCAAACAGCTAAAGCATAAAAAACAAAAATGATTTAATATTTTCCTACATAACCAAACAAGTTATATTCTTACCATCAATTTCTGTTGAGTTTAATCTAGCAGCAGGAGATCGGACCTTTAGAACAGGAGAGCAATCTGAAAAACTCTGTTCCCGACGTGGGGGGGATGGCAAGCTAGATGATCCAGATGAACCCCCTTCAAGATAAAGGCGAGGTGGTTTGGGAGGTCCAGTAACACTGTCTCTTAATGTCTCTTCAGATACTGTAGACTCTGCATAAGATTCATCACTCTCTACATAATCGGTTTCAGATTCAAGAGGATAGTTTGGTTGACCTGAGTTTGTAAAATAAACATTTTGCATTATAAACCTATACAAAGATTTCTTTTTATTTACATACTCATTACAAAATATATTTAACAAGATTAGTACATCATATTGCTTCACTTTTATGGGGCTCTGCCCAATGTCTTGTACTTAACTGAGGTGTAAATACTAGTTAGATTAAATTAAAGTTAGACTGCTATTTGGGGAGATACAAAAGTGAACAGATGAAAGATAAAAATAAAAAACAATGCAGCCAGGGTTAAGGGAATACTGCCATTTAGTACCATATACAATGTGCCATGCAGGGCACACCACAGACAGTCTTTCTCTCTTAAGGATCATATTAAGTTCATAGTTATTAGGATATTTATTACAACTTAGTGTGAGAAGTCTTGCTCTCACATAGACGTTTACATGATAATTATCAGCACACTTGATGTCATTCAACCAAGTCTTGACTGAGAAGTTTATTTTCTAATCTTATTTTAGTTACCAGGAATAATTCTATCAGTCTATACTCAACACACTTCATGATGATAAACCCTGAAGATGGTACTTGTTTACATTCACCCTTTTTTAGACTAATACAAAGGGACGAATTTTTTTTTTTTTTTTTTTTTTTTTTTTTTTTTTTGCAGACAACTAATTGTAAGATAATCCTGGTATCTCAAAAAATTGTTTTGTACTTTTTAGTGCATTTTAATAAAAGCATATTGAAAATTTTTTTTTATATTTATACTTTTTAGTTTTGACAGAAATTATAACAGATTTATGATTGTAACTAAAAGAATATGAACTTGACAGCCTGTCGAGCCAAAGGTGGTTTGAAAAATCCGTAGAGTTATTAACTTATTCTACCATATCAAAGATTTTTTCGTAGCATTATTAACTTGTTCTACTGAGTCAAAGAAGGTATGAAAAATCCGAAGAGTTTCATACAAACCCTGAGATACTGGGAGAGGTCACTTGAGGTCACTGCTGACCTACTGATCATGTCAGGTTGTATTGTCACCAGGACTGAGTAACCATGCAAAATTTCAAGTCCATTGAACGGGAACAGGTCGAAAACTGAGTTACAATTTTTGACCCAACAGACAGACAGACACAGAAGTCAAGTTGAATAAAAGCATGTAAAAAAAGATAAGTCATGTGTGTTACACTGTACATTTCATGCCTATAGGTAATTCTGAATAACCTGCCTACCCTATCATGAGCAAAACAGCACCCTCACACCAAACCTACACTGGGGAGGCTGTGCTGATCCTGAAGTATTGTCCCTTGTTTTGGGTCTCTTAAACCTATTCATGAGCACATCCATTTCCTTTTGTCGTTCTGTTTGTATCTTGCTGTTAATTTCATTTTCTCTCCAGTTATCCTTGATATTTTCGAAGCGTACGCGCTGCATCCCAACAGAGTTTTCATCTTTGGTTGGAGAAGGAGAGCGACCTGCATGTTCAAAATTTTATTTAAGAATTAACAAGATCAGGTATGTATGGAAATATAAATATACCATTAAATTACAATAAACACCAACCATAAACTTGTGCAGCATACTGAGGTATAAAAAGTTTATTTAGAAAAAAGGGTTTGATTTGTATTACAGAACTGAAATTCATTTGTAAAAATAAGCCACAAAAGCAAATAATTTTCATGAAAACATTTTTCATACAAACCCACTAATTAGATAAAATTGTCGTGCTTTCTTTTTGTAATGTTGAATTTATCACCTTATGTTATGCCTGTTATTCGTTGCCCATGTAAAGATGTTTACTTTTCTTTTACAGATGCTTTATCATTTCTGGCTTTGTTATTGTAGTAGCATTTTTTGTCCCAGGAGGCTTGAAGAAGATGCAATGTAGTTTTCTTTACTTCATTAACACAATAATAGGTTTACAATACTTAAGTAAATTGAAGTGTGAATCAAAGTGTGAGCCTTTCTTCTTAGTTCCAAAACTACTGAGGAACGACCTCCCCCTATAAGGCTGTAGTCTCCTCCTCTGCTTCTCTTCTGTTCCTTCTTTGCTGCTCTCCCTCTGAACTTGGACTTTTTAAAGATTCTTGAAAACCAATGTCCAGCCCATCTGTAGGTGGGAAATTGCTTCTGTCCCGCCTTTGGTAGAAGTCTAATGGTTGGGGCTTACCTAAGGACGCCCCATTTTGGGTGGACTTGTTGAATTGTCCCTCCTACGAAGGAGGTGCTTTTCACGTCACCGGAAGTTATGATTTCCGGCAGTAGTTTACAAACCTAAGGCTCTTGTTTAAGAATACCTTTATGATTTCAGTCGATTAACTCGCGCCCGAGTTTGGTTTCGTAATCACGACACAGCCATAACACTTATATTTTGGTTTTCCCTCTCTCTCTGTTCGTTTTCTTCCAATCTCTCTCTATCAGTCTATCAATGGAAGGTTTCTCACTCTATCTCTCTTATATTTATGCTATGCCTAAGTAATATTCAGAATTCCTAGCTATCATAACATCACTCAGTCACCTATCAACATTGCCTTCAATGTTTAAATAATTATAATAAAATGGATATACTGTAACATTAATAATCAAAATTGGCAACAAAACTTTCAGACCATAGCAGATTTCTCCTATGGTCTGAAAGTTCCAGACATGCATAACAGAGGTTTTAAAGACTAAATAAGCATAACAGCTGCCCTTTCAGTTAAGTAAAGGACATCAGTTTTCAACCAAGTATCCTGCTTAAGGAGGGCAATTTGAAGCAGTTTTCCATTACCAAAAGTATCTTACATCAGAGGGGACATATCTCAACAGATTCTGGAGGTAATGGAGAATGGATGTGATTTTTATTGGTTACCATCTCCCTTTTCTAGGAACTAGTTCCCCACCACCAGTAAACTAAGGGGTGTATAAACTGCGGCAAATCTCATGATGTCCAAGGTGTCAATGATCACAAAACAGATTACCAAGGTGATATGGTTTGATATTATTACATGTATTCAGAAGATTAAACCTTTTCATATGGAACAAACCCACAGGGGCCACAGACTTGAAATTCAAGCTTCCAAAGAATATGGTGCTCATTAGGGAGAAGTATGAGGATGCAAAGGGAAATATAAAAAGAGGAGCTCTTACTCACGAAAAAAGAAAAATAGTTAATAAATTAAAAGATAGATAAAAATGTATTAAAATGCAAGGAGAATAGTATTAGGGTAGCAATGCACTGCATCTTCACTTGAACTTACAAAGTTCCAATTGCACAACATCCCTTGAAAGGCTAGGCTGTTTCACAGTCCAACGGTGTGAGGTGATAAAGGACCTCTGGAGCTGAGAAGTTTGACAGCAAGGCACATTTACTGCGTATTGTTGCTGCTGTTCAGCAAAGCTGGTTGCTCTTGGCACAAAAAGGGTTCATAGATCAATTGTGAATGTGAAAGATCTGTTAAAATACAACTTAAAAAAAAAGTGACAAACAAGAGGCCATCCATCCATGATCCAAGTCATAACTGCTACTATAACAAAACAGAAACCTATCACCATGAACCTCTCTATCTTAACGATATAAATCTCTGGCAGAAGCAGACATCTCTACCGGAGAACATTATTCTAGTAAAGCAAGGACAAATGACCTAAAACAGGTTGCACTGATTTTATCAGTTATAAATATACGAGGCCTTGCGAACAATATCCAACCTTTGTGCAGCAATAGTGTTCGTCTTACTAGAGTTCAGCCTCATAACCCACTAACTACACCATTCACTGATCCAGTCCGTCCTGGCTGAGGCTGAGAGTAGCTTCATTTCTACTCTGTGGAGGCTTTACTACACCCACAAGTGTTGCATCATCAGCATATTGAACAATCTTGTTTTCCAGGCCAACATCATCACTCGTATACACTAAAAATTACAGTGGACTAAAAACAATACCCTGTGGAACTCCAGACACAATAGGTCTTGGTTCACTAAAGATCCCAACAACAGCAGCACGCTGGTGCCTATCTGTAAGGAAATCTTGAAGTAATCTGAAAACATATCCACCCACTTCAAGATTCTGAAGTTTATAAATAAGTGCCTTGTGATTTGCTACATAGAAACTAGCACTAAAATCTATTTGAATTACTCTGCTCTCAAAACCCTTATCAAGCTTCTTTTGCATATGGAATGTTAAGTCTAAAAGAGCATCGCAGGTACCTAATTGCTTCCTATAAGCATACTGACTATCAGCTAATAATCATTTACATTCCACATTCTTATATAATGGCTTAAAAAGCTTTCCAGTGACTTTGGTGAGTACAGGGAGAATAGAAATTGGCCTGTAGTTACTGCAGTATGCAGATATGCCACTCTTTGAAGCAGGCACTGTATTTCTAAGTTTGCACTCATCCGCAAAGATACTATGTCGACAAAAATCTATAGAATCTACTAATCTTGAAAGAGAACACTAGAAACTTTTATTAAAAAACAAAGGGAAGAAACCATCAGGATCATCTTCACCCCAGCTATCATCCCTGGAGTAAAATACAAATTTAGTAAGAATAGGTTCAGGATGACAAGTATCAGGAGAGGGACATCCTCAGCTGATTGCTTAGCTTCAAAAGTTCAATGAAGCAATTAAGCCTTTTCCCTAAGGTCAGTGACCCATCTACCATCATCTGTTAGCAATGGTGGAATGGAAGATGAGCTTCATCTTTGGTCCACCAAAGATGAAGCCGAGTTAATTCCTTCAAACTTCCTCTTGAAGGAATTATTGTAATTTCTCTCGGCTGTATGGTAAGTTCTATTCACAGAACGGCGAGACTCAACAAAACTGATATAATTTTCACAGAATATTTTGTCTCCATGTGTTGAATTTGGTCTGTTTGTTATGGTATGCTTATCTATATGTATCATCAAACCATGGCTGGTCACTTGTCCTGAATTTGATGACCTTCTAGGGACGTACCTTATTATATATAAAATATATGTCCAACTCAATGGCACAATGCTCAGAAGTGCCTATGTATTCACAAACCTTGGCCTTGACAATGGCTGGAACATTTGTAAATATGAGGTCTAATCTATTCCCAAAAATATGGGTTGGTTCCTCAAATAGTAGAACACTACTCAAGAACAAGTCGGCCATGATGATCTGTGGAATTTGAATTTTGCCACTTGCTGTGCTTTGCATTGCAGTCTCCACAAATAATGAATGACACTTTTGAATCCTGTGACTGAGCCATACTAATTCTTTCCAAGAGACAGTCATATATAGAATCATCAATATTTGGATTTTGGTAGTTCTAGAACTTACTGAAAATTTTTAAAACAAAGAACTTCATGGCAGCTACACTCCAAATTTTTCTGATGATAAATAGGTCATACGGACTTTGTGTATACAGCTACACCTTGCGCACAGGGGATGTTACAATGATAAATAAAGTCAGGGCCATCATACCCTAGGATTAAAAATTCAACCTTTGACTTGAATTGTAATTACAGGCACAACTCTGGGGATCAAGAAAATTTGACCTTAAGCCCTGAATATTTGAGTAAAGTACTTTGCAATTTTTCTTACTGTACTGAGCGACAGACCCAGTGTTCAGTTCAATGTCTGCTGAAAGAATTAAAATTAACAACATAAAATCAGTAGCAAAACTAATAAACTCATATCACTAACATTGTAAAAAACTAATTTTGTTAAAAGTATTAATAAACATGACCATCTGTTACTGAAAAAAGCACTGGAAGCAATTTGTTGACAAGGTGGGGCCGTCAGACCTAGTAAGGCAAATTTGAAATTCGCCAGGTTTCCCACAACAACGTTGTTGTTGGTTCATCCCTCATCAGTCAGGGTCTCAAGGCTGCAGAAAGCAGCCAGGAACTTCCGCAACAGTTCCCTAGGCCAAGCTTTGACAGCCTCTACCAGGTCACCATTCCTTGTTGGAGAAACCAGTTCCCCATAGACCATTTATATTTGCAATAGAGGACCAAAAGGTGCTTTATACAGTGAACAGGTTGTGTGAACTCATATCTTCAAGGAGATAAGGTGCTGGATGCTCAGTAAATAAAGATTTGACATCAGCTACTAAGGAAAACACCTCCCAGTGGTAAATACTGAGAATATATTGATGCTTGCAAACAAACTGTAGACTGTCATATTATTGTTATTCAAGAATCAACACAGATTCCTACATGTATCTCAGTAAGGATGATGTTACAACCTCAACCTTTACCAAAGAGTATAGAAAGGGATTAAGGCCACCTTGATCCAGTTGACTCAGTAGATAAGAATTCTTGCTCCTAAAAGTAGACACCATCTGCCTATAGACAACATAATCCCTGTGAATAGAGGCGCTGTACACATGCCAAAATAAAGCGCTTTGAACAGCAATACCTTCTCCGTAAATACACCTTGAAGGAACTTGCATGACTGAGGATGTACAAGAAAAATGTCTCCTGCACATCCACCAAAATATATGATCGTTCTTTTGGAAGGTCACTAAAACCATGCTGGAAAAACCAAGAAGCACGTGGACAGACACATACCGTTACTTAGTCTCTATGCGTCCAACACTGGGTGCCAATCTCCAGTTGCTTATTGTGCTAAAAAAAGTCTGAGGTAAAATCCCCTGTTCCATTTCATTCTCTCTAATTTCCAACCTCCTACTAAAGAATGAGAGACTTCTCCTGGGAGAGACAAAGGGACAGCTATAGGAGACTAAACCAGTGGTGGGTAACCTAAAAGGAATCATAACTCTCCTTCAGTGCCTCCACCACTTAAAGCTCTGCTCCTAAGTCTCTCCAAGCATGCCAGGAGGCCTGCAATTGGCCATCTACCAGAACCTGAGGGCTGAGCTGATCCCCAAAAGATATAAAACAAGATTTGTATCAATATATCCTCCCTTATTGCCTTAACCTGTGCAGCATTAAGCCTTTACTACAGAGAAGAGCATAATTGTTTTCACTTCTTCCTAACCAGTTAGTATAAGCATGAGAACATCAGCCTGAAGCATCAGAAATGGGTTTGACAGTTAAAAGTTAAAAAATGACATTTTTATAATAAAATAAAGTTTTATATATACTTGCCAAATAATTACATAGCTATAGTTTGAAACTACAGCTATGTAATCACTTGGGCAAGTTACTTACATAAAACTTAACACACTTCCTCAATAACTCCTGCTGGTGCCAAAAACACTTAAAGCTGGCCTCACAACTCCCTAAGCAGGTGCCAAAAACACACCAAGCTGGCGCCTCAACCTCTCTAAGTTGACGCAGAGAAGAGGTAATTATTGTGAACACAAGTTCAATAAAAGATAAAAACTTCATTTATCTAAACTAAGACTCCATTTCAGTAAGTCCAAAGCACTTGTCAGTCTTGAGTTTGTCTCTTCACAGGAAAGATAAAGAAAACCGAATCTTCAACTGAAGATGGTTTAAGCGCCGATTAAGCACCTGTATTACAACAGGCGGTGCTCCACGACTTCATAAAAAACCAGAAGACAAGCTCCAGCAGACTTCAAAGGAGCTTAGTGTGCCTGAGTATGAGAAAACTTACAAAATGCACTCTGACTGAAGGAGAAAGCTTGGATTCTCCAAATACTTAAAATGGCACCAAAACACTCGAAGACAACCGAGACCTATTCTCTGTGTGTTCTCTTTCCTCAGCTAAATGAGGATACAGCAAAGCTCAACGCTCCAGCAAACGCCTATAAAACCAAAGATCTACCAATTCAAACTCCTCTTCTGCCAGAGGGCAACAGCGGGAGACAGGAGGTGACAGCAGATGAGTACCTGCATCACATCCGTGACTCAATGAAAAGGGAGACAGGAAAATGAAGTCCAAAGGAATTCAGCTCACTGAAAGAAAACGAGGTGACAATGAAAATGGGAAATGTTGGGAGGCAGGGGAAGAGGAGTTACAACTCTCCTACCTCATCTGAAAGAGAGTCAACACTCCCTTAGAAAGCTAAGTACAGTAGTTAGAATAATATTTAACTGGGCAACAACAATAGATACTTTAACCATGGTAGATTTCAACGGAGAAAGAGGAATAGGCTAGCAGACAAGGATTTGGAATGAGCAAAAGATGAAGAGATTGGTTAAACAACTGACTGAGTCAACATAATGTCAGAATAAGCACAACTCACTACTGTACAGACATTATTATTAATAAAACTCTGTACCTATGCAGTTACTATACAGTAGTCCTATTGGGGTTAACATCTTCATACTAGGCGCTGATGATGGTAAATGTCGCATACGTAGCGAAGATTAATGTTTACCCAAACGATCTTTCAGCTATGGCACTATACGAGACTCAGACCATGAAAAACGAAGGCAGGTGATGGAGGGCACAGAACAACATCGGCCACAGAACCAACCCGGTTCCCTGGCAGTAGACTCTTCCAACTGTTGCAGGGCAGTACTAGGCTCGGGCTACAGATGGGCATGGGCACCGACACCTTACCTCTTATAAGGCAACACGAAAATGATCACACTCTAAGGGGGGACCAGGACCCGTTCCCTAACCAATTCAGGCAAACCTTGTACTAACCAAAACAAGATTTACATCCTGTTCTACATTCTAAATACGCTTTTCCTGAACTGATAGAGGAGCCGAAGGCAGAGCTAAAGAGGAAGTCTCAGTACTAACTAAAGCATCAGCAAAGGAAAAGCCTAGACTGAGTATGGATAACCACAGATAAGGGACCTGGAGATGGGGAAGAAATGTCAGGTTGATAACCTGACCTAACTAATTGCTTCCGCAATCTCTGCTTCCCTTCTCTTCCTATACTAACGAACTTAAGCATTAAGTCCTAAAATCCCTACTTCCTCACATCTATTCAAAAGATTACACTTTATCCATTGCAGCTGGCATAAACAGTGTGCATCTCCTAAAAAAATCAACAACCAGATAACACAGTAATCATTCTTACAGAACCTGACATTTTTAGCCTGGATTCCACTGGAGGCATCCTAGGAAAAACAAATGTACAGTACCGTGATAGCAGCAAACAGCCATGGAATACCAACAAGCACCTGTACACAAAGGAGAATTCTTAGAAGAGCTAAAACATTTGAAACACACCTGGTGGAGAACAGGTGTACTAGACAGTCATCCATTTGATCTTTGTTTAAATGTCAACTCTCCTATCGGCACGGAGTTGTAAGCCATCTTTAACTGCAGGTAAGATTTGTCCCAAATAAATTAATTTATAAGTGTAATGTTTGTTTTCAAATTTAAATCTGATGTCATAGTAAATTGTAAGTATGATGCTTCCTCTTGGCAGCTTGCCCATTGTGTGATGCCCAGTATAGTGGCTTGTGTGCTGCAGTAGTGCCATTGTAAGCTGTCAATAACCAGGAAATATTTTCCTGTTTAGGATAAACCGATGGCCTATTATATATTGAAAACCACATGCTGAACAGTTATCAAGCTGTTAAGATTTTTTTTATATATGACTCTGTGTAATTGAGTTCAGGTTGAGTGGAGCTGTGAATACAGGCAGTCCCCTGTTATCGGCAGGGGTTCATTCCCAAAAGTGTGATGATAACCGAAAATCGGCGATAATAGCATCAATCCCTGGTTATTGGTGCTGATATCCGGTTATCAGAGCCACCAATAAATGGGGATTTGCGCTGATAACTGGAGATCGGCACATATCAGTGCCGAAAATCCAGTTATCGTCGTCATTAGACAAGTGCCGTAAAACTGGATCACCGATAGTCAGGGACTGCCTGTACTTATGTAATGTGAAAATTGAAGGTTTAGGCCTAGGGTGTTACTGTACTTTGCTTAAATATTTTTTTCATTTCCACATTAGTTATGTGTTGAAGGGTAATCATAATTTTACATGAGAGAATTTTATGTAATAAATGTGCTGTGCAGTGATTGTGTCTATTCCTCATCCAACTTACATAAAAAAAAATTTTTTTTGTTAACAATATTTCTGACATACTGTACCCCGTAGGAGGGTGGGGCCAGCAGTGCACCTCATGTGGTGCACTGAAGGCATTACTTAAAGGTCTCTGCCGCGTCCCTTCGGGCCCTAGCTACAACCTCTCCTTTCTTTTACTGTACCTCTGTTCATATTCTCTCTCTTCCATCTGACTTTTCACCCTCTCTAAAGATTGCTTCCTACGCAACTGTGAGGTTTTCCTCATGTTATACCTTTAAAACCTCCTTACTGTCAATTTCCCGCTCAGCGCTGAATAACCTCATAGGTCCTAGTGCTTGACCTTTGGCCTAAATTCCATATTCTATTCTGACATACTGTACATGTTTCCTCAAGACAAGCAGGGAAATCAGGGGTCAAGGGATACCCGAAAACCCTTTACACTGCGTAAAAGTAAGTGGCACAAAGCAGTAGGTAAGCATTACATACCACTAAATGATGTGGCACATACCAAAATATGACAAACTCGTATAACAAGGAAAAACACTGTTAGAAAATAGTTCAAAATAACAGAGCACTGCTTGAAAGAAACTAACATACTAAAAAGTATGCTTTAAAGGAACTAACCTACTACAGGTACTGTAAAGAGTAACAAGTCTAGAAATAGAGAATGACTTGTGCTTACCCCTCTGAAACTGCTGCAACCTCTGGGACATGGCTGGTGATGGCTCTACTGCAATTTTCTTGGTTGGTTTAGCTACAGGATGTGAATGAGCAACAGATGTCTTGCTTGCCATATCTCCACTATATGCATTATCTGCATGAAGGTTCTGAAATATGTTTCAATAACACCATCACTGGTCCTTTCAATGCACAAAAAATCGTCTATATACACATTTATTTCTTTAAAACCACTAGATGTGGACTCAAAGCCACACCAAACTGTACTGATCAAAACTGAGAAGCCTCTATTGTACATGCTCAGTCCAATGTATGGCACACAGCCCATGTGCTTCTCATTTTATGTGAAACATTATAAAAGGCCACAATGTAGGGGTGGGAGAAGAGTACTCAATCTATGATTATTTTGTTTCCATGAAAAACATTATTTAATTAATATAGTATGTTTCATAACAACCCTAATACCGTAATTATATATTATACAGTGTATTACCATAACCTACAATGCAAACCCACGTGATAAGATTACTGGAAAATGAATAAAAGATCAGAAGCAAACCTCCAGGAATTCTGGCAGATGAACACAGATGTGGGTCTTTATCCAGCAATAACACACATGAGTAACAAGCTTGTCCAAGCAGATATTGACCAATACACAGAAGCATATTAAAAAAGCTTGTCACAGGTTAAGAACAAACAATGAAAGCAAATAATACTATGAGCTAACTTACATAAAAAAAAAAACTCACTGGCTCACACCCACTCCAACACAGATCTCTGGTTTATAGGAAAATGGGCGAAAAGGCAAGGTAAAAAACAAAAAAACAAAAATCACAACTTAAAAATATCTCACCTCATTACTAGGAACCTATTCAACTCCAAAATTTTTAGATGCTTTAAGAAAGATTGAAAACAAATGAGCAACGAAAAATGAACTATTACACCACAAACCCACCCAGCTTGACAATAAAATGGACTAATGAATGAACTGAGAGATGTACATTAGAAAAATGAAGCATAAATGGAAAGGAATACTTATGGCAACACAAGGAAGAAGGCAGTACATAAAAGTGACAAACACTACACAATTACAAACCCTGATCATACAAAACTGAACACCGAAGACTTTAAAATGAAATAGGGAAGAAATAATGATGGGAAATAATGAGGGCACTGCAAAAATTTTTTTAAAATGGCATTCCTGGGAAGAGAGGTAACGTTCACTCTGACAGTTACACAAAACAGGAGTGAAGCAGGTGTTAAAGCTGTACATAAAACTGAGCATGTGCAACTGCCATGGAAATAAAACATATCAATGGGGTTTTATATTATAAACACTTTAGATTAGTACAAGTGGAAAATTTACATTAAACTATGCAAGTCATGCAAAATATACTTTATGCAAGATTTTGCAGTCAAGTTAGCATACCTAACACAAAACATTGTCTCTGCAGACACATCATCAAAATATCAAAAGCAAAGTGATTAAGGAAAGGTGAAAAAGATGTGAATAGGGCAAAGCAAATGAACAACGGAAATGGAAAAATTTAAGTTGTAAAAAAGATGCTCAAACAAATGAGTCAGTGTTCAGAGTGACCAGTAAAGCAATAAAGAACAGGCTAGGAGAGCCCTTGGTTTGATGAAATATGATGAATCCCCAAAACCAGTAAGAGTAAACTAAGCAATGTGAAAACAAAAGGACAGATAGGAAGAGACTGTGAAAGAGCCTTATGGTGGACTCTTGTGAGGTAGCACATTTGTGGCTTACGCAATTCAGTGCTTCAAACATAAGAATTATGATAAAATTAATTACCTGGATACTTACCAACTGTTAAATAAGTACACTAACAGTGGTTCTATTCCTTCTGAGTGAAGTTAATCTTCAGAGAAATCATGCTGAATGAAGTCATTTTGAACAAAGCCATTCTGAACGAAACATTAAAGAGCGAATGACAATTTCAGCGAAGGTTGGTTTTAAGCGATTACCAAGAATGGTTATTAGCTTTATTGGCCGTTGTTTTTCAAATCACTTTTCAAATTTACTAAAAGCATTCTTAGTTACCTTGAATGGCTGCTGATGTTTTTGAAATCGTTTTTTCGTCTTCTTATTGGAAATTTCAAACCAGTTATTCAGTTCTTAGTAGCATTTGAAGCTAACCCATCAAGGATATTATAGTTTCCAGTCATGGTAAACACAAAATAGCTTATAATGCTTTCATTTACAGAGAGGATAAAGCTACTCAAAAGACAATTACATGGCATTGTGAAGTGAAAAGTTGCAAAGGACGATTAAGTACCACATTGGAATGCAAAAGGGATAGAAATTGCACTGAGAAAGGAGAACACTCGCACGCTCCCAATCCTGTTAAAGTCGGCGAAGAAAGGGTAAAAGAAAAAGTCTGCAAAGTTCTTGAAACAACACATGATCCACCAAGATGCATACTCCAAGATGCCATTGCTGGTCTACCAAACGAACTTGCAATGAGGATTGGATCAGGGGCAAAATTGAAACGTACCGTATCTAGGAGGCGAAGAGCTATGGTGCACTACCCTCTACCCCCTCAATCGGCTGCATCCATCGTTATCCCAGAATCCCTGTGGTCTACTTTCACAGGTGATAGTTTCATTCTTCATGACAGTGGTGAGAAAAGGGTTATAATTTTCAGCACTAATGAAAGTCTTCCCTGGCTGAGACACAATTGTTACTGGTTAGCTGATGGAACATTCAAAACAGCTCCAAGTATTTTACAAATTTTACAGTGCATGCATTGATAAAGGAAAGTGTAATAACTTGTATATGCTTTACTCACGAATAAATGTGAAGAAAGTTATGAGGCAGTATTAAACAAATTGAAATTACTAGAGCCTTTGCTACACACTATCTCCATTTTGACAGACTTTGAAATTGCTTCAAGAAATGTAATAACGCGCATTCCTGAGCTCAAGCATAGCAGGATGTTTCTTCCATTTAGGACAGTGTATGGAGAAAGATTACCAACGTGGGACTAAGAGAAAAATATGTTAATGAAGAAAATGTTCGAACACTAACCAAAATGATGACCTGCACAGCATTTCTCCCTCAAGACAATGTCATTATAGGATTTCAAGCTGTACGTGATTTGGAAAATTATGATGAAGATCTTGACATTATTTTCGATTATTTCAAAGACAATTATATCGGCTGTCCAATGGCAAACAACTGTAGAAGACTTCAGTTTTCTTTATCTATGTGCAATGTTTTTAGCAGGTTTCAGTTGGATCTCCCGTGAACAAATAATGCTGTAGAAAGTTGGCACACTGCTCTCCAAGACAGCCTATCTTGTAGTCATCCGACAGCTTGGCTCTTAATAGAGGTTTTAAGAAAGGAAGAGGGTCTACAAAGGACGAAACATTTGGAAACAATTTCAGGAGAACCATCACAAAAAAAAAAAAGGATGAAATACAAGAACTTAGACAGAAGAATTAAAAGCATTGTTGAATCAAGAGGAGATTTAGAAATAACTGATTATCTGAGACACCTTGCCTACAATATTACATTTTGAATGGTTATTCATTCTAGAATTTATGGTCTTTATTTCTAGAATAATTTTTTCCCATTTAAAATGTTTTTAATTTCTGTTCTTTTTACAGTAATATATATTTTTATTTCTATCCATGTAATTGTGACGACTGCCAGAGCCGTCTGCACAACACTTGAGAGGCGACTGCCGAAATGCAAGAGCCGTTCTATCACCAAGCTAACTCACTCTAGTTAAATAAGTGGTGGTAGCGGAAGAGCCGCTATTACGAAAAGGAATAATTGTCATAAGGTGACAAAAACGAGGCAATAGAGGGGAAAATTAAGCAGGGGTAGGGTTATTGTCTGCTCGGAGGACGATGCCAAGTCAGTAAATGATAACAGAACTACTTAGGTAAATGTAATACTATATGTCTGTATCCCTAAATGACTACCAGTTCACATACATTACTACCACTCTCTCCAAAACCGACGATACGTGAGCTGGTGAACGCGAGCACTGAACTACCAAATAACCCATCCGAAGAACATTCAATTCGAACCAGAGAGACGGTTGAGAGAAGCGGTGAAGGGCACAGACCTTGGTTCCAAGACACGCCATGGAAAAGACTGTGGAAAAGACCAACGGACCCAGGGTAGTCCAAGGGGACCATAATAAAAGTATACTTCTTAATTATCTATTATTTTTCTCCTGAACCACATAAGGAGCAAAAGAAGGTGGAGCAGAAGTTGAGAGAAAGGAATTAACCTAGGCTGTCTGGTAGGATAATGGAGGAGGAGGAGAAGCAACACCAGAAGACAAAAGGAAAATACTGAGAAAGGCTTATGGTGTGCCCTAATGAATTGTTTACGTAATCCATCGGCCTCTAGCATCTTCCAATACTTCACAAAATTTTCATCCTCTCATCAGATCACTCATTATCTTCACATCAACAAAACCAAAATCGTGCCTCAACAGCTTGGCTAACACACTGCCTACGTCATGCACAACCGAAGCATTTAGTTTCCACAGACTCTTTCCTATATGGCCTAATGCTTTCATCTCTGCTTGTTGTAGGTGACATGATGCATAAGTAGAAAACAAGCACGATACCATACAGGAGAAAATCAGCAGAAATCATCAAAATTATTATTAACGCCAATTCACATCATCTGCTTGAGCACATGGCATGAAGAATTCTGGCAAGAACGTAAACTTTCTAGCGCCACCTGGTGGGAAACAGGTATGGGTTGGCCAAGCATTATTTTTTTTATTTTGATTGTTGATCACACCTAATAGCACAAAGATATAAGCTAACTTTAACAGTAGGTAAGATTCATTCCAAATAATAAATTTTTGCTTCTGATTATTATATAACCAGACAACTTAGTTCACCAGAAACATCAGGTAGTATTACAGAAAGAAATACTATGGCTATAGTGAAAAATTAGTTTACATCACTAGGAAACACCACCATTACAGTATACTGCAACTTAACGAACCTCAACTTAGCAGAATTCTGTACTTACCAGCTACCACATTATGATTATTCTTCCTTATGCTACCATTTCAGATATGGAATACAGTATTTTTTAAAATTGAATGCTATGTATAGATTACAAGTTAGTTTAGGTTAGGAACTACTGGAATTGCTGTGAGCCACATCTAAAAAATAATCGAGTGCAGGCTATACATATAGGGTCTTTGCTACTTATCACAAAGACCAGATGCCCAAAGGATCTGTTAGGCTGAAGTGCTACTGTAATTAGTGAAACAAAAAGGATATATGTTAAAGTGTTTTAACAAGACTGCCTAACCCCAATGTTCAACCTTCAATGTTCAAGATAAATATCAAGAGAAAGGCTCCTAATTTCTAACATTCATCTCTCAAAATCATTGCTATTCATTCAACTGTCTTTGTCAAAACACTGAACTACTGAAAACAAACTGTACCTTGAGAGGAACTGATTGTCCAAATGGTGCCTTGGGGACAAGCACACTACCCTGATTCTTGTTAAAAATTGCTCTTCGTTCTTGAACACTTCTTTCTGCAGGGTCTTTTTCAGGTGAATGATTCCCACCTGTTATAAAAAAGAAGTTTTTTGTACAATATAGTAAATACACAACCTATACAAATTCAACTCCTTGTTCACAATTTACATTTCCTAACCAATAACATAATGCTTTGATGGAAATACACAAGTGTAGCCCATACTCCAAGATTTTTCACATACTAACATAATTTGTACAATCCATACAATTAAATAAACAGGCAATACTCCACACTCCAAGGGCAAGGGACACGAAAATAGTTGCTTTTTGCACCACCAAAATTACCATCTATTCAACATGTCCATTTTGACTGACTTTTGACAATGACTTGGCACTGTTTTTGCCACTTTTTAATGTCAAATTCAAGAAGCTACAGATAAACATTTGCTATATATGGTCATACTTCTCTAAGTAAGAAAACTTTATTGGACCTGGTGGTACAAATTCACCCACCTTAAATAGACACAAAAACTTCATTTCTTTTGTTAAATTTCTTGTTCATAATCATTACTACAACTACTTCATGTAGATCAATTATTGTGTAATTATATTACAGATGGTTTTGATTGGCAGATCAAATATGATTAGGCTATTCATATCAAATTTTTAAAAAATCTATATCTCTCCTAGGTACACGAATGAGAGCCTTTCATATGAGTACCCTTCAGTGTAAGATAAAGACAGTGGTTGCACTTGGTAACTAGGTCATTAACTGGTGGTTACAGGAGTAAGTTGGGGAATATTGAATATCTCTCTCACTCACTTTGCCACTAAGTAATTTATCCTTTGGCCTCAGGGAATAAAGGCTCTGGTTTGTATACCTAGGTAAAGCACAAATTACTTTAATCTGCAGAAACACAAACCACTGCCTTTCATACAGGAGACCCACTCCTTAGGATGGGGGTCGTCTCTGTTAACTGACCAGTTGAAAAACTGAACCAGAAATGCCGAGACTCTGGTCATGACAGTAACTTAAGATGAAATGATCCCTGTAACCACCCCCTAAGTCTAGCATAGGGATTACTGAGTGATAAGTCCTGGGCCTGAGTGAGGGTGCAGAACCACATACAAGTAAGGAAAAGATCAGAGAACCATGAGCTACCCCAAGGAGCTGCACAAGTCTTGGGATCCTTTTGAAAGGAAGAATGGATAAAGTCACATCTTTTGTCTGAAGCACTCTAAGACTAGTTTCTCAATTGAGTGGCTACCTACATCTACAGCCAGTCAAGGACATAATCCAGCTGAGCTGCTGCTCCATAGAGGGAGTAAAAAGCAAGAATGAATAGAAGCCAGTTATTCAATCATTCAACTCAGCCAGAACCTTTGGCGAGATGCTTACTGTCCAAAGGAACTGGGGGCATACATAGCCTGGTGAGCAACCACCAGAGGTTCCAGAGGAAAAGCCTGGAGACCTGTGGGTGAGATCTCTTGGGCGGGATGAAGTAGTCTGAAACTGCAGACACCTACCCTCATCACCCACACACTGAAAAGCTACTCAACTGCCAAGAACCATGCTTCTACTTGTTGATTTTCACACGAGTTGTACAACTGACTACTGTCACAAAATTATCTAAGCTCATCTGAAACATCACAAAGCCAGAAGGGAGATGTTTCTGAATGCCTACTTCTTGCACTTGTTGGTACTGGGCTAGCTAGAGGTGCCAAGATCTTTAATATAAGAGATCGTGCCCTACCAAGTAGCTTGCACAGCTAACAACAGGTACAGAAACCTCTTGTCTGGACCACCAGAAAACCCCAGAGAGAGGAAACAAAAGTTCATGTTTCTTGTCAGACTGACAATTCCTGAATTAACAAGCACAAGAGTGATCCCAAACTCCAAGTACTAGACAAGGAGGCAATGAAACTAGCAAATAAACTTCGATGAGGAACACCAGTCTTGTGAGTGAGGTCTCGGTCCAAGGCTTGACAAAAGAGTTCAATGGGGCCCGAGTAGACTACAGAGGATGAGAATTATGTCTCTCCCAGAAAACTGTAGTCCTGGGAGGGCAAGATTAAGTGAAGCTCCAAACTGGTATATACAGCTTAGCCACAACTGAAGGATCTATGCCTTTCAGTCTGAAGTTTTGGTTCCAGGCAGCTAGCCTTTCACCATGGGGAATGAGAGGAGCTTGGTTCTATTGAAAGTAAAGTCCATGATCCCCCAAAATGGAAGCTCCAGTCACAGGGTTGCATATTCACACAGATTGTCCATCACCCCTGGATGGGAGAATGAGCCACAAGAAATCTCTGAGAGACTGATAAGAGCCAGGGGATTGGGAAAAACCTGCTCACTTTGAGATCCACAAGGAGCTGCCAGATGCCTGAATCCCAGCATGATCAAAACATGGTTGATCACCCAGTGGGACAGAGATGGAGTAGGGGAAAAGGTGGAGTTCAGAATGTGTCAGGGGTGCTGGGAGGTGTCCTTCAAGGCTAAAGGGTAATGGCACAGAATAACAGCACACCAAAAGCTCGTTAGTTGTGTGGTGAACAGGTTGATCACTGGTGATTCTAATGCTTTTTCACACACATTCATTAACACTGTAAAATAATGTATCAAATTTACATGTAAATGTACTAGACTTATAGAAATCATTCTTCAAATTTAGATATAAACATTTATATGGACATACAGTTGACCCCCGCTTATTCACAGTTCAGAATTCACAGCTTCACCTGTTCATGGATTTTTCTGTATAACTTATCTCCAAATTATTTGCAAAAAATTAGGTAATTTGCAGATTTTTTTGTTGAGCAAGAGTCACTAATTACTGTATTTTCATGTTATTTTCGTGACTAAATACATTTTTTATGATAAATTATTTACTAATTTTCAAATGTAAACACAGCAAACATCAATAAAATGTATTTTTTTCAATAAATATTTAAATACATGTACTTCTTAACTCTGAGAGAGAGAGAGAGAATTATGAAAGCCTGGGACAAGAAACAGGTTTGTAAACTTTGCCCTGGCAATAAACGTTTTCTCTCCCCTCTGTACAAGAGGGACCTCCTTATTGAAATGATATTATTGTAAAGTGTTTTAGAATGATAGTTTAAGGTATACATGTAAACAAAATATCAGTTCACCCTCTCTCAAGTTATTCTCTCTTTCGCCAATAATTCATGAATAATTTCACTTTTGATATTTAACATAAGGCAACCCCCTATATTTCTCGCTCTTTCGGTACTTTACATATCCTCTAATGAAATATGAATTACTGTATCAGTAACATAAAAACTCCAAGAAGTTCACAAAGCCATCACTGAATGAGCACATGCATACATATGTAAGTGTTGCAATTTTTTTTTATTCCTTTGATGTAGGTTCCAAGATGACATGCTATTGGCTGGAGGAGTTGGAAGTAGCCAGATCACAGAGCTTGTAGCAAACCCTCTCTCTCTCCATGACAACACACTATTGGCTGAGAAGATTGGAAATAACCAACCATAAAGCTTGTAGCTCAGATGCTTTGTGTTTACTAGTCAGAAGGGCGAGTTGTATTTTTTTCTTCTTTTCTCTCCCTCTCAGTGAAGAGAGAGAGAGACAGAGAGAGAGAGAGATTTTTAGAGAGAGAGATGAGATGTTTTTGAGAGAGATGGTTTTAGAGATAAAGAGAGAGATTTTTTCATCTATTTTAACATGTTGTCCTTTTTGTTTTCAATGCAGTTTTATAGATAACTAGGAAAATACAGTAAATTAGGTAAGATTTTAGCATAATTTTGAGAATTCCCAGCCTTTTCTAGTACAGTAGATAAGTGGGAGGGGTGTAGCCCTAATACTGATGTGAAACGTGCTTGGCCACCTCTCTCTCTCTCTTAATGAAATATGAATTACTGTGTCATAAACAAAAATATGAAACATACTGAAACTGTGAGAGAAAATGGCTGTACTTAAATACAGGGGTAACTTGATTAGTTTTCACATGTAGCTGTAAGCCACATATTTTTAAGAGTAATGTTGTAAGATGACTTTGAAATAATATTAAAGTGTTTTAGGATGATAGATTAAGGTTTATTTGGTGTTTGAACTATTAAAATAGGCAGTTATAAGCATTTTAGAGAGGGTCTGTGGTCTTTGAACTATTAAAATAGGCAGTTATCAGCATTTTTTGAGGGTGGGTGTCAAGTATTTGTGGATTTTAAGCTATTCGTGGGTGGCTGTGGTCCCTATCCCCATGAATACCGGGGGTTGACTGCACAGTCATAGTACCCTAATGCATGCCTGTGAATATGAACATCCTTAGGAACGGCTACAAATAGAAAAATTAACCCTAAGTAGATGAACATGATATTTGTTATTACATAAAAAGTTGGCAATACTTTGATTTCATTCATTCACACAAAAGAAAATAGGTAGCACAGCAAATCACACAAATATCAGTACAACAAAAACACGTATGTGCTAGGCTAGTTACGCCAGGTCTCTATGCAGCAAATTAAGCTATACTGGGGTTCTTTATATTAAGGTTTTAAGTGGATTTGATAAAGCACAATCATAATTACCCTTTATTAATCTTCGTGATAGCCTAAGAGGTGGGATGACAATCTACTTTTAATTTCTTGATCTACCTAAAGATGCCTCAATGACCTTTGCTTAAAATCTGCCACACCTTCACAGATCCTTTGTCATCATAACTGTCAACACTTTTACGGCAAGTTTCCCGTCTTGACCATGACTCTTCCATTCATATATTTGAGTATAAGTGTTTCTGGTAGGTACAGTGGCTAAAAATATCCACTGCTGTGATGAATTTGGAGTTTCCTTAATGGCCTCGAGATAAAACCGGGCCCTAAGTACAGACCTTCCAGTTTCATATGACTCTTGATGACTTCATCCTTTCTCTTGTGATTTGTATTCCTCACTTATTTGTACAATTTGTGTTGAGATATATATTCTATTTTAACGCCACCACATAAAAAGCTTATGTCAAAATGGTAGCCAACCATTCTACATTTTCTAAATGATAAAATGTCAGTTTTTGTTAATATAGGGTACATGAGAGATTTAAATACTCATTCTACTAAAAGTCAGCAACCCATCACAAACTATCAATCATTACTCAATACCTATGATTTTACCAGCACACCTTGTGTGAAATAATAGTTTTCACACTCTGAAATAATGATACAGTATTTAAAAAAATTTCACACCTTTAAATGAAAGTACTTCTAGAAAACAAACACTACACAAACTATACCACAAACAGTTTGGTGTAAGTTCCAAGCTAATCCTTTCTTGATAATGGGGAATGGATATAACCTATTCTTAATAATGGGGAATGGATGCTGATAATGTGGAATGGATGAAACCTATTCTTGATAACTGGGAATGGCCATTGCCTCTTCTTGGTAATGGGGAATGGAAGAGGAACACATTGGCAACATACATTTTTAAATTAAAAAATGTGAAACATTAAAAAATCAATCAGTTACTAACCAGCTGAATCAAATGCGGCAGCTCTGGCTCTCACTGAAGACATAAAAGGTTCATCTACAAGAGGAACAGCTTCTGGCATAGGTGCTTCTCCCTTTACTATATCACCTACAGGTGGTGGTTTGTGAGGACTAAGGTCTCTGTGGCTGCTTCTTCCTGGTCCACAACGACTAAAAGGTCCTTGAACTTTCTTTGGGCTACTGTCTGCTTGACTTGTATATTCCTCCCTAAACTGGTCATCAACTTTTCCATCCCGAGACCCTAATCTGAAAAGAAAAAACAAAGTACCAACTCCAAAGTCATGAAATGAAAACTAAGGTTTTCCATATTTGTAATGATAAACTGGTCAGTAGACTTTCATAAAAAAAAAAAAACCCACACAGATAAGTCAAACCTCCAACTGATTAACGAAGCTACTAAAAACAAAGAAACTTATGAACAGTTCTGTTGACATTTGATAATTATAGTCCTGGCACCATATAATCAAGGATAAGTATCGAGACACTGGCAATCTAACTGACTAAATGCACCAGTTTCAATTTCTTACTGTATGTAACATAGAGGCCTACATGTTATCTTTATAAATGTCTCCTAAATACTCACTCTTGCAACAGAAATTATACAACGCATGCACCTTGTTTCTGTTCACTTCCCCCCTTTCTCATTGTATGAAAACTATAATCTGTTGTAAAGAGTATCTTGTCTACTTCACCTTTATACAGTAAACCCCCTTATCCGTTCTGGCGTATTCGCAGATTTCTCTGTGGAACGTATCTACCCATTATTCGTGGAAAATTCGCCCATTCGCTGTATTTTTTGCTGAGAATATTCACTAATTACTGTATTTTCATATCATTTTCATGACTAATTGCACTTTTTGTGATAAAACTATTAAAATACTCAGGTATAAGCATTTTTAGAGGGTTTTTCTTGTGTTTAAACTATCAAAATAGGCAGTTCTAAGTGTTTTTAGAGGGGTTTTAAGTATTCGTAGATTTTAGCTATTTTGGGGAGGCAGGGGTGTGTTGTTACATATCTCCCACGAATATGGGGGGCTTACTACTGTATATCTGTAAGTCTGAAGTCTGGTAAACAAATGTTTACAACTTTGCTTCTTATTTATGCATGAAATTGCATAAAACTCATTCAGAAACAATTTAAAAGAAAAGTCCCACCTGGGACAAATTGCATATTTGTTCTCCCACTTTGATTTACTATGCTTTTACTCATAAAGCTTATATTATTTACTCGATAATTTACTTTATTTCTCACCCATTCACAAGTAACTGTTCACAGATAATATAATAAATGAACATAAAATCATAACCTTTTGTACCTTGAAAGATTTCCATTTTTTGAAGGACTTGATAATTTAACAGGACTCCCTGCTTGTATATGACTGCTACTCTGAGACTGGTAAGATTTAGATGGACTACTTGTCCCAGAGCGTGATTTCACTGGACTCCTGGAACGATCCACACGCTCCGGTGAGGCATCACGGATGTGCTGTTCCCAGCGACTTCTCATCTCGTCTACTTTTGAAGGACTTACATCACGTCGGTTACACTGAAAAAAAAATGCAGATTAAGAGAAATATTAAGCTATGACAAACAAATTACTCAGAAAAGACAATCCAGAGGTAGTAAACAAAATTTCCCTCATCTATTATGCTGCTGGGCTTATGGGCACCAAATATAAAAGTATGTAATAACTAACAATTACAAATGAGAATTTACAATCCTGCAGCAATAGCCTTCGCAACCAAGCACATAAATCAGAGCTTATTTACTCACCAAGGGAATATACACAGCTGAGGCTTTCAATAACAAAAGCAATCCCACAGAATAAGTGTTGATTACTACTAAAATCCAGACAATAAACATACAATCCCCCATAAATTAACCCCTACTTAAAGAGAGATCTAGAAAACCTACAATGTAACATGACTGAACAGGAAAAAGACTCAAGCTCTAAATATTTATCATAAGAACTGCAAACTATGAGTAAAGAACTTTCGTTACCACTTTACTGAGAAATGTTTGGATTAAAAGAAAACCAAACATCCATTTCAATTTTCCTTCCTTGAAGTTATCAAAAGTTTGTCAGTGGTATTAATATCCCCATGAATCATCACTATATAGAAATAGAAATTTTTATAAAATTTATTTTTCAAATACTAACCTCTATTATGATAGCTGTAATTCCTGCAGGTGTCTAAAAACTAAAAGATTATTGGGATCGTTTAGTTTTAACCGTTTATTAACCCATCCCTTTCAGGTGATTCAAGTGTCTATTGTTTACCATTCAGTTTTTTCTCTGTTCACACGAGGGGGAGGTTGGGCAGGGTGATACATAATAGAAAGGCAAGTATTTAAAAAATAATAAAAAAAATTTCCACTTTTGAAATGAATCTGACCTCTATTATGATAGCTGATTCACACATTGAAGAAAAGGAGGCAGAAGAGAGGTGCCAGGACAAATAATTATAACCCACAAGGCAAAAACAAAATCCCAACAGGAATAAGATGCTTCTTGCCTAATGATTAGAGTCCAACTGCTGGTACTGTTGTCAGGAGAGGACTAATTCATTAGGCTGCAAGGATCTCTTAAAGATGCTAGAGGCTCCTTGTAAGGGTATGACTCTCACTTTGATGAAAGTGGGACAAAAGGCCTTGTGCCTCGGCCAGCAGGGCAAAGAAGGTAAATGAATGAAGGCTTTTACCCATCACAAACTAAGCACCTTCATACTCCCCCCAAAATTTCTTAGGTAAATAGGAAAGACTGGAGTATGGCTACCCTAAATGTTAAGGATATGAGTTCCCAGTCAAAACAAGGGGTGAAAGTGCCGTGCATGACTGTACTGAATCTCTACATCTTGCAAATATGGACCTACATCTCCACTGGTCTGCACTGACAACATTCAAGACTGGAAAATAAGGTAGTTGCCACTGCTTTCCCTTATGGAGCTTACCTTTAGGAGTGGAAAGAAAGAAAGGTCTAGATTAGAGTGCGGTTCCTTGACCCGAGGCCATGGTATTTTTTGCCACAGGTCTGAGGTCCCTAGTCCTTTGCTCTCAAAGACTGTGCTGTGAATGGACATAGGGAGGATAAACCCATCTATCACCAAGGAAGTCAGTCTGGGGATAGAAAATAATCGAACAAGAGCCCATTTAATATATTCATGTGTTGTTTGGAAGGGGAAAAAAGGAAAGGACCTGATCCTTGTGAAGTAAAGCCCACTTTCCAGAAGAAAGCCTCAAGTTCACTGCCTATAAAAAAGTTTTAATCATCAAATCTTTTAGGAAGGCTGAGCTTAAGAGTTTACATGGAGGCATACTCAAATGCTTTAGCACTGCATGAAGTCCCAGCCCCATGGTTTAATTGGAGAATAAGGAATCAAGACTCAAGGAAGTGAAAGCTTCCTTAATGTCCTGGTGAGCTGACAGATCTTGACCAGAACATCTTGATACAGATGCTAACGTGAAGCTGTACCCCTTAATAGATAGAGGAGACAAACCTTAAATGAAGCGTAAATGAGTAAATAACTTCATCAGGTTATTAAATGTGTCAGAAATCATCTTGGAAAAGCACCAAGCTCTAAAGTCTGACCACTGTCTCTCATACAGTGCATAGTTGACTGCCCTCTGGAAATAATCACAGATCTTCTGCGCTCCTTGGGAAAACCTTATGTTTACAAGAGAAAATAGATTGTCTGCGTATAGTCAGCTGAAGCATGGGGAGTCTCTGAGACAGAAAATTTTAGAACCATTCCCTGCATGGCCACTATGGAGTCATCAAGGTCATGCATGAATCCACGGTTAGCCAAAATAGTCAAAACCCTTTGATACATAACTAAAATGGGAAAAAATAAAGGCCCAGATTAAATCAGTCCAACAACATGTGTCTACTGCCCAAGATTTTGGATCCTGAACTGGCAGACAAAAGATGAATCTTGTGTCAAAGAGATCCAGAAGGTGAGTGCCCTCAACTCCCACTGACCTGCAGACTTGTGGATGAGTCCATTCTGAGGACAGAACTTGATCCTCCCTGTTCAGCTATCAGCCACAATGTTCATTCTTGGCACAGTTGAGGAAGAGACACATTCCTTCTGTCTGCTCAGGTGAAAATGCTAATTGATCAGGCACAAAACTCTGAGTTTGTGCCTCACTGCTTAAGTAAGCTAGTTCTAGCTCTCCCAATGCTAAAGGGATTTTACAATGGATGCATCTCCAGCTGTTTTGTGTAGCTCCCATTCCCCACAATGTGTCTGCCAGCTGCAACCACATCCCAACTTTCAGTCAACATAAATACCATGTGAAGTCTGAACTCTTCAATTGGAGGGAGGCACTTATAAATGATGAGGCCAATGACTCCACTGTCTCCAATGGCTTCTAAATCCCTAGAAACTACAATTGCACAAAAACTGGTTGATTTCCTATTCCACTGATTCTTCAGAAAGAATTGGATTAGCCTCATCCTTAAACTTTTTCTAGTTTCTCTAGGGATGCTATTTCTCTCTGCAGAGACAGGCATTTGGAATATTTATTATTCCCCACATATTTACTAATACAGAAGATTGACTTTTGCCCTCAGGCTTCTCCTTGGCTGTCTACTTGACTCAGACAGTTGTCTAGAAAGAGGAGCAACAGGAGAGTCCACTTGCCCAACTGAGACAGGATCTTGTAAAAATTTGGGAAGAAGCACAAAGTGGGAAATAGCATCTAGCATGTCTATCGACTGCAGCCAATCTTCCTCTGAATCATCACTAAAACCAAACTTGCCACCTCCTAAGTAAATGGAGTCAGACAAACAAAAAAGATTTGCTTTGAGGCATTCAGTGCTTGTCTCCATCCCCCCTGAAGCATCAGTATCACAAACAGGCAATTGTAGAAGCCATGAGATGACTTTGTAACAAATTCCAGTCCCTGGCAAATGAAAATCTGCATCTCACTGTAGGACCTGGAGCTTCTCCTTGTAGTGTTGGTAGGAGGGGTAAACAAGCAGAGAACTCACTAGGGTAGCCTGGAAAAGGAAGGGTAAACAAACGGAGAACTCAAGGAGCGTGGAAAAGGAAAGGAGTCTGTAGGAAGGAGGGGTAAACAAAAACAGAACTCACTAGGGAAGCCTGAAAAAGGAAGGGAGTGGTGTAATGCACCTTCTCTTGGTGCTCTGCACTAACAATAAATGCACGCTGTTACTAAACACCTATGAGCAACAAAACATACCCCTGGCCTTTACTCCACCTCCTGCACAACAGTGCCCAAAGCCAACCCCTTCAGCAAAGAATGAACAAGTGCCGCATTAAAACTTTGGTTCTGAGCCACAAAGACTGAAGGGGCGAGAAAAGTACATATAACTGCTCTTGGTACCCAACCTTAACATTGTAAAGAAGTGTAAAGACTCCTCCCTAGAGAACCCAGCATTGGCACTCTCCCACACTGACGAGGCGGAGGCTGATGCTAACACCAAAGGAGATTGAAGCACCACTGCCATAAGCGCGAAAATGCCCTGAAGAGACGCTGGTGATAGAGCAGAAAATGCCTGCAGCACCGAATATGAGGCGGCTGGCACTAATGCCCGGTCAACACCAGAGGAGAAGCTGGCATAAATGGCGAGTGTCTGAAGTGCCAACTATGTGGCAGATGGCACTAATGCTGAAAGCGTCTAAAGCACTATGTGGTGGCTGGCGCTAACACCAGGTTAATGCCAGAGGGAGCCACTGGTGCGGAAGCCTCAAGCATCTAAAGCACTGACAATGGCTGGCGTTAACACCCAGTAAACACTTGAGGGGACGCTAACATATGCCCGGTTAACACTGGTGTTAACACCAAAAGCATTTGAAGTGCCAACGATGTAGCAGATGGCGTTAATGCCTGGTAAAATGCCTGAGAAGATGCTGGCACAAATGCCAAAATCGTTTAAGGTGCCATCAAAGTGGCGTTTGTCACTAATGCCACAAGCGTCTGAAGTGCTGAAGATGTAGCGGATGGCATTAACGCCTGGTAAACACCTGAGGAGACGCTGGCATAAATGCCAACAAAGTGGCAGCTGGCATTAATAACCGGGGAGACGCTGGCACCAAAGGAGAAAGCGCCAATTATGAAAAACCTAGTCGAGAAGAAGCCAAACCTCAGTACTACAGAAACAGTAGCAGTCAATAGGTGCAGGCTCAAAGCCCATTCAGGGAAGCAAGCAAGCGTCAGTGTTGTAGAGGAGACCTAACGCAGTGTAGTGCCAAAGGGGACAGAAATCTAGAACGAGCAGATCAATGGCTCGTACACTCAATCCCCGATGTGCAAATAACCCTCCTGCGTGTCGGCGTGATGATGTGGACATGGGCTGACACCCAAAAGGAGAAACGGAGTCTGGTGCCAAACGAGAGCTCTCATGAAGTCATCTAAGCGCACTGGGAAATAGCCAGCACAGACCTAATCAGGCTATGAAAGGCTAACTACACTACCTACACCACTTTAGCATCAGAGTCCAGCTGGAAAACTAAGGCTAATTAGAGGGAAATCCTGGAGAAGTAGGGGTGGTGGTAGCAGAACTTCCTGCTCCCAGAAATGAAGGGAGTTTCACCTCCTCTGAAATTTTAGATTTAATTAAAGCAAAAACCAGCTCCTTGTCAGAGAAATGGTTGGTGCTACCCTGTGCCTGGGCCCCAAATAATCATCTGCGCAGGAAACAGAAGCTCCCTGTACATTCTCACTCTTCTGCACGGACACTGAGTTCAGTGAAAGATAAAACCAAAACCGCCGAATGAACCAACACCAAAACCTTGAAGACAGTCTGTTCTGCTACTGAGACAGTAGCAATCAAATAAGAAGGATCTGCTAGTCTAACAGGTGACTAGGTCTATTGCCTTGTGGCATTTGCCCAAATGCGGTTCAAGACAGTGCCTAGACCTCAGGAGCTAGAGGCAATGAAGAAGGGGAACGAAACTGAAAGACAAAGCCTGAGAAGAACATGACTACAATGTGACGACCACACTTTCCACATCGCCAACAGTGAACACACAACAGAATAGTATAAGCTACTACTTTGTGATCTCATGAGAAGGTGGCACTGTCTTGCTAGGCACCCAATGTTGATGAGAATGCCTGAGAAAGGAAGGAGGACATAGGGAACAAATGTGTTCACAACCTGATCGCGGCTACTCACACAAACCTCTCCCACACCAAACAAATGGCGCAAAGATAAATCTGCATAACCACACAGCCTGGGAGACCAAGAAGAAGAATGTGAACATCCGAAACCAGGCAAGATCGAGCACCTGAAAACCAGGTGAGAGCCTGAAGCCAGGCGCCCGCCTGGAGAACTGCACCTCTCACAGAAGAGTACCTGTGAGAAAACAACGAACCCTCGTGCAAAGGAGGGCCAAGGAATACTCCAGATAGGTCTCCAGCAGGGCCTAGGGGATACAGAATCAGATATTTATGAATGCCCTCATCCTTACCAAGCATATCTATCTCCTGCCCATGCAAACTTTGCTAAAGTTTGCTGTGCTTTCTTTCAGCAACTGAGTGCCAACTTGTACAGGATACATACACGGTTGGCCAGAGGAAGAAGACAACGGGCACAAGCCACTTTCACTACCAGACATACACCGCTTCCCTGTACCGCCAACGGTGGAAGGAGTGTCAAGGGGTATGGCTAAGGTATGGCTATCAGGGAGGGAGGGTGTTGGCACTTCCTCTGCTGCAAGGGGAGAACCCAATAAAGGATGAATACACTGGGCTGGTAAAACAGCAAGTGTTGAGATTACCTCCATAAACTTTTCAAATGTATGCCTAAGACTGGCTACATTGGCTTCTAATTTGCCAAACTTTGTATTCTGAACAATGCGGGGAACTCTGCGAGGAGACAAAATAATTTGGAGCATTACTAGCACAACAGGGAGAGTGGGAAGAGCTGTCTGACAGATCGATAGATGAGAAACTTACTTTAATCTTCACCTCTTATCCTAGTGTTAGAAGAATCTTTTTTCTGTCTTTTCCTATTTTTATATGCTTCTCTCATAAGGTTATGCTTTAAATAAACAGTTGTTACTTCATCTGACCAAACAATACACTGATCACAGCAATCATTATAAGAACAATCCTTGGTCCTACATTAACACATAGCCTGTCGTGACCATGCAAACTGAAAAGTAAACCTGGGTCTTCTTCCTTTTTGGATGACAATTTCAATGACAAAAACCAAGATAATCCAAACCACAAAATACAGAATATGATGTTCCTTAACGATCATAGCCACATCTCACTCATTATGTGCTGGTGGTGGGCTCAAGACAGAAAAAAATTAATGGTATACAATAGACACTGAATCACCCAAAAGGGATGGGTTAATAGACTGTTAAAACTATATGATCCTATTAAGTTTTTAGTTTTCACACACTATCATCCTCCCGCCTGACATGGGAATTACAGCTGCCATAATAGAGAGGTAAGATTCATATAAAAAATCTATAGATATGATTACTCATATACAATAAGTCATACCTTATCAAAGCTAAAGAATGCCACTTAATTTTATTCAGTAGCTTGAAAAAGCATTTAAAAAGCTGACAAATACAAAGAACAGCACAAGACATCAATGCTTGTTTAACAAATATGTAACCACGTTAACTAAAAGCTACGGAAATCATGCCACATACAACTTACAGCAAATGGAAAGCAAAGAATTTTTAAGCATCGTACCTTGGATTTGCACTCTGGACTGGCTACCCTAGAGAGGGTACGAACAGGGCTGGAAGCAGGACTTTTAGGGTGACAAGTCAAAATGACTGGCGGAGGTGGCGGAGCAGGTGTAGCAATGCTGCTGTTAGCATGCACTGAGTTAAGCTGGTTAAGTGAAGGCTTTGAAGCAATTTTATTCTTCTCTTTCACTGGACTTGTTACCTTAGTCGGACTGCTATGATTCCTCATGAACTCAGCTAAACTCATGCCTTTTACCTTTGAGGGACTGACAGGAGCTGCAGGTTCTCCATTTGTTTGGGCCTCCTGCTCCTTTTTAAAGTCATAATAGAGCCGAGAATGTGACTCAGTTGGAGTGAAACCTTGTGCTTCCTGTAAAGAGAGTAGGTTAAAATGAAATAATGAGAACACAATATCCTGCTTACACAATCTTTACTTTTAAACCTATTACACTATCAAGGATACTGTTGTCTGATTTATAATACTGATAAGAGAACAGAGTATTCTTTTCTTAAGAGTACAAGCAGTCCCAAGTTAATGGCGGGGGTCCGTTCCCGGCCGAGTGGTGCTAACCGCACAATGTACTGTTCAAAGTGGGTAACCACGCAGGTCTAACCTTTCCATTTAGTATGAGAGTTTCACCCTTAAACTGGTGCATTTATGTACAATATAATGGACTGCATTTATGGACCAAAATTTGCTTTTAAACATGACCATACAAGGACAAACCATTGCTCTACCTAGCTGAATATCTTCCCCAGCAAGAAGGCAAGCTACGCAGGAGAGCTCTCTAACTGGTATAAAGTGATAAGCACCCGATGGCTGGGGCAAAGAAAAGGAGTCGAGAAGAATGGAATCACCACCTCAGCAAACATGAGTAAAGAGAAGGGAAAATATTTAGGAAAGTGAAGTGGTTATGGAAATATTGAAAAGATGTGAAGGGGGAAAGTACATACAAGATGAAAACTGAGAAATTATAAATGGAAAACAAGGATACATGTACCAGAATAATTAAACCAGTACAGTACAAAATTTTGACAATCTTCTGAATCAAGAAAATAAGAACTGAGGATGCTGGCATGATCAAGGAGCCGACAGAGAATATAACAGGTGAAAGGATTAAAAGAGCACTCGGAAAGATGAAAACAGAAAAGCACCAAGACCATCCACAGCAACAAGTCATTTAACCTCACAGTCTGGGCTAAATATATATTAAGCATACCCTAGACCGGCTACATTTAAGAATGGCCAATTAAAAAAAAAAAAATTAATGGAAAGCTGAAGATATGCATATGCACATAGTATAAGAAAGAAATTCTAAAATTTTTTGTACCTTCCAGGGAAAGTAGAAAGTGAATGTTTCCAACCCTGTGCAGGGCCTCTTTTCCAAAAGGCAGCTGAAAAATATGCTAATTTTACCAGTTGTGCTTTTTCTAATATTTTTTATTTTATTTTGTAAAACTATAATTACAGATTACACAACATCATAATATATAAGAACTAAAATCAGTAACAAATTCTGAGTATATTTATTGTAAAATATTTATGAGATATCCTGGGTTTGGGAGCACCAGTACATTCTCCAATGACATCTCACATCAAACTGATATCCCTCTCTCCTCTACTGAGAATGCTAGACTGGCTGTGTAAGAGTTGCTAGAACTCATTTGCAGCCCATGGAAGTGAACTGATTACTTTTTCCTGCAATTTTCGTTCAAAATGTACGGCACTAAATCTGGAACACTTATGTATGTTACCCAGACTCCACTACAAAGCTATATGTAATCATATATGTATGTTTCACTCATGAAAAAAAAAACACAGAGAAAGGAAAATGATCAAAGAGGGAAAACTTTGTAATAATGTTATAAAATAGAAAAAAAAAATTAGGAAAAAAAATTAAAATTGATAACTCAGTTTTGCTTCAAGCCAAGGGGTCAGTAGCAGAACAGTCTCCATAAAGAAGTCAACAGCAGGACTGTCTTTATAACACAGCAACAATGGAATATTTTATCACTTGATGTTTCATCTCTAATCACCATAAAAATATTTAAAATCTGAATTTCATATGTCAGCGACATAAGGTTACTGTATACTCTCTCATCCCCAGCTTGTCAAGGCAAGACTTAGTCTCGTCCCAAGCTACTGTGATGAGACTTTGTTGATACTTAGTAAATACCAGTTCTCTCTCTCTCTCTCTCTCTCTGGGGCAATTGGTTTTTTATACATATTACGATGATAACAGATCAAAATAATAATACAGTATACTAAATGGATTCTGTAAGTGAAATAATATATTAATGTGTTTACATTAACATTTGAAAATTAGTAAATCATTGTAACGTACTGTAAATGCACAAGAGAATTTTTATCACTGTTGATATTCTGTTCCATGGACTATTAAGTAGGTTTAAGAGTATAGAAAGTGTTTAAGTGCATAAGAAGTGTTTATAAGTGTGGGAAAGGTTAATAACAGTGTGGGAAAGGTTTATAAGAGTGTGGGGAGGGTTCATAAAGCCTTAAAATATATACATATACAGTAAATAATAAAATAAATAAAAGGTCACTACTGGATTTTCGCCCACCGTGGGGGTTCTAGAACCTAACCCCTGATAGATGAGGGATGACTCTATGTATATATGTGTGTATATATATATATACATATTATATATATAATAAATGGATGTACAGTCTCTATGTGTATGTATGTTCAAGCAACTCTGAAATGCATTGAGCAATTTCAACCAAACTTGGTATACATATGACTTACTATCTGGAAAAGAATACTGTGGGGGTAAGCTGCATCACTAGCACCAAAGGGGGTGGGGGTGGGAAGGGCTTCCCTGAAACTGGGCTGTTCTGCCTGTAGACTTAGTGACTAAATAAAATTTACAGGTTTATCATATCTCCTTTTGGTATACATATAACTTACTATTGGGAAAAGAATACTGTTGGGGTAAGACATCACTGGCACTGAAGGGGGTGATATGTAAAAATAATTGAAAACGACATATATCAGTGTCTAACCCATAGTTTTCGAGGTCACTGAAATGAATAGTGACATTCCCGATGCCCGTTAAGTCCAAGTTCAGCTCAGAAAGGAAGGGGTGAAAAACATGCCAAAAATGACAGATATTAGTGTTTAATCCACAGTTTTCCAGGTCGCTGAGATGAATAGTGACAATCCTGATGACCTTTAAATCCAAGTTCAGCCCAATAGGAATGGGGGTGAGAAGGGTGAAATATAAAATGTCAAAAATGTTGGGCAGTCACTGAAGCAACTATCTTAACAGGAGAGGGAGAGGGTGATAGTTTTTATCCCACGGATACCACTCATTCTGACAGATCTCCCGTTTAACTGTAATCTTTACTGGACGGGCATGATTGTATGAGGAACCACAACAGGTTTTGGGCAAATGCTGGGCTATCTCTTATGAGTATCAATATTACATGCCAAATGGTTTGGATGAATTTAGCAAGAAAAATATTTGTATCACTTCAATGGGCTATAAATGACTTATGGCAACTGTAGTAGCTCAGTATGCTAGAGAGGTAGATCAGTGTGCCTTGAGATTTCATGGGGGATGTACTGCCTCTCATAGCTCCAGGACATCTTTCTATTTATTTGCTCATAAATATACCCAGGTTTTAGTTCTTATCTTTTATGATAGTAGTTCAGCTACAATTGTAATTTTGCAAAGTACAAAGAAATATTAGGAAAAACATATACCTCACACAAAAAGTACTGCATCTCCCCCTCTCAGTAAATCTCATAAATACTTTATGATAAATATACTCAGAATCTGTTACTGATCTTAGTTCTTATCTGCTATGATATCGTGTGAGCTGTACAGGCAGTCCCCGGTTAATGGCAATCTGGTTTTATGGTGCTTGTCTAGCAATGAAAATCGGCAATTTTCGGGGCTGCCGAAAATCGCTGATTTTCTCTTATTGGTGCCAATAATTGGGTACTGACACCAATACATACCTAACAGAGGCGCCGATAACCGAAAATCTGTGCTTTTTGGTGTCAATAACCCCTGAAAATAGCTGAAAAAGCGCTGAAAATCACTGATTTTTCGGTTATCATCACACCCTCAAAACAGAACCCCAGCCGATAGCCAGGGACTGCCTGTATTATAATTTTACAAAATAAAATAAAATAAATTATTGGAAAAAACATGTATAACTTGGTAAAATTCGCATATTTTTACGAATGCTTTAGAAAAGAGGCCCTGTACAGGGTTGTAAATATTCACTTTCAACTTCCCATGGAAGGTACAGAAAATTAAATTTCTTTTTTATACCATGTGCATTTGCATACCTTCCTCATTTCCATTGATTTTCTTTTTTATTAAATTGGCCAGCCTTAAAGTTTGCCTGGTCTGGGAGTGTGCTTAATATAGATTTAGGTCCTGTTGGGTTAAGAGATTGCAATTTCTGGTGAGACTTGCATTCTCATTCACGCTCAACAAGGCACAGGGACAGTCTATTAAGCACTGTGGGGTGCATTTGAGATCACATGTTTTCCCACAGACAACTTTATATTGCTTGTTCAAGGGTGGGTTCACCCAAGAATTTATTTATTCTTGCTCCTGATAGTGAAACTAAAATGTTGTTTACAAACAAGTTTTGTTTTAAAGTAGTATTATAGTGAATTTGAGAAAGATTTTACCTATAATTTGTATACTGTATTTATATTTTTAAAAGCCTATAAATAAAAAGTCTTTGATATTACACTATAGGCAGATTTGATTCTTTTTCCTGTTCAATAGAAGGTTGGGATAAATAAATATCTAGTGTTTCTACACTTTCAGTTTTATTTATCATGTAATGCTGGGTATATATGTATGTGTATATATATATACTGTATATGTATATGTATATGTATATATATATATATATATATATATATATATATATATATGAATCACAAAAATATGGAATGTGATGAATATATAAATAAAGGCCATGCCATGAAGGAGAGAGAAACAATGGCATACTGCAAGGCCTTTCAACTTATAGTCCTTTACTTAGCAGGCTAAAGAAACATAAAAAGTTTACACAGAAAGCCCGTATAAATGACAGATGGGATTACAAAGGAAAAATATGTACCTGGAATCCAACACAGGGTTAGTATTTAAGAGGTTTTACAGAGGATTAGGATCAATGGCTCAGAAGCAGGGACAATTAAAAGATTATACAAGTAAGGTGACTGACCACCAATTTTTTTTTTTTTATAAAAGTACAACTCAATAATTCTCATTTTGGTAAACAATAACAATTTTTACAAGGTAAATATTTTTACAAAAAGATATTTGTTAAGCATATGAATACACAGAAAATATAAGGTAACTAATTTGTAATTAAGTCAGTGATTTTATCTTTTAAATAATACATGCCAGGGCTAATGTTGAAATTACAACTGGATGTCAGCTGTATAATAGCAAATTCTAAAAGATTTTGTGAAAAGAAATTTTTCACTCTGGCAATCACTGAACTTTCAGTCCAATTTATCCTGTGAGAGTTTTCACCTAAATGAATGAATATAACATTGGATGTTTGCCCAGTTTTGACAGAATACTTATGCTGCTTAATCTATCTAAATCCTTCCTAGATTGGCTGATATAAAGAGGGGCAGTCCAAACATGGAATTTTATATATTACATTGTTTTCCTTAGGGCTATTTTTTATTAACACTCCTTTTAGTGTGTTATTATAGGAAAAAAACGAGGTCAGCATTAAACAACTAAAATAAGGCAAGCTAAGAATGTTCTTAGGGGTTTCTTTCTCCACGTTACTTTCACTATAAAACTTTTTGTGGTCCTTATTATAACGAATATCTAGTATATGTGAAGGATAACACAAATCTGTCCCTATTTTTCTTATGCATTCAATTTCTTGATCCAAATACTGGGGACTAATAATGGGCAATGCTCTTAAAAACATGGAAGAAAATGGATATTTTGATATTAAGGAGATGGCCTAAATCAAAATGGACATAAGTTGTTGTTAGTTCAGTCTATATACTGAATTTGCACTGAAATGGTTCTCCATGTATTAAAACATCTAAGAAAGGGGGCAATTGTCTTTTTCTAATTCTAAAGTAAACTTAATGGATGGTACCTGGCTATTCAAATTAGAGAGTAAATCATTTACATCAATACCAGCAGGCAAAACAGTTAAAATATCGTCAACATATCTACATCACTTTAAAGGAGTATGAATGATATTAGGTAAATATCATTTTTCAAAGAATTCCATATGCAAGTTTGGGAGGAGTGGGGATAAAAGGCTGCCCATTGCCATGCCAAATATTTGTTGGTAAAAGTCACCATTAAATATAAACTTACAATCACAAATGCACAACCTAGTGAGTGAAATAATATGACTTACAGGTAGAGGTAAGTCATGATGGATTAGTTCATTATTACGATACTCTAAATAGAATCTATAGGGACTTTAGTAAAAAGAGAACAAACATCCGAGCTAACAAATCTATCAGTGAAGCAACAAGTGTTTTTATTTAATTTATCAACTAAATCTAGACAATTATATAAGTGAGAATCGGAGATAGTTCCAAGTAATAGGGACAAGAGCTTGGTAATATATTTCTGAAAGTTTATAAGATACTGAGCCAACAGTACTGATAATAGGAAAAATAGGATTATTTTCTTTAGTGCGATTTTACTAATCCATACAAGTAAGGTAACAAGGAAATTTTACTGACAATTGACCTATTCTTTTTATCTTTAATGATTTTTTCACTGTTCCATTGATATTTTTATGACTTGATCAAGGGGTTTTTTGTTAGTTTTTTGTAGGTTGTATCATCATCCAGCAGGGCTTGCACATGTGATATGAAGTCAACTTTATCTAAAATTACAATACTATTCTTCTTATCAGCTTTTGTGATGTGGATTGTATTGTCTTTTTTAGGATCAGTCAAACTTTTCTTATAGCAAGCGGGAAATTACTTTCATGCCTAACACTGGCAGCTCCATAAACAATACCTTTAACATGATTTTGAGGAAGACAACAATATTTTTCAAATATACACAGGGACAACGTAATCGCTACAGCAGAGGGTCTATTCAATATAAAGAAGGCTAAACCATATGCAAGTGCACTCACAACATTTTCATTTAATTATTACTTGATTAATTTATAACACAATCATTATGTGCACTATTACAGTAAACCCCCCGTGTTCGCGTTCTCATGATCCGCGGGTTTCTCTGTGGAACATATCTAGCCATTATTCGCGGAAAATTCGCCCATTCGCGGTATTTTTCACTGAGAAATATTCGCTAATTACTGTATTTTCATGAATAAATGCACTTTTTGTGATAAAACTATTAAAACACTCAGGTATATGCATTTTTAAAGGGTTTTTCTGTGTTTAAACTATCAAAATGGGCAGTTCTAAGTGTTTTTCGAGGGGTTTTAAGTATTTGCAGATTTTTAGTTTTCTGTCCAGTTTCCTTGTTAGGGCATCTGTAGTCCTACAAAGTTTTCCATAAATTTCCTGTCGTGAGCGAGTCCTCCCAATCAGCCGGGATAGGGTTCAAAGAAATTCTGGCTTTTTCTAATTTCTTAAAGTTTTCTTTCTCTTCTTGCTTTGTGGCATTTTAACATCATGGCACTGAATTCATTGAATGGGTGATGGTCATATCTTCTTAAATGGCGTGGTAGCAAAGGATTTAGGAGCACCACCTGTTCACACAGGCACTTGTTCAGAACTGCTATTATACAGCTTACTTCCAGTTGTAATTTTAACCTTTGCCCTGTCATGTATTATTTGGACCCCTGTATAAGTAAATGTTCAAGAAATGACCTAAAAGATAAAATCACTGACTTAATTACAAATTAGTTAGCTTATATATATTTTCTATGCATTCATATATTTAATGTATATTTTTTTGTAAAAAAGGGATTTTGACAAAGGAAAATCTATTTCTGAGGAAGGTCCCGTGTCACCCGGTGAAATTCCATTACAGCACGAATTTCTAGGTATAACCTTGCTAGATATACCAGAGAAAAAGAGCTTTCAGGAAAGCTGGGGTTATTACCCCCAGTCGAGCGCCTTCTAGGAAGACGTCGGTATAAGAAGGGGTGAGTGAATTACCACTACCACGGAAACCTACTCGAAAGATCTCTCCCTATCAAAATCCCCGGAACAGAGCGGTGAGCCGTTACAGCCCCCACACCAAACACCCGCCAGGACGGCGACACCAGCGCCACCTACCTCATTCCATGCTAGCACTAACCCCAGACTTGGCATGTGCAAGAGGGGGGGGAGAGTACTAGGTAATGCAGGGAGGGTCATCATTGGTGACACGGGACCTTCTCAGAAATAGATTTTTCCTTTGTCAAAATCCCTTTCTGAGTCCAGTCCCGTGTCAGCCGGTGAAATCGTGATAGAGAATCATGCCAAGGCTGCAACTACCAGGAAAAAGAAATGGAAAGGTAATCTGAAGAAAAGGCAAAGTTTTACCAAAATAATTTTAATTAAGCAATCTCTTCCGTAGCAAGAACACTAAGACTAAGGCATATTAAATCTAAGGCACATTAAAAACTTAATACTATGAAACATGGGCAGGTCCTCGCACGACGGAGAAAAAAGCCCCAAAAACCTTAAAATTACTTAAAGCAAGGTGAAACATGAAAAGCGCACAAAATAACTGCACATATAACCTTAATACTATACACATAAACTTAGGCTAAACACGTAAGAGACAAAATCAATTAACATTAATATATACATTCATCTGGGGTACGTGGAGCCAAATAAAAACTGTCCAGTACCCCACAAGAGAAACAATCATGGCATGTCAGATTACACTTTTTCCATCAACAGGTACAAGAAACATCAATATGAGGAGCCAGGCAGTGAGGTATAATCAACCAGGAGAATAAGCAGAAAAGTAAATGAGGCAGGCGGGGGGGGAAAGGAAAGGACAAGGATATGATTAATTAAGGTGGGGAGATGACACTTCCCACAGCTATGGTAGAAAATTTCAGGGCTTCAGAATGTTTTTAAATAGTGGCGTTTAAACACTAGAGGTGATTTCCAACCCGAAATTTAGATAACTCCAAAAGTCCATATTATGAAAGTAATTAATGGAAGTAGCAACTGCTCGAATATCATGAACCTTGGGACTGAATCTGGGTTGGCCTGTTTAATGAAATATAAAATTTGTTGTCTTATAGCATTTAGTGAAAGAGTACCACCTTTCTCCCTGATAAAAAGAGGACCCGACTTACTCTGTGGAGTTCTTAAAAGGTAAGATTTAAGTGTATAAACTGGACATAAAGACTGGTCTTGAGGAAGGGGCACCACCTTCCAAGGAGACCACCTGTCCTGTGGGTCTTCCTTTCTTAGCTAAAAATCTAGGGTCAGGGGAAAGGAGGACCTCTCCAGACGGGAGGAAGTTCACATAATTATCACTCTAGTGAGAGCCGACAGCTCTGAGATTCTAGCACCTGAAGCCAAGCTAATCAAAAATAAAGTCTTCCTTAACAGATCCTGATAAGAGCAATGAAAGTTATCCATCTCTGATGCTAACTTGAGGACGCCATTGAGAAACCACGAACAGACTGTGGGCGTGATATTGGTCTCAGACGAGCGCATGCTCTGGGGATAGATGAAAAGTAGGAATCTGTAAGGTCGATTTTAAAGCCAGAAAGAAATACTTTCTTTAATGCTGACTTGATTGTGGTAATAGTGGCCGGAGCAAGGCCTTTCTCAAACAATGATCTAAAGAAGGAAACTCCTAAATTAGCTGTCATGATTTTGGCTTCAGATGCTTTTAGAAGGAGGCTAATTTTTTGACTGCTGAGTCATACTGTCTAATAGTAGAATCTCTTTTATCTGATTCTAAAAACAGAGTGTTGACAGGGTCAATGTTCGCTCCTTTTGAGCTGCAAATTTTATAAAGTCCATAAAACTAGGGCATTCTGAATTTTGAGGAAGCTGACACAGTCTTGGTTTGTACTGTCTGAGTCAGAATGGGCTTGGGAACTCAAGACTCAGTAATCCCAGTTCCTGAAGAAGAGGGAACCAATTGCTCTTCGGCCAATAGGGAGCTACTAGGGCTAATTGACCTTTGAATGTCCTGAGTTTGTGTAAAACTTTCAGCAGTAAGTTTATTGGGGGAAAAGATAAATCTTCTCCCAACTGTTCCAATCTACTGTCATTGCGTGCTATGGCTAACGCCTGAGGGTCCAGGTTGGGGCCACATAACAGGGGAGCTTGAAGTTGCTCTCCGCTGCGAACAGATCCACTTGGAGGCCCGAACCCGCGGCAAATCCACTTGAAAGATTCCACGCCCAGGGACCACCCGCCTCCAACGGAGTATTCCTGACAGGGAATCCGCCACCACGCCCGCACTTCGCTAGGTGGGTGGCTGACAGGTGCCAGCCGTGCTTGTTCGCCAGGGAGAAGATAGCAACCATTACTTGGTTTACTCGGCCTGATTTGGAGCCGCCCTGTTGATGCAATGAACTACCACTGCGCTGTCCAATACCAACCTGATATGAACTGGTTGGGGGCGGATTTTCTTCAGAGTTAGAAATACCGCCATAGCTTCCAGGGTGTTTATATGGAACTGCTGAAACATTGTGGACCACGTTCCTTGTACTTTTGTTTTGGTGAATATCCCCAGCCGCTTAAGGAAGCGTCTGTGTGAACTACTAGTGCCGGAGGGGGAAATTGAAGCGAACTGTATTGGACAGGCCTTGACCGAGGCCCACGGTCGCAACCTTGTCTTTAAGATTTGAGGGATAGAGGAGACCTTGTCTCTGAGCTTGACATTGGCTCGACCGCCACACTCTGTTTATGTCTTTAACTTCGCTTTAATAGCAGGTTTGTCACTGAGGCAAACTGAAGAGACCCAAGGACCCTTTCTTGGGACCGGCGGGATGCTGATGGATTTTTGAGGAATCTCCTGGTGAGAGATGCTATCTCTTTCCTCTTGGGAGGCGGAAGGGACAGCGTGTGAGATGACAGATCCCATTGGAGACCCAACCACTGAAACCGGGACCCGGAGTCAGGCGGACTTTCTCTGTTCAGTTGGAAACCTAGCGACTCCAGGAAACTGATGACTATGGACGTGGCTTTCTGACACCCGAACTGTTGGTGCCCAAATTATCCAATCGCCCAAATATGCTGCTAGGGATATCCCTTGAGACCGGAGTTGCTGTACTACCGTGTCCGCCAGCTTTGTGAATATCCTGGGCGCAATGTTCAGACCGAAGGGCATGACCCTGAAGGAGTAGGCTTGATTCCCCGAGTCTGAAACCGAGGAACTGAGAGAAGTTCCGCGCAACCGGGACGTGATAATAAGCGCCTGAAAGATCGAGCAGAGGTGGTGACGGCTCCACGCGAAGTAGAGTCCGCATCTGAGCTACCGTAAGCATGCGTAAATTTGTCGCATTTTATGTAGAGATTTAGACGCGACAGATCCAGGATCACTCTTTGCTGATCGGAGTCTTTTTGGGAACAGTGAATAACCTGCCTTGAAACTTTAGGTGCCTTACTTTCTTTATTGCTCGCTTGTTGAGCAATTCTGTCACATAATCCTTTAGGATTGCTGTGGGTGGCTGGTAAAACCTGGTTAGAGGAGGAGGGTTTTTGATCCAGCTCCATCCTAGGCCTTTGGACACAATGCTGTGTGCCCAAGGGCTGAAGGTCCATTGGTCCCTGAACCAAAACAGGCGACCGCCTACCTGTGTTCTCTCAGTGGGAGGGAGCGGGTTTATTCCCCTACCACGCCCAGGTCTTCCCCTTGGGGTGGTGTTGGGCTTCCCTCTATGAGGGGTTTTGCCTCTTCCTCCCCTTGCAACCCTATTAAGGCCGTGAAAATAACCACGCCCTCATATGTGGGGTTGTATGCCGGTGAGGCCACATAGGAGGGTGCAGCTGGTTGGGACCAGCACATACTGTTGGGGGTGAGCCTTAGAAGTGGAAGGCTGCGCCACTGCCGAGACCGGGACGGCTTGACTACCGCCTGATGGTGGGGCCTCTTATGCCTCCTGAAGCGTTTACCTCCTCTCGATTGGGGTCGGCCGATTCTGGGGTCTTACGCTTATAGGCGAAATACCCCAGCGAGAACGAAGACTTGGTTGGCCCTGTAGCTCGGCCATAACATTGGTGGACCTCCTCTTCAGGGAAGAGGTTAGGTCCCCAGATCGAGCTTTTCACGAGCTTGTTAGGCTCGTGACGGATAGTCGCATCGGCGAAGATGAACTTCCTACATTCCAGTCTGGCCATGATAAATTCAAATAGGTCAGACTGGAAACCTGCCAGCAAGGACTTAGCCAAAACCTGAAAGAAAGGCTCGTCCGAGCAGGAGACGGCAGTAGCTTCAGTAAGGCATACAGAGTTCAACGACCGGGCTAACTTAACCCGAGCATCAAACCGCTTTCAAAGAGCCCGCAGCTTGGGGAGCTGCTCGCTGAATTGGCGTGGAAGCGCAGAAGGGGTCCAGCTTCCCGACCGTGAAAGTGGACGGGCGCCTGACCAGAACTCATTACTTCCTGGGAATACCAGGGAAGTAGGGTCTGTCTCCTTAGCTGTGGTAACGGATTACCATCGGCACGCCGGGCCGTAGCCAGAGCGACTTTGTCCAAGCAAGGGGTAGGTAGGTTGTCTCCCAGGGCTTAACATGGTAAAGTTCCCCTGAAAGGAGTCAACCGTGTTGTCTGCCTGCCACTCCGCCAGAGTGCGCAGGAGAGCCGATTGAGCTTGGTCCCTAGGGACGATGACAGTCTCCCTAGGAACCTTGTCTGACCGAATCCAAGCTTCCTCCGTGAGCCTCACGGCCTGGGTAAGGGGGCAGGAGATCGGGGAAGAACTCCACCTCCAACCGCCTCGTGCCAAGACCATCAAGTGTCAGCTTGCCATCATGTTGATGGCCCGGAGAGCTTAATCGCCAAGGGTTACCGACATCGAACGGCGGGAGGTCCGCAGTGTCGGGATAACATACTGTGGTTCGCTGGGGGTGGGTGAGCCATTCCCGCCAGTATGTTATCATGACTGGCCAACTTCTCAGAGATTTCGCACAAACTCGAATCCAGGTCCTCCGTGAAACGCTTATAAAGCTGATTGGCAAAGGCCTCTGCATCGAAAGCAGGTTGGCGAGGAGGGCTTGGTTTGCAGCCCTTACTCGGCGCGCTTTGCTGGAGGAACCAGACTTGCTCTCGGAGGCTACAGGTCCTGAGACCTTAGCCTTCGACGGGGAAGGGCAATGCCTTCTTGGAAGTCGAGGACTTGTAGCCCTTCGCCTTCCATGAAGTCTTCAACTTCAACTTGGGGATAGCAGATGGAGCTCTATCACCCAAGGAGGAAGACTTCACAAAGCCTGCAAAAGAAGAAATGGATGAAGCAGGGGAGTCAAATAAGGGGGCCCGCCCAACAACCTCACTTACTCACCACTTACCACCTGGTCCTGCTCTATATTCATCGGTTCCAGGTTGAGATTAATGGCGCAACATCCTCCGAGACCTCAGCGAGAGGATATCCGCTTGGGGTGGCTGGGTCTCATCCCGGATTTGCTGGATGATAGGGGTGGCCAGATCTTCAGGCACTGCGGCCGCCACCCGGGCGCCTGGGTAGAGCAAGTCCTCAACCTAGCGCCGAGGACGTAGGGCTTCCCCGACGGAACGTTCCTTCCAAACCCAGCCACCCAGGCCCGGAGGGATCTCCAAGGCAGACTTCTTGGAAGTTTGGTCCGCCTGTAAGAAAACCAACAATTAGCTAAGGACTAAAAACCATTCCGGGAACCTCATAAACAATGTATAATATACAATATGAGGAGCATAAAGCAGGAGTAATGTAAAGACTGTCACTTACCAACTCATCCTGGACAGTTGTGCAGAGAGCAAAAGCAAACCTCACAACCATCAGGGTGCCAAACAATCAGGTCATCCAGGCGGACCGCACAACCAGCGTGGTCCGGCAAACTACGTGACCGTAAGGTTGTTGGAGGGAGGCGGTGCACCCGGCTCCTCACAGCTAACAGTCTGTAAGCAGAAGAAAGTACATGAACCTCCCACCCTAAGCAAACTAAAGCTGGCGAGGCCGGAAACTCAACTGCAACCGGAATACTCCGGCGGAGAAGAACTCCCTAACATAAACTGGGCCAATAAGCTCTAAATTACACAGAGTGGAAGGTAGATTTCAGACCCGGAGTACTCCGGGAATGAAGGAAAGAGAGACCAGGAACTAACCATAAGGGCTGCCAGTAAAATAACGGCGGAGACCCCTGGTATAGGACCGGACTCACGTATTTATATATAATGAATAAAGGAGAGTACTCCTGTAGATAACAGACTTATCTAAAAATAAAAACAGTAACAAGTGATGGTAAGAACTCAAGAGGACGGAGGGATCCGTTCCCCTATAATGAAAAAACCTTCCGCCCTTACTTCCCCGCCGGAGGAACGAGACGGGTAAAATGCTCATATGTTCATAACATAGGCTGAAGCAATATATATACCGTATCAACGTAATCCGACGGGGAGACGAACAGTGACTCGAACGCGTTCGAGTAAACAAACCACCAACCCCAATACAGCGATGCTAGGGACAATATGGGAGGGAGCGAATCCCCTCAACCAACAAGAGAAGTCCCGAACTCGGAGAAAACGCCATCTAGCGCCACCCGCACGAGTAGAGCAAGGCTGAGAGGAGGAGGGGGAGGGAAGGAGGAGGAGTAGGCTACCAGGAAGGAACAGGAGACGGGGAGAAGCTCACCCGCCAACTGCACCATACCTCCCAGACCATGAATCTTGGAGGGTAATATGACTGGAAGCAACCAACCCGAAGCTCCGACTCCTACCTAGGCGAAGTTTAATATGGACCTAACCTTAGTATAGGCTAGACGAGGAGGGCAAAGGAGGAGGAAGCAACAGGAGAGAAATTTTGTGCCGAGAACCAGCAGGGATCGAGAATGGCGGGCAAGGGGGCGACTAGCCCAGAGGAAACACATCCCAAGAACTCGATTCCCCCCAAATGGAGGAAGAGAACTAAGGGGCTCACTCTGCCCACCGAAAAACGATCCCGGAGGAAAACAGCAACAAAACTCCCTCAACCTGAACTCCCCACCCAGGGCAAAGGGAAGGAAACCAACAAGCCTACTCCACAAGATAACCATCACTCATAAAAACTAAAATGTGCTCAACAGAGAGCGTAGCCTACCACGGGGAAGCGGTTAGATCTGAGGCTGCCGCCAGCACCCGAGGTAAACCACTCAATAAAATAATAAAAACAATAAAAATAAAAATAAAACTACAAGAGAGCACCATCTTCAATCAAAATTAATTAGCCTAGTAAGACCAAAAACAATAGGAACCCAACCTGGGGGTTACCTAGACGGGCATCACTCCCACAAAGGCCAGTAGGCCAATGATCGTAATTCATATGGGGGAGCCACGCAAGGAACCACCAGGAAGGGAACCAAGGGGGCAAAACATATCTATAACGCACGGAGGAGACGACCCAACTGAAAAGAACAGAAGGAGACGCCATGAGTCGACATGGCTGGCTGGGGACGCCGTGGCGACATAATAAGATCTCAATATTTATGAAAATACGAGACCATAACAGCCAAAAATAGAACAAAACCCCACAAGAAGATGGTACTTAACTTGAAATGGTAAAGCTGCTCGACGCCATCGTGAGAAAGCAGAAAAATCCAAAATAATGAAAGAGCACACAAAAGAAACAGCGATTTCACGTGCTAGAAAATGGAATGAGGTAGGTGGCGCTGGTGTCGCCGTCCCTGGTGGGGTGTTTGGTGTGGGGGCTGTAACGGCTCACCGCTCTGTTCCGGGGATTTTGATAGGAGAGATCTTTCGAGTAGGTTTCCGTGGTAGTGGTAATTCACTCACCCCTTCTTATACCGACGCCTTCCTAGAAGACGCCGACTGGGGGTAGTAACCCCAGCTTTCCTGAAAGCTCTTTTTCTCTGGTATATCTAGCAAGGTTATACCTAGAAATTCGTGCTGTAATGGAATTTCACCGGCTGACACGGGACTGGACTCAGAAATGTTCACCCTGTACAAATTGTTATTGTTTACTATAATGAGGATTACTGAGTTGTACTTTCATAACATTTTTTGGTCAGTCACCTTCCATGTATAATATTTTAACTGTCCTGTCCCTGCTTCTGAGCCATTGAGCCTAATCCTTTGTAAAACCTCTTAAATATTAATCCTGTTTTGGAACAGGTGTAATTCTTCAATTGTGTTGGATTCCAGATACATATTTTTCCTTTGTAATCCCCATCTGTCATTTATAAGAGCTTTCATTGTTAACTTATTTTTATATTTCTCCAGTCTTCTAAGTATAGGACTATAAGTTGAATGGCCTTGCAATACTCCACTGTTTCTCTTTCCTTTGTGGCACTGCCTAAATATACATACATACAGGCAGTCCCCGGTTATCATAACTGGTGGGGTTCCGTTCCTGACGGTGTGACGATATCCAAAATCGCCGCTAACCAAAAAATTGGCGATAATAGCACTGATCTGAAAGAGGTTATCGGAGCGCCGATAACCAGTGATCAGCGCCGATAAGAGGAATCGGTGCCAATAACCGGTTATCAGCTTACGTAAAATCTGGTTATCGCCACGCTAGACAAGCGCTGTAAAACTGATTGCCAGTAACCGAGGACTGCCTGTATACACACACACACACATATATATATATATATACAGCAAGAAATAAAAATCAGCATTAATGAGCAAAGTATCTTCCTATGATAGATGTGCTCAGGCTGACGACACACAGGAATGACTAACAATGGCTGATGTAGCCAATAAGGGAGTGTTATTATAGTGTCTCTCCCGAGTGCTGAATGTGCAGATATTCTCATGTAAACTGCTTGGATATGCAATTAAAGTAACATTCCTCTATCTACAAAACACCTCAGAATGAAGAGAGAGAGAGAGAGAGAGAGAGAGAGAGAGAGAGAGAGAGAGAGAGAGAGAGAGAGAGAGAGAGAGAGAGAGAGAATGGTAAGAGCTGCATTATCTTACCCCATAGAATAGGTCACCACTGTAGTGTAGCACTATATTTTAGAGTGGTATCTGTCAACTGAATGAAAAGGAATGAAGTAGAGTAATAGCTTGCCTTTGTACAAAAATAATTATGCTTAACAAATGTTGGGAGATACCACACAACAAGAACAGGTGCTGTATACTTCACAGTATAATTACCAAGCCAGGAAACAAAGAATTCACATTCATCATCAGTTTCCTCATCCTCATTACAGTACAGTAAAAAAATATTCAGTGATTTTTATTTCTGCCCCAACATCAAACAGCAGTTCACTAATGCTGAAGTACTCCTAGCCTGAACACTTGATACATTCAACTGAAATTGTGTACAGTACACAAAGGAAGATGGCCGAGCATTCAAGTTAGTCCCTGAGAATGGCAAAAACTGAAATCCTGCTTGATACAAGATTGAACCTAGTACAGTCCGACCCCTTAAATCCAGTACTGCGTGGTCTGGCAACTCCCATGATCTGGGACCTTTTTGAATCAGCCACCATTTGTTCTTGAGGGTGGCACCACATTTCAGTTTTTGGACTTTTTTTTGGATTTTGGAACTAAAGCTTGCTCTATAATTGCAAAGGTACAGTTTATTTCAACGAAAACATTCTGTCAAACTAAAAACTATGAAGCATACAAAAGAACCATAATCTGCATATATATTCATATATTATATAATCGTTATAATTTTGTCCAAAAACATAATTTCATAGACAGTACATATCATACAGTGAAAGATGTATTTTTGGTAGATGCCACTGATAATGTATATTATATCTGAGTTAGCTTAACTAATAAATAGGCTTAGAAACAAAAAAGCTCATTAGGTTAAATGCAAATCTTCATACATTAAATCAGGCTTACAAGCCTTTGTGACTTGTCTAATAACTCATTACTATTTCTTAAAATTAATAACCACTTACTACTGTGTGCAAGGCACTGGCATAAACAACAGCAAGTACTGACATAAACAATCAAATCAAGAAACTATTGTTTGCCCAATGTCAGTTACAATAACTAACACAAGTTTATTAAGAGTTGTGCTACAGTTTTTGACTTGTTAAAATGTACTAATTTCCAATAATGACTTCCGCAAAATAAAAGTAAAATTAATCTTTATTCACCTTCACGCAATGGAGAGTAAAGTGTTATGAAGGCATGCCACTAAATTTACAGTTGCAGCTGTGACTGAAGAAACAATATTGTGCAGGCTACAAAACATTTTGGGGGAGGCAAACGCATCATCTGATAATGGTGAAATCACACCTTACCATAATTCATTTAATTGGGGTTTTTTTAGGGATGAATTCTGTCATCTGGCATTTTCTGTGGTCTGGCAGTGGCCTGGTCCCAAAGGTGATGGATTATAGAGGCCGGATTGTACTGGCAAACACTGCACTTCAATTACAGTATTTTCAATCTGGACATTTCTGCATCATACCCACTTTTGTCCATGATAATCCTTAACTCTTCAAATGGGAACTGTAGAATAGCTCTCATAAGCCTGCTTCTGCACCAAATGCTATTAAAAACTCAAAGCATCTTGCACTTTGGATTATATAATTAAGCTATATAACAACCATATGAGTTGAAGCAATGCTAAATTTTCACCATACATATCATAAAACCAATTCCTTCAAGCACAGTAACCACTTTACTGCAAGCACAGGTATGACTAACAGAAAATTACTAAAGGCTACAGGCAATAGCTACTTTGGGCATCTACTGAAAGATAAGAATGGGTATGGAATGAAGAATGTTAATTAGAGGGATAACAAAATTCATGTTTATTGAAAGACTGTCAAGTTTCAAGGCCATCAGAAATAGGATGATCTGTTGAAAACAGCAAGATTCGGTCACTGTTAAGTTGATTGGTGAGAGACCTGGAATACTGATAAATACAAGTACTATATTGAGCACTGTACATGTAAAAATCTTACATGTACAGCAAAGGCACACCCTACCTAGCACATATGATTACTCAAAAAGCAATTAAGAGATTCTGAAGAGGTGGACAACAAAATACTTAACTTCATGGCTGGAGAGTCAGATGATAATATTACAGATGAGGAAGAGAAGTGGTGTTCAGTTGTAAAATATGTCAAAATGATTTGGGCACCAGCAAGAAAGTTGTCAAGATCAGCAAAGCCACAGATGAGGATTTAGACCACATGGAAATTCAGGCAGTGAACAAAATATATAACAGAGAGAACTCATCAAACAAAAACATGCATAAGGGGTAAACCAAACATACAAATGTTAATGTTAAGGGTTAACAGCCTCAGATGCTCAGACCAAGAGTACCTAACAATGCTGGATATTGAGTGATGCAATGCCAAACATACTGTAAGATCAGCAAAAACAGAAAGTATTTGTTAAATACTTACCTCTCTATTATGGTAGCTGTATTTCCCGCGTCTGGCGGAGGGATGATAATGCATAAAAAAAAGAGGAGGATCATTTAGTTTGAACTATCCATTCACCCACCCTTTTCAGGTCGTTTGAGCGTCTATAGTTTTCGATTCAGTTTTTCTTCTGTCCACATGAGTAGGGAGGTGATACATAATAGAGGTAAGTATTTAAAAAAATAAATTTTATTATAAAATTTCTATCTTGTGAAATGAGCCTTACCTCTCTATTATGATAGCTATTCCAACATTAAACTAAGGAGGTGGGAAAGGTGCGAGGACAAAATAAATAATCCCCAAGAAAACCATAAATTCCACCAGGAATAAGAGGCTACTTCCCTAATAATCATCATCCATCTGCTGGTACTGCCGCCAAGTGAGGACTAATTCATTAGGTAGCAAGGCCTCTGAACGATGCTGGAGGCTCCTTGCTAGGAATACCACTCCCACTCTGATGCAAGTGGGACATAAGGCCTTGTGCCTAGACCAGCAGAGCAACGATGGTAAAAGAATGAAGGCCCTTACCTAATACAGCATAAGTACCTTCACACTCCCCAAAACTCAACAATTTCCTAACTAAATAGGAAAGGTTAGAGTAAAACTACCCTAACTGTTCAGGATATGAGTTCCCCTGCGTAATGAGGGACAAAAGAGCTCTGCACAATTCATATAGAACTTCCACATCTCGCAGATAGTGAGGCAAATACGGAGTTACACCTCCACTGCGCCGCACTGACAACTTTCTCCAGAGATAGATTCTTAATGATATTAACCCTCTAACGCTGGAGCCTCTATTTACAAAAGTGTCTGTCGATGCCAGAACTTGTTCGGGAGTTAGCGCTGGCAGCAGAAAAAAGTTTTTTTCAAAAATCACAGCACGCTTTAGTTTTTAAGATTAAGAGTTCATTTTTGTCTCCTTTTCTTTGTCATTGCCTGAAGTTTAGTATGCAACCATCAGAAATGAAAAAAATATCATTATCATATATAAATATTGAAATATATGACAGCACTAAAAAATTTCATATATAATTGTATACAAATCACACAGAGCAAAATGGTTACAGCTAAAAAGTTATTTTTTTCTTTGTATTGTACTCTAAATTGCAATGATTTTGGTATATAACAAATTGTAAAACGATCAAAGCAACACAGAAAATATTATCACGAAATGATGCATGAATTGAACTGGACGTAAAAATTTTTTCAAAAATCAAATTCACCATAAATTGAAATATTGTGCTAGAGACTTCCCGCTTGTTGCAAATGAAGCTAATTGATTGAATATTACTAGACTGTAAGTGTTTTAGCTTACAATTGCAGTTTTCAACCATTTTGATCGAGTTAAAGTTGACCGAAAGTAGAATTTTTTCTATTTATCGAGATTTATATGAAAATATTTCCAAACTGATAAAAGCTACAACCATGGGTTGTTTTATGTTGTATTTTACATGAAATTGTGCACATTTTCATATATAAAACTTTATGTAACGGCTGACAGAATTTCTGAGATTTTCGGCTGAGTTACCGCGCGGACGTAAGGAAAAAGTTTTTTTCAAAAATTCACCATAAATCAAAATATTGTGCTAAAGACTTCCAGTTTGTTTCAAAATGAAGGTAAATGATTGAATATTACTTGAATGTAAGTGTTTTAGCTTACAATTGCGTTTTTCGACCATTTCGGTAGAGTCAAAGTTGACCGAAGGTTGAAATTTTGGCACTTATCATGATTTATATAAAAATATTTCAAAACTTATAAAAGCTATAACCATGGGTTGTTGTTTGTTGCAATTTACATGAAATTGAGCATTATTTTCATATATAAAACTTTATGTAACTGACTAATATAAAACGGTGCAAAAATTACGACAAAGTGACGAAAGAATTTCAGAGATGCCGCTGATGCTCAGTGAGCGCAGAAGAGAGAAATTCGGCGCATTAACCGTCTCAGTAATTCTTGTAAACAAATCAACAGCGTGATCCGTGAACTCCAGCATCCCACAAGGCGTGTGATTTAAAATCTTTCGTAAACTAGGCCTATAACTATTTTTCCGCGAATGTTTAAAAAACTTTTTGTAGTCGATGTACCGTACGTCCACTCGGCACCCGACAGACAATTTTAGTCGGCGTACGATACGTCCAGTCGGCGTTTAAGGGTTAAATGCATCCCACCATCCAATTTTCAATGTTGGGAATCATGCAAATATTAGTTCTGCGGGTTAGTATGAAACAAATGAATTTTCAATTTTAAAATTAAAATTTTTGAATACTTACTTGCAGAACTAATGGTACCCTCCCTCCTCCATACATGTGCTTAATAGGCCAGTCCATGCATTGCTTCAAGAAGGATTGGCTTGGTGTTGGAGGGAGCTCTGTTGTCCCCCTCGCGCTGTGTAGGATTGGGTTGTTTTAACTTTAAACAACCGAAAACAAGCAACAGCGGTCTAATTTCATAGAGACCGACTGGCTTATTGCCTATTGTTTTGGGGCGTAAGTTCCTCATATACATGTATTTATAGGTGTAGATATGTGGATGTATTATGTGTATGCATATGTGTCGAGAGAACAGAGAAAACACATTTTTTCGAAGTGGAAATATCCTATTTCCATTGGGTCTGTAGACGGGCCCATAAACTCACATAAATCTCTCCTCCTATCAAAACAAGTCGCCAACTGCAACTTCAAGAACATACAAGTACTAAAAAGGTGCTAAGGGAAGTCACATCTGGCAGAAACCAAAGGGTCCTGCGAGGGGACAGCTGGGAAGCACAACGTGGGAAGACAACCCCTCACCCCCTTAAAAGGAGAGTCCAGAGAAGCAAGCCACTCCCACAGGTCAGGCCTAGTTGAATTGGCCAATCAAATGCCATCAATGCCAGAGACCTAAAGATGTCCTACAAGGAGCCAATACCCAGTAACCAACAGAAATTCCTTAAAACACACCTCCAAGAGTTGGAATGAAGCAAGTGGAGATGCCTCAGAAACACAGTACCTGCCCAGAATATGATGTCACGGTTGACGCAAGGGGAAATAGGAGATATAAGGAGAAACACACAGAGAAGGACAGAGTCTAAGCAGAGTTGATAAGAGTGGAAAGAGAGAGAGAACAGTTCCAAAGTGAGGGGAAGCAGAAAAGAAACCGAAAGACACAAAGAGAAGAAGTGAGAGTGCGTGACTGACTCTCAGAACATTAGTCCCCTTAATCAAATGCGTTAAGTCTCTCAATCCAATATTCAAAGTCTCGAACCAGTAGAAACTATGGAGTGGAAACTAAGATAATAAGTGCGAAACAAAGGAAAAACGGGAAGAATTAATCATTTCCCCCTTAAGTTTTTTTTGGAATTTAGTTAACTGTTTTAAGGAATCACTTGTTCCTATTTACAATAATTATCACGCCACTACCCCGGACACATTACCTTAGATATCATGCCCTTATAAAGAGGAAAGAAATGGGGCATGACAATACATATATAAGCAGCATTTTTGTTTGCATTGGATGTTTAGGATTCAATGCTGGTAAGTTCGTTGCGGGCATGAAATGTACATGTAAATATTAGTTCTGAATGTAAGAATTCAAAATTCAATTTTAAAATTGAAAATTAATATCGAGTAAGTGCACTTATCCTTACCTAGCATATCTACCTCCTGCCTATGCAAACTTAGCTTGATCTTGCTGTGCTTATCTTTTGGTGACAGTGCCAACCTGTACATGACAAGCACCAGGTTGGCCAGAGGAAGAAGACAATAGGGATAAACTGCTTCCACTCCCAGACAAACCCCGCTTCACTGTACCTCCAACAGGGGGTGGCTAGGTATGGCTAACAGGGAGGAAGGGCTTTGGCTCTTCCTCTGCCGCAAGGGGGAAACCCAAAAAAGGCTGAATAAATTGGGCTGGTAAAACAGCAAGTGTCAAGGAGGTTACCTCCATACACTTTTCAAACATAGCCCTAAGACTAGCTACATTGGCTTCTAATTTTCCAAACCTCAAATCCTGAACAATACAGGGAGCTTTGAGAGAAGAAAATTTTTGAAGAAGCATTACCAGGACAAGAGGGAGAATGGGAAGAACTGCTGCCTGAAAGGTTGTGAAAAGATGAGAAACTCTTACTCCTAACCCTCACTTCCTGTCCTAGAGTTTGAAGAATCTTTTTTCTCCTTTCCTATTCTTGTCTGCTTCTCGCCTCTGCTTATACTTTAAATAAGCATTCATCATTTCATCTGACCAACCAATACACTGATCACAGTGATCATTAAAAGAACAATCCTTGTTCTTACAAGTAACACTTTGTTGTGACTGTTGTAAACTGAAGGATAGAGGCAGGTATTGCACCTCTTACCTTAGGCACAAAAAGACTTCTTTCTCCTCTATGGATGACATCCTATATAATAAAAACAAGAAAATCAAACCAAATTTAGAAGACAATCTAATCGTCAACAAAATCTCGCAAACTCTTTTCCAATGCGTCCTCGCAGGCTGATGACAGAAAAAGCTAAAAGGAAAACTACATACAGTACGTTCAAACCACCCAAAAGGGATGGGTGAATAGACGGTTCAAACTAAACGATCCCATTTTTTTTCCTCACACTACCATCCTCCCGCCTGACGCGGGAAATAATAAAGAGGTAAGATTCTTTTAAAAATCTGAACACACTCCTGGTTTGTTAAAAATTATAGGTAATACAAATGCAATGAATTGATGGGTCCAATTGAATTTCTTTACTCACAAGTTCTTCCTGTATGCCACCATTCACTGCTTCCTGGAATTTAAAAAGTTCTCATATGAAAGTAAGACATGGCACTGACTAGTAGATAAATACCAATTAGTTCACATGAAAGGATTGCATGCACTCAGTATTGCTCAAATGTTAAGGCCTCAAAAAGCATTGCCATGCAATGTTCAACAATGTCTTTGCCTACCTAACAAATCATTATATAGAAACTACAGTACATACACTTACCAGTGATCTTATCATGCTCTCGTCCCAGTCAAGTGTCTTCGTTGGTGAAACATGGCACCTTGCTCTGGACTCGGGTAGTCTCTTTCTGGGCTCTTCATTTTTGGAAGGAGGCTTGAATGAATGGCAAGAGGATGAAGAGATGGAAGCAGAAGCAGAAGAAGAAGGTGGAAAATGAAGGTAAGGAGGTGTTCCAGTGTTAGTAGTACTCAGGGGTCTACAATCATTGCTAATACCAGCAACTGAGGGCCCTTCACCAAAGTAATAGCTAGGCTTTGTACTTTCAATAGCAGACTCTAGACTGGGAACACTAAGCACAGAAGGGTTCAGAGAGCCTTCCTCTGCTTTGGGACCCTGTGAGCCATTTACAATTTCTGTGTTAGCTGCATGCAATATGTCAGTCTCAACATGCTTTTCGTGAGAAGGGGACGAAAGTCTTTTGCTACCATCTACTTCTACCTGAAGTCTTTGACTAGTGGAATGGTAAGAATAGTCATCCTCCCAATTATTCAGCTCCTGTGTTCTTCTCACCAAGGCATTCAAACGAAGTCGAGAGGGCGAAGTGTTTCCTTCAGACTTTGATGGGGAACACAATTTCTCCTTAACCAGTGGGGCTGCTATCTTCTTTGGGCTGAAATCTTGATGGCCTTTAAGATCACTATTACTAGACCTTAAAGGACCAGGTGGTGGCTGAGTTTCCTCTATTTCATGAAAATAAATTACTATTATTTTTTATATAAATAGCAATAGCTAACACACTACATTTCTTGTATTATTTTCCATTTCTAATGAAAAATTACATTTTTATTACAAAATAAAGTTTTATATATACTTACCAAGTAATTACATTGCTATAGTTTTTATTAAACAGCAGCTAAAAATGTTGAAATTCACGGGTCGCGCTATTTTGTTTGGCTAGGTGACTAACCCCGCCCACTTTTGAGGTTAAGAGAGGAACAACTAGCAAAGGTATTCAATTTGTTTGTGCCATAATGTTCATGTGAGGAGAGGAGGAGGGGTTTCAATCATGTAATTACTTGGTAAGTATATATAAAACTTTATTTTATCATAAAATGTCATTTTAATATAAGTAACTTACCAACCAATTACATTGCTGATTCCCAAATTGACAGGAGGTGGGATACATGAACAAATCTACCCCAAAACATTAATAATGGTAATGAATTTGAGAATAGAAGGGATTGCTAGCATTAAAAAATGCCAGTTGTTTTCTTACCTGATAAGGGAGCTGCTTATCGTATAGTGGTGCAGTGGTATAGCTGAGGCTCACCTACTATATTAGTGGGTACCTTGTAGCAAGGATGATTCCAACTGCTGACAAAGGTAACAATGTTGCCCCTGCCCAGGGTGCAGTGCAGAAAAAACAACAATGAAATAAATGTCACATAATACCATAAGAAGTTAAAACCGTTGCCCAGCTACAGCCCTGATTTCATGAGCTCTCACTTTACGCAATGGAAAAAAAACTCATCTTCAACAGAAGAATGGGCTCCTGAGATGAGGTCTCTAAGGAAGAATGCCAGGGCATTTTTGAAAGTGGCCAAGAGGGATTTTAAAAGAACACCATACGGCGTTTGAAGGACCACGAATCTTCTTTGTTCTGTGCAGATAAAATCTTAGAGCTCTCACAGGACACAATACTCTCTCTTCCTCATTTGGGCCTACAATCTCAGACAAGCTTTTAATTGCAAAGGAACAAGGACCATGGATTGGAGCTGGACTTGTTCTTGGCTACAAATCCTAAAGAGAAGGAACAGACAGCATTTTCTTGGGAAAAACCCACTCTTTTGTCTATTGCATGGACCTCACTGATTGGCTTTATGGTCGCTAAAGCAACTAGAAAGAGGGTCTTTCAAGTTAGATCTCTCAGAGAAATCGAATGCATAGGCTCAAACTGGGGACCAGACAACCATTTACGGACCACGTCCAGGTTCCATGGCACTACTGCTACCTCTTTCTGTCTCGTAGTGTCAAACGATCTAATTAGACCAGATACATCCTGATTAGAGGAAAGGTCCACTCCCCTGTGTCTGAAAACAGAGCTTAACATGGCCATATAACCCTTGTTTGTCGAGGATGACAGGTTCCTGTCGGTCCTAAGATATAGTAGAAAGTCTGCTATTTCAGCTACAGATGTCTGAGAAGACGACACTCTGCACTTCCTGCACCATTCTCTGAAAATTGTCCACTTAGCCTGGTATACTCTATCTGAGGACAGAAATGGGGTTGTTTTAACAGATGAGGTTTTTGAGGTAGCAACCTCGGAAAGTCTGCGAGGTCGAGAACATCCGGGAACCATTCCTTCACTGGCCAAAAGGGGGCCACTAGGATCATTGACAGATTCTGGTGAGTTTGGAATATTTGATCACTTGTCTTATCATGCTGAAGGGGGAAATGCATAAAGGTGACTGTCTGACCAGTCCTGAAGCATGGCAACGGTTGCCCACGCTAAAGGATCCGGAACTGATGAGCAAAACAGGGAGACAATGGTTTCTGGAAGTCACAAACAGGTCCATGACCGGAGTCCCCACATCTTCCAAAGATCCGAGCAAACATGAGGATCCACAGTCCACTCCATGGGTAACTCCTGTCTTCGGTGACTTAGCTCGTCTGCCAGAACATTGAGCTTCCTCTGAATGAAGTGAGTAAGAAGCTTGGCTTGAAATTGCTCTGCCCAAAGCAGATCCTTTGCCATCTCATAAAAGGAGAAAGTGTGTCCCCCTTGGTTTTTAATATGTGCCAGGGCAGTCGTACTGTCGGAGTGCACTGTGATTGCTTGTTGTACACTACTTCTTTGAAAAATTTTAACCCCAGATGAACTGCCTTCAACTCCTTGATATTTATGTGCCGATTTCTTTGTTCTGGAGACCAGGTCCCTGAAATTTCCTGGTCTCCCAACAGAGCTCCCCAACCTATGTTCAATGTGCCTGAGAAGAAGTCTAGGTTGGGGTTCAATGGAAGGAGAGATTTCCCTTGCGACAACCTTCCTTCTAAGCTCCACCAACGCATATCCTCTTTTACCTCTGGAGTTACTTGGAACACGAGAGTGTCTGGGTATTTTTTCCTGTTCCAACTGATTCTTAAGAAGAATTGGAGTGGTCTCATATGAAGTCTTCCCAGGAGTAAAATTGTTCTAAGGACGATAAAGTCCTGAGAAGACTCATCCATTCGTTGGCAGAGCACTGGTCCAGAAGGAGAAATCTGTGCACTATCTTGAGGCAAGACTGTATTCTCTTTGGTAAGGGAAAAACCTGAAAACTCTGAGAGTCTATTTTCATCCCTAAATAAAGAATCCGTTGTGACGGAATCCACTGAGACTTCTGAACGCTGATCATCAATCCCAGCTCCTGGGCTAAGAGACGAGTCTTTTGAAGGTCCTCCGAACATTTCTCTTTTGACTGGGCCCGAAGTAAAGGGAAATTTTGATTCCCATCACATGGAGCCATTTTGCTATGGGAGCAAGCACTCTGGGAAGCACTTGAGGCGCCATCGATAACCTGAAACATAGAGCGCGGAACTGGAACACTGTTCCCAAACATGAACCTCTGAAACTTCCTTGATTCCCAATGTATTGGGACATGGAAGTACGCACCCTGCATGTCTATAAATGTCATCCAGTCTCCCTGGCGAATGAATGACACGACGGTTTGACTTGCCTCCTTCTTGAACTTTGTCCTCTGAACGAAGACATTCAATGCGCTGATGTCCAGGACGGGCCTCCAGCCCCCTGAAGCTTTGGGTACCACAAAAAGACGATTGTAGAACCCCGCAGAGCCCACATTCTCTACTACTGTAATTCTATTATTCCCTTCTTGAGAGGGATGGCACTTCTTTTGAGAGGGCCAAAGACTTCTTCGAGCCTTTGGAGTACGCTGACAATATTACTGGAGAGCTGCTCAAAGGTGGCTTTTCTTTGAAGGGGATAGAATAGCCTTCCCTCAGAACTTTGACAATCCAGGGCTCTGCCCCCTCCTCCCCTCTCTCTCTCTCTCTCTCCCCACTTCTCCCAGAAGAGAAGGAGCTTGGCTCCTACGTAAATTCGGAGGGCGAAATTCTCATTTGCGAGAGGCAGAATGGGATGAGGATTTTTTAATGGCTCTCGAGATGAATCTGCTGGACAAACGGGATCTTTGCCTGCAGCCATGAAAGGACCAAGTCTGCAGCGGGGAAACTGTCCTAGAGGTATGAGCAGGCACCTCCTTAGGACGCCCAGAGGATTGGGCAAGAAGACCTTGCGTATTCTTCTTCTGAAGATCTGAATAAATCTCCGGAACCGTAGCCTGCGGGAACAGGTGATGATGATCCAGAGGGGAAAACAGAAGGGCCAACTTCTGGGAGGGAGTCACTCCCCTAGAGGTGTTGGAACACCACAGTTCTCTCTTCTTTAGAACTTCCATTGCGTAAAGGGAAGCTAATTCCTGGGAACTGTCCCCAATTCCTTTATCGATACATGAGAGGACCCCCAGCAAGTCGGAGGCACTATCTTCAGGAATAGTAGAGCAGTCCTTAATCTTACAGGCAAGAGAGCCCACTGCCCAATCGAGAAAACTCAACACTTCGAACACCTTAAACAAGTTTTTAAGGTGTGAGCGCTCCGTCGAACTGAACATAATCTTCACTGAAGCAAAGGCAGATCTACGAGAGGAATCGATCAACCCGGAGAAGTTCCCCTGGGAGGAGGCAGAAACTCCTAGAGAAGGAGCTTCCCCTGTGGCATAAGAGAGCTGTCTCCTCTTAAACAATCTAGAAGAAGGGAAGCTGAAAATGGCTCTACCTTGTTCCCTCTTCTCCGCTAGCCATCCCTCAATAACACCAAAGGCTTTCTTGGCAGAAGAAGAAAGCACTAACTTGGGTAGTCTGGAAGACTCGGAAGACTGTGACTCCCCAAGAAAAGTTAACGCGGGCGAAGAAGGAGCTGCAGGCGAAAAGCAATTTGGGAAGGTAGCAAGAAGATACCTCAGCATCGATGCATAGGCTGAAGGACGAGCGTCTTGAGCAATAACTTCTTTTTCTCGTCCGAGGATACAGGAAACAAAGCCAAGTCCGTAGGTTGGGGGGTTGACGGAACCTTCTTCAAGGAGCTCAAAATACTGTCGAGCTTGCTCTGAATCGGGTCTACCATGGAGGCCACTTGCTTGCTAAAAGAGGGTAAAGTCTGAGGTGCAGAAGTTTGAGACACAGAAGAATGCCCAACTGCTCGGGGAACAATAACAGCCAAAGGAGTCAAAGCGTCGGCAACACAAGCATGGTGATACTCTGGTGCCAACTGAAAATCGGGCACCACTGGGCGCTTCATCTCAGTTAGCGATCCATGAATCAAAGAGTGGACAGGCGAAGATGGGCGCTCTGTGATGTTCTAGAGAAGACGGGTGCCCTGACGCAGCAGCACAAGAAGGAGCCAATGAGTTCTGAGACGATTTCAGGTGCTCGGAAGAAACAGGACGTTCAGAAGTCAAGGGAGCTTCCAACACTGCAGGGCGGGGATGCAGCCCTCCTCTTTTCAGCCAACTGGGACTGTGAGAAGTCTCTCCGCCACCAGACCAGCTTCAGAAGAATCAGGGAAGAAGGCAGCAGAAGACGAAATTAAAGATAAAGTTGAAGAAAATGACATCTCGCAGGATTTCTTCCTCGATCTCCTCTCTGACATCATCTACAGGAGGGTGGGCAGGAAGTAGAGGAATTGTCACGGCAGCTAAGGCAAGAAGAACAACAGATGCTGCCTGGGCGACAGGAACACCAGGAGTAGCAAAAAGAGTGACCAGGGCAGCTGAGGCAGGAAGTGAGAGCTACAGGAATGTCAAAGCGGCAGCAGGAACAATAAAGGCAGCTGGGCAGGAGACACAGCAGGAGAGGCCCAGAGACTGCCGCCAGGGCAACAGGAGCAATCAGACAAAAGGCACAGAAGGAGCAGACGGGACCACAGGTACGACAGGAGGCAGTGACACAGCATACAGGAGTGCTGTCAGGTAACCATGGTCGTTGTTGGAGTAACCACTGTATGAGTGCCAGTGAAACTCCTCAGGGCCAGGATATCCAACACAGTGAGATACCCAGCCATCTCTACTGCTGTGCCCTATGATGCTTGCTGTCAACCTGAAGAAAAAAGTAAAGTTGATTAGTAGAGGAAGACTTCTCTTGCTCTGAGGGGGATTGCCCTATGAAGCGAGAGGAGGCCCCTGAGAAGAGGTCGCTAGAACACCCACCCAGCCAATCTTCGCTCGCTCGTAAAGGAGAGACAGTCAGAAAGAAGGGGAGGCCTGCTGGGAGAGAGAAACGAGAACAAAGGGGTGGTCATCAAGGGTGCCACGGGAGGCAAATAACCTTCCGACAACCCCCCTTCGACAAGTTTCCTCCCAGCAAACTTGCCCACAGCGCAGGCGGTGAGGAGCAACACTCAGCAAGACAGAATAGGAATACAGTCACGCCCTTGTACCAGGGGCAGAAGGCGTGAGGTTCAAACGACAGGGAAGTGAACTTATTACGCCCCTGGCCGCCAACCCCAAGATACCACACGCTGGGGGAAGACAACCTAACGCAAGACTATCAAAATTGAAGGTTTGTATATTAAATAATAACAAACACAAAAGCAACACAGAAAGATCCCAACGGGAAAAAACAGCTTAACAACAATCAGGCAGAGAGCTCTGAAAACATGTCTGCACAGCATGACGGTTGAAAGCAAATTGGAATGTTTACAACTGGGCAGGCGGGCCTCCCGCCTGACAGACGGTAGTTACTTACTAACCACCTTGTTCCGCCTAACAGACGGTAGTTACTGCCTAACCACCTTGTTCACGAGTTTAACAGCCATTTCCAGCTTCACTGTAAGTAATTCCTAATGTAAAGGGCCGATGTTTTGTACTGATCCTCAAAGCTTGAAGGCTACTCAAAATAAGCGATAATACTTCACCGAAATCTAGTTATTCAACCGAAACCAATGAACAAAAGCTGCTGCAACACCCAACGCTTACTCGAGAACTGGCAAACACAGAACGAGCTTATCTGCT
>NC_089772.1:994460-1124758 GCF_040412425.1 Macrobrachium rosenbergii | reverse complement strand
CTGTGGTCTTTGAACTATTAAAAAATAGGCAGTTATCAGCATTTTTTGGTGGGTGTCGGTATTAGGTAGATTTTTAAGCTATTAGTGGGTGGCTGTGGTCCCTATCCCCCCATAATACCCGGGGTTGACTTCACAGTCATAGTACCCTAATGCATGCCTGTGAATATGAACATCCTTAGGAGCACTACAAATGAAAAAATTAACCTAAGTAGATGAACATGTATTTATTACATAAAAAACTTGGCAATGCTTTGATTTCATTCATTCACACAAAAAATAGGTAACAACCCGTCACATAAATATCAATTTTAACAAAAATACGTATGTGCTAGGCTAGTTACGCCGGTCTCTATGCAGCAAATTAAGCTATACTGGGGTTCTTTATATTAAGGTTTTAAGCGGTTGATAACGCACAATCATAAGTGCCCTTTATTAATATTAAGTGGTAGCCTAAGAGGTGGAATGACAATCTACTTTTAATTTCTTGATCTACCTAAAAAGATGCCTCAATGACCTTTGCTTAAAATCTGCCACAACTTCAGAATCCTTTGTCATCATAACTGTTAACACTTACTGCAAGTTTCCCGTCTTGACCATAACTCTTCCATTCACATAATTTGAGTATAAGTGTTTCTGGTAGGTACAGTGGCTAAAAAATATCCACTGCTGTGATGATTTGGAGTTTCCTAATGGCCTCAAGATATAGCTGGACCCTAAGTACAGGCCTTCCAGTTTCATATGACTTTTGATGACTTCATCCTTTCTCTTGTGATTTGTATTCCTCACTTATTTGTACAATTTGTGTTGAGATATATATTCTGTTTTTAACGCCACCACATAAAAAGCTTATGTCAAAAATGGTAGCCAACCATTCTACATTTTCTAAATGATAAAATGTCAGTTTTTGTTAATATAATTTTATGAGAGATTTAAATACTCATTCTACTAAAAGTCAGCAACCCATCACAAACTATCAATCATTACTCAATACCTATGATTTTACCAGCAGATTTTGTGGAAATAATAGTTTTTCACACTGAAATAATGATACAATATTTTTAAAATTTCACACCTTTAAATGAAAAGTACTTCTAGAAAACAAGCACTACACAAACTATACCACAAACAGGTTGGTGTAAGTTCCAAGCTAATCTTTTCTTGATAATGGGAATGGATATAGCCTATTCTTAACAATGGGGAATGGATGTTGATAATGTGACTGGATGAAACCTATTCTTGATAATGGGGAATGGATGAAACCTATTCTTGATAACTCAGAATGGCCATTGCTATTCTTGGTAATGGGGAATGGAAGAGGAACACATTGGCAACATACATTTTTAAATCAAAAATGTGAAACATTAAAAATCAATCAGTTACTAACCAGCTGAATCCGTCACGGCAGCTCTGGCTCTCACTGAAGACATAAAAGGTTCATCTACAAAGAGGAACAGCTTCTGGCATAGGTGCTTCTCCCTTTACTATATCACCCTACAGGTGGTGGTTTTGTGAGGACTAAGGTCTCTGTGGCTGCTTCTTCCTGGTCCCAGTTCTAACGACTAAAGGCCCTTGAACTTTCTTTGGGCTACTGTCTGCTTGACTTGTATATTTCCTCCTAAACTGGTCATCAACTTTTCCATCGAGACCTAATCTGAAAGAAAAAACAAAGTACCAACTCCAAAGTCATCAAATGAAAAATTAAGGTTTTCCATATTTTGTGATAAACTGTCAGAAAGACTTTCATAAAAAAAAAACCCACACAGATAAGTCAAACCTCCAACTGATTAATGAGGCTACTAAAAACAAAAGACTCTTATGAACAGTTCTGTTGACATTTGATAATTATAGTCCTAGCACCATATAATCAAGGATAAGTATCAAGACACTGGCAATCTAACAGACTAAATGTAACCAGTTTCAATTTCTTACTGTATGTAACATAGAGGCCCACATGTTATCTTTATAAATGTCTCTAAGTACTCCTCTTGCAACAGAAATTATACAAACGCATGCACCTTTGTTTTCTGTTCACTTCCCCCTTTCTCATTGTATGAAAACTATAATCTGTTTGTAAGAGTATCTTGTCTACTTCACCTTTATACAGTAAACCCCCTTATTTTGTTTCTCGCGAGATTCATGGATTTCTCTGTGAAATATATCTACCCATTACACGTGGAAAATTGCCCATGCATTGGTATTTTAAGCTGAGAAATATTCACTAATTACTGTATTTTCATATCATTTCATGACTAATTGCACTTTTTTGTGATAAAACTATTAAAATACTCAGGTATAAGCATTTTAGAGGGCTTTTCTTGTGTTTAAACTATCAAAATAGGCAGTTCTAAGTGTTTTTAGAGGGTTTTAAATGATTCGCATGATTTTAGCTATTTGTGGGGGGTTGTTACATCTCCTCCTGACGAATATGGGGGTCACTACTGTATACCTGTAAGTTTGAAGTCTGGTAAACAAATGTTTACAACTTTGCTTCTTATTTATGCATGAAATTGCATAAAACTCATTCCAGAAACACTTTAAAATAAAAGTCCCACCTGGGACAAATTGCATATTTGTTCTCCTACTTTGCTTTCTATGCTTTTACTCATATGTTTATAATATTTACTTGATGGTTTACTTTATTTCTCACCCATTCACAAGTAACTGTTCACAGATAATATAATAAATGAACATAAATCATAACCTTTGTACCTTGAAAGATTTTCCATTTTGAAGGACTTGATAATTTAACAGGACTCCTGTTTGTAAATGACTGCTACTCTGAGACTGGTAAGATTTAGATGGACTACTTGTCCAGAGCGTGATTTCACTGGACTCCTGGAACGATCACGCTCGGTGAGGCATCACTGATGTGCTGTTCCCAGACGACTTCTCATCTCGTCTACTTTTGAAGGACTTACATCACGTCGGTTACACTGAAAAAAATGCAGATTAAGAGAAATCTTAAGCTATGACAAACAAATTACTCAGACAAGACAATCCAGAGGTAGTAAACAAAATTTCCCTCATCTATTATGCCACTGGGCTTATGGTCACTAAATATAAAAGTATGTAAGAACTAATAATTACAAATGAGAATTTGCAATCCTGCAGCAATAGCCTTCGCAAGCAAGCACATAAATCAGAGCTTATTTACTCACCAAGGGAATATAGACAGCTGAGGCTTTCAATAACAAAAGCAATCCCACAGAATAAGTGTTGATTACTACTAAAATCCAGACAATAAACAAACAATCCCAATAAATTAACCCCTATTTAAAAGAGAGATCTAGAAAACCTACGATGTAACATGACAGAACAGGGAAAGACTCAAGCTCTAAATATTTATCATAAGAACTGCAAACTATGAGTAAAGAACTTTCGTTACCACTTTACTGAAATGTTTGGATTAAAGAAAACCAAACATCCATTTAATTTTCCTTTCTTGAAGTTATAAAAGTTTGTCAGTATTAATATCCCCATGAATCATTTTTATAAAATTTATTTTCCAAATACTAGCCTCTATTATGATAGCTGTAATTCCTGCATCAGACAGGAGGATGATAGTGTGCGAAAACTAGAAGATTATTGGGATTGTTTAGTTTTAACCATTTATTAACCCACCCCTTTCAGGTGATTCAAGTGTCTATTGTTTACCATTCAGTTTTTTCTCTGTTCACATGAGGGGGAGGTTGGGCAGGGTGATACATAATAGAAAGGTATTTAAAAAAATAAAAAAAAATTTCCACTTTTGAAATGAAACTGACCTCTATTATGATAGCTGATTCGCACACTGAAGAAAAGGAGGTGGAAAAAAGGTGCAAGGACAAATAATTATAACCCACAAGGCAAAAACAAAATCCCCAGCAGGAATAAGATGCTTCTCTTGCTTAATGAGTCGGAGTCCAACTGCTGGTACTGTTGTCAGAGAGGACTAATTCATTGGGCTGCAAGGATCTCTTAAAGATGCTAGAGGCTCCTTTGATGAAAGTGGGACAAAAGGCTTTGTGCCTCGGCCAGCAGGGCAAAGAAGGTAAATGAATGAAGGCTCTTACCCATCACAAACTAAGCACCTTCATACTCCCAAAAATTTCTTAGGTAAATAGGAAAGACTGAGTATGGCTACCCTAAAAATATTGAGGATATGAGTTCCCAGTCAAAACAAAGGGTGAAAGTCGTGTGCATGACTGTACTGAATCTCTACATCTGCAAATATGGACCTACATCTCCCACTGGTCTGCACTGACAACATTCAAGACTGGAAAATAAGAGTAGTTGCCACTGCTTTCCCTTATGGAGCTTACCTTTAGGAGTGGAAAGAAAGAAAGGTCTAGGTGAGTGTGCTCCTTGACCGAGGCCATGGTATTTTTGCCACAGGTCTGAGGTCCCTAGTCCTTGCTCTCAAAGACTGTGCTGTGAATGGACATAGGAGGGTAAGCCCATCTATCACCAAGGAAGTCAGCCTGGGGATGAAAAAATAATCGAACAAGAGCCCATTCAATATATTCATGCGTGTTGTTTGGAAGGGAAAAAAAGGAAAGGACCTGATCCTTGTGAAGTAAACCCACTTTCAGAAGAAAGCCTCCAGTTCACTGCCTATAAAAAAGTTTTAATCATCAAATCTTTTAGGAAGGCTGAGCTTAAGAGTTTACATGGAGGCATACTCAAATGCTTTTAGCACTGCATGAAGTCCAGCCCCATGGTTTAATTGGAGAATAAGAATCAAGACTCAAGGAAGTGAAAGCTTCCTTGTGTCCTAATTGAACTGACAGATCTTGACCAGAACATCTTTGATACAGATGCTAGCATTGAAGCTGTACCCCTTAATAGATAGAGAGACAAACCTTAAGTGGCGTAAATGGTAAATAACTTCATCAGGTTATTAAGCGTGTCAGAAATCATCTTGGAAAAGCACTCAAGCTCTAAAGTCTGACCACTGTCTCTCATACAGTGCATAGTTGACTGCCCTCTGGAAATAATCACAGATCTTCTGCGCTCCTTGGGAAAAACCTATGTTTACAAGAAAATAGATTGTCTCGTATAGTCAGCTGAAGCATGGGGAGTCTCTGGGACAGAAAATTTTAGAACCATTCCCTGCATGGCCACTATGGAGTCACTAAGGTCATGCATGAATCCTGATTAGCCAAAATAGTCAAAACCTTTGATACATAACTAAAATGGGAAAAAATAAAGGCCCAGATTAAATCAGTCCAACAACATGAGTCTACTGCCCAAGACTTTGGATCCTGAACTGGCAGACAAAAGATGAATCTTGTGTCAAAGAGATCCAGAAGGTGAGTGCCCTCAACTCCCATTGACCTGCAGACTTGTGGATGAGTCCATTCTGAGGACAGAACTTGATCCTCCCCATTCAGCTATTTGCCACAATGTTCATTCTTGGCACAGTTGAGGAAGAGACACATTCCTTCCATCTGTTCAGGTGAAAATGCTATTTGATCAGGCACAAACTCTGAGTTGTGCCTCTTAATTGCTTAAGTAAGCTAGTTCTAGCCCTTCCAGTGCTAAAGGGATTTTACAATGGAAGCATCTCCAGCTGTTTTGTGCGCTCCTCATTCCCCACAATGTGTCTACAAAGGCAACCACATCAACTTTCAGTCAACATAAATACCATGTGAAGTCTGAACTCTTCAATTGGAGGGAGGCACTTATAAATGATGAGGCCAATGACTCCACTGTCTCCAAATGGCTAAATCCTAGAAACTACAATTGCACAAATACTGGTTGATTTCTATTCCACTGATTCTTCAGAAAGAATTGGATTAGCCTCATCTTAAACTTTCTAGTTTCTCTAGGGATGCTATTTCTCTCTGCAAAGACAGGCATTGGAATATTTATTCCCCACATATTTACTAATACAGAAGATTGACTTTGCCCTCAGGCCTCCTTGGCTGTCTACTTGACTCCAGACAGTTGTCTAGAAGAGGAGCAACAGGAGAGTCCACTTGCCCAACTGAGCAGGATCTTGTAAAAATTTGGGGAAGAAGCACAAAGTGGGAAATAGCATCTAGCATGTCTATCGACTGCAGCCAATCTTCCTCTGAATCATCACTAAAACCAAACTTGCCACCTCCTAAGTAAATGGAGTCAGACAAACAAAAGATTTGCTTTGAGGCATTCAGTGCTTGTCTCCATCCCCTGAAGCATCAGTATCACAAACAGGCAATTGTAAAAACCATGAGATGACTTTGTAATAAATTCCAGTCCCTGGCAATGAAAATCTGCATCTCACTTAGGACCTGGAGCTTCTCCTTGTAGTGTTGGTAGGAGAGGGTAAACAAGCAGAGAACTCACTAGGGTAGCCTGGAAAGGAAAGGGTAAACAATAAAGGGAGAACTCAGGAGCGTGGAAGGGAAAGAGTCTGTAGGAAGGAGGGGTAAACAAAAGCAGAACTCACTAGGGAAGCCTGAAAAAGGAAGGGAGTGGTGTAATGCACCTTCTCTTGGTGTTCTGCACTAACAATAAATGCACGCTGTTACTAAACACCTATGAGCAACAAAACATACCCCTGGCCTTTACTTCTCCACCTCCTGCACAACAGTGCCCAAAGCCAACTCCTTCAGCAAAGAATGAACAAGTGCTGCATAAAAACTTTGGTTCTGAGCCACAAAGACTGAAGGGGCGAGAAAAGTACATATAACTGCTCTTGCACCCAACTCAACATTGTAAAGAAGTATAAAGACTCCTCTATGAACCCAACATTGGCACTCTCCCACACTGACGAGGCGGAGGCTGATGCTAACACAAAGGAGATTGAAGCACCACTGCCATAAGCCTTGAAAATGCCCTGAAGAGGCTGGTGATAGAGTGAAAAATGCCTGCAGCACGAATATGAGCGACTGGCACTAATGCCGGTCAACACCAGAGGAGAAGCTGGCATAAATGCGAGAGTGTGTCTGAAGTGCCAACTATGTGGCAGATGGCACTAATGCTGGCGTCTAAAGCACTATGTGGTGGCTGGCGCTAACACCGAGTTAATGCCAGAGGAGCACTGGTGCGGAAGCCTCAACATCTAAAAGCACGACAATGGCTGGCGTTAACACCCAGTAAACACTTGAGGGGACGCTAACATATGCCCGGTTAACTCGGTGTTAAACCAAAGCATTTGAAGCAACGTGATGCCAGGTGATGGCGTTAATGCCTGGTAAAATGCCTGAGAAGATGCTGGCACAAATGCCAAAATCGTTTAAGGTGCCATCAAAGTGGCGGTTGTCACTAATGCCACAAGCGTCTGAAGTGCTGAAGATGTAGCAGATGGCATTAACGCCTGGTAAACACCTGAGGAGATCGCTGGCATAAATGCCAACAAAGTGGCAGCTGGCATTAACTGACCGGGAGACGCTGGCACCAAAGGAGAAAGCGTAGTTATGAAAACCTAGTCTAGAAGAAGCCAAACCTCAGTACTACAGAAACAGTAGCAGTCAGCCAGGCAGGGCTCAAAGCTCATTCAGGAAGCAAACAGCGTCAGTGTTAGGAGGAGACTACTGCAGTGTGGTGCCAAAGGGGACAGAAATCTGAGAAAGCAGATCAATGGCTCAGAGGACTCAATCCCCGATGTGCAAATAACCTCCTGCGTGTCGGCGTGATGATGTGGACATGCTGACACCCAAAAGGGAAAGCAGTCTGGTGCCAAGCGAGAGCTCTCATGAAGTCATCTAAAGCGCACTGGGAAATAGAGGAAGCACCAGACCTAATCAGGCTATGAAAGGCTAACTACACTACCTACACCACTTTAGCATCAGAGTCCAGCTAGAAAACTAAGGCTAATTAAAGGGAAATCCTGGAGAAGTAGGGGTGGTGGTAGCAGAACTTCCTGCTCCCAGAAATGAAGGGAGTTTCACCTCCTGAAATTTTATACTTAATTAAAAAGCAAAAACCAGCTCCCTTGTCAGAGAAATGGTTGGTGCTACCCTGTGCCTGGGCCCCAAATAATCATCTGCAGAGAAACAGAAGCTCCCTGTACATTCTCATTCTTCTGCACGGACACTGAGTTCAGTGAAAAGATAAAACCAAAACCGCCAAGAACGAACCAACACCAAAACCTTGAAGACAGTCTGTTCTGCTACTGAGACAGTAGCAATCAAATAAGAAAGGATCTGCTAGTCTAACAGGTGACTAGGTCTGCCTTGTGGCATTTGCCTAAATGCGGTTCAAGACAGTGCCAGACCTCAGGAGCTAGAGGCAATGAAGAAGAGAGCGAAACTGAAAGACAAAGCCTGAGTGAAGAACATGACTACAATGTGACGACCGCGCACTTTCCACATCGCTCAGCAGTGAACACACAACAGAATAGTACAAGCTACTACTTTGTGATCTCATGTGAAGGTGGCACTGTCTTGCTAGGGCACCCAATGTTGATGAGAATGCCTGAGAAAGGAAGGAGGACATAGGGAACAAAATCGTTCACAACCTGATCGCTGACTACTCACTGAAACCTCTCCACACCAAACAAATGGGCGCAAAAGATAAATCTGCATAACCACACAGCCTGGGAGACCAAGAAGAAGAATGTGAACATCCGAAACCAGGCAAGATCGAAAGCACCTGAAACCAGTGTGAGCCTGAAGCCAGGCGCCGCCTGGAGAACAGTACCTCTCACAGAAGAGTACCTGTGAGAAACAACAACCCTCGTGCAAAAGTGTGCTGGAGGGCCAAGGAATACTCCAGATAGGTCTCCAGCAGGGACTAGGGATACAGAATCGATATTTATGAATGCCCTCCATCCTTACCAAGCATATCTATCTCCTCTACTGAAGCTTGCTAGAAGTTTTGCTGGTAGCTCTTTCAGCAACTGGTGCCAACTTGTACAGGATACATACACGGTTGGCCAGAGGGAAGAAGACAACGGGTACAAGCCACTTCCACTACCAGACATACACCGCTTCCCTGTACCGCCAACGGTGGAAGGAGTGTCACGGGTATGGCTAAGGTATAACTATCAGGAGGAGGGTGTTGCACTTCACTCTGCTGCAAGGGGGAGCAATAAAGGATGAATACACTGGGCTATTAAAGCAGCAAGTGTCGAGACTACCCTCCATAAACTTTCAAACATGCCCAAGACTGGCTACATTGGCTTCTAATTGCCAAACTTTGTATTCTGGTAACAATGCGGGAACTCTCGAGGACAAATAATTTGGAGCATTACTAGCACAACAGGGAGAGTGGGAAGAGCCGTCTGACAGATCGTATAGATGAGAAACTTACTTCTAATCTCACCTCTTATCCTAGTGTTAGAAGAATCTTTTCTGTCTTTTCCTATTTTTATATGCTTCTCTCATAAGGTTATGCTTTAAATAAACAGTTGTTACTTCATCTGACCAAACAATACACTGATCACAGCAATCATTATAAGAACAATCCTTGGTCCTACATTAACACATAGCCTGTCGTGACCATGCAAACTGAAAAGTAAACCTGGGTCTTCTTCCTTTTTGGATGACAACTTCAATGACAAAAACCAAGATAATCCAAACCACAAAATACAGATATGATGTTTCCTTAACGATCATAGCCACATCTCACTCATTATGTGCTGGTGGTGGGGCTCAAGACAGAAAAAAAACGAATGGTATACAATAGACACTGAATCACCTAAAAAGGGATGGGTTAATAGACTGTTAAAACTATATGATCCTATTAAGTTTTTAGTTTTCACACACTATCATCCTCCCGCCTGACATGGGAATTACAGCTGCCATAATAGAGAGGTAAGATTCATATAAAAATCTATAGATATGATTACTCATATACAATAAGTCATACCTTATCAAAGCTAAAGAATGCCACTTAATTTTATTCAGTAGCTTGAAAAAGCATTTAAAAAGCTGACAAATACAAAGAACAGCACAAGACATCAATGCTTGTTTTAACAAATATGTAACCACGTTAACTAAAAGCTACGGAAAATCATGCCACATACAACTTACAGCAAATGGAAAGCAAAGAATTTTAAGCATCATTACCTTGGATTTGCACTCTGGACTGGCTACCCTAGAGAATGCGAACAGGGCTGGAAGCAGGACTTTTGGGGTGACAAGTCAAAATGACTGGCGGAGGTATGAGCAGGTGTAGCAATGCTGCTGTTAGCATGCACTGAGTTAAGCTGGTTAAGTGAAGGCTTTGAAGCAATTTTATTCTTCTCTTTCACTGGACTTGTTACCTTAGTCGGACTGCATGATTCCTCATGAACTCAGCTAAACTCATGCCTTTTACCTTTGAGGGACTGACAGGAGCTGCAGGTTCTCCATTTGTTTGGGCCTCCTGCTCCTTTTAAAGTCATAATAGAGCCGAGAATGTGACTCAGTTGGAGTGAAACCTTGTGCTTCCTGTAAAGAGAGTAGGTTAAAATGAAATAATGAGAACACAATATCCTGCTTACACAATCTTTACTTTTAAACCTATTACACTATCAAGGATACTGTTGTCTGATTTATAATACTGATAAGAGAACAGAGTATTCTTTTCTTAAGAGTACAAGCAGTCCCAAGTTAATGGCGAGGGTCCGTTCACGCCAGTGGTGCTAACCGCACAATGTACTGTTCAAAGTGGGTAACCACAGAGGTCTTCTTTCCATTTAGTATGAGAGTTTCACCCTTAAACTGGTGCATTTATGTACAATATAATGGACTGCATTTTATGGACCAAAATTTGCTTTTAAACATGACCATACAAGGACAAACCATTGCTCTACCTAGCTGAATATCTTCCCAGCAAGAAGGCAAGCTACAGGGAGAGCTCTCTAACTGGTATAAAGTGATAAGCACCGATGACTGGGGCAAAAGAAAAGGAGTCGAGAAGAATGGAATCACCACCTCAGCAAACATGAGTAAAGAGAAGAGAAAATATTTAGGAAAGTGAAGTGGTTATGGAAATATTGAAAAAAAGATGTGAAGGGGAAAGTACATACAAGATGAAAACTGAGAAATTATAAATGGAAAACAAGGATACATGTACCAGAATAATTAAGCCAGTACAGTACAAAATTTTGACAATCTTCTGAATCAAGAAAAATAAGAACTGGAGGATGCTGGCATGATCAAGGAGCCGACAGAGAATATAACAGGTGAAAGGATTGAAAGAGCACTCGGAAAGATGAAAAACAGAAAAGCACCAAGACCATCCACAGCAACAAGTCATTTAACCCTCACAGTCTGGGCTAAATATATATTAAGCATTCCCCTAGACCGGGCTACATTTAAGAATGGCCAATTAGAAAAAAAAAAAAAAATTAATGGAAAGCGGAAGATATGCATATGCACATAGTATAAGAAAGAAATTCTAAAATTTTTTGTACCTTCCAGGGAAAGTAGAAAGTGAATGTTTCCAACCCTGTGCAGGGCCTCTTCCAAAAGGCAGTTGAAAAATATGCTAATTTTAACAGTTGTGCTTTTTCTAATATCTTTTATTTTAATTTGTAAAACTATAATTACAGATTACACAACATCATAATATATAAGAACTAAAATCAGTAACAAATTCTGAGTATATTTATTGTAAAATATTTATGAGATATCCTGGTTTGGGAGCACCAGTACATTCTCAATGACATCTCACATCAAACTGATATCCCTCTCTCCTCTACTGAGAATGCTAGACTGGCTGTGTAAGAGTTGCTAGAACTCATTTGCAGCCCATGGAAGTGAACTGATTACTTTTCCTGCAATTTTCGTTCAAAATGTACGGCACGAAATCTGGAACACTTATGTATGTTACCCAGACTCCACTACAAAGCTATATGTAATCATATATGTATGTTTCACTCATGAAAAAAAAAAAAAACAGACAGAGAAAGGAAAATGATCAAAGAGGGAAAACTTTGTAATAATGTTATAAAATGGAAAAAAAAATGAGGAAAAAAAATTAAAATTGATAACTCAGTTCTGCTTCAAGCCAGGGGGTCAGTAGCAGAACAGTCTCTATACAGAAGTCAACCGCAGGACTGTCTTTATAACACAGCAACAATGGAATATTTTATCACTTGATGTTTCATCTCTAATCACCATAAAAATATTTAAAATCTGAATTTCATATGTCAGCGACATAAGGTTACTGTATACTCTCTCATCCCCAGCTTGTCAAGGCAAGACTTAGTCTCGTCCCAAGCTACTGTGATGAGACTTTGTTGATACGTAGTAAATACCAGTCTTCTCTCTCTCTCTCTGGGGCAATTGGTTTTTTTATACATATTATGATGATAACAGATCAAAATAATAATACAGTATACTAAATGCATTCTGTAAGTGAAATAACATATTAATGTGTTTACATTAACATTTGAAAATTAGTAAATCATTAAAAACATGTACTGTACATGCACAAGAGAATTTTTATCACTGTTGATGCTCTGTTCCATGGACTATTAAGTAGGTTTAAGAGTATAGAAAAGTGTTTAATGCATAATAAAGTGTTTATAAGTGTGGAAAGGTTAATAACAGTGTGGGAAAGGTTTATAAGAGTGTGGGGAGGGTTCATAAAGCCTTAAAATATATACACATACAGTAAATAATAAAATAAATAGGTCACTACTTTGCAGATTTTCGCCTACCGTGGGGGTTCTAGAACCTAACCCCCCTGATAGATGAGGGATGACTCTATGTATGTATGTGTATATATATATATATATTATATATATAATAAATGGATGTACAGTCTCTATGTGTATGTATGTTCAAGCAACTCTGAAACGCATTGAGCAATTTCAACCAAACTTGGTATACATATGACTTACTATCTGGAAAGAATACTGTAGAGGTAAGACATCACTGGCACCGAAGGGGGTGATATGTAAAAATAATTGAAAACGACATATATCAGTGTCTAATCCATAGTTTTCGAGGTCACTGAAATGAATAGTGACATTCCCGATGCCTGTTAAGTCCAAGTTCAGCTCAGAAAGGAATGGTTGAAAAACATGCCAAAAATGACAGTTATTAGTGTTTAATCCACAGTTTTCCAGGTCGCTGAGATGAATAGTGACAATCCTGATGACCTTTAAATCCAAGTTCAGCCCAATAGGAAGGGGGTGAGAAGGGTGAAATATAAAATGTCAAAAATGTTGGGCAGTCACTGAAGCAACTATCTTAACAGGAGAGGGAGAGGGTGATAGTTTTTATCCCACGGATACCACTCATTCTGACGGATCTCCCGTTTAACTGTAATCCTTACTGGACGGGCATGATTATATGATGAACCACAACAGGTTTTGGGCAAATGCCGGGCTATCTCTTATGAGTATCAATATTACATGCCAAATGGTTTGGATGAATTTAGCAAAGAAAAATATTCATATCACTTCAATGGGGTATAAATGACTTATGGCAACTGTAGTAGCTCAGTATGCTAGAGAGGTAGATCAGTGTGCCTTGAGATTTCATGGGGGATGTACTGCCTCTCAGTAGCTCCAGGACATCTTTTTATTTATTTGCTCATAAATATACCCAGGGATTGCTGATGGTTTTAGTTCTTATCTTTAATGATAGTAGTTCAGCTACAACTGTAATTTTGCAAAGTACAAAGAAATATTAGGAAAAACATATACCTCACACAAAAAGTACTGCATCTCCCCATCTCAGTAAATCTCATAAATACTTTATGATAAATATACTCAGAATTTGTTACTGATCTTAGTTCTTATCTACTATGATATCGTGTGAGCTGTACAGGCAGTCCCCGGTTAACGGCAATCTGGTTATATGGCGCTTGTCTAGCAATGAAAATCGGCAAGTTTTGGTGCCGCCGAAAATCGCTTATCGGTGCCAATAATTGGGTACTGACACCAATACATACCTAACAGAGGCGCCGATAACCGAAAATCGGTGCTTTTTGGCATCAATAACCCCTGAAAATAGCTGAAAAAGCGCTGAAAATCACTGATTTTTCGGTTATCATCACACCCTCAGAAAGGAACCCCCGCCGATAGCCAGGGACTGCCTTTATTATAATTTTACAAAATAAAATAAAATAAATTATTGGAAAAAACATGCATAACTTGGTAAAATTCGCATATTTTTACGAATGCTTTAGAAAAGAGGCCCTGTACAGGGTTGTAAATATTCACTTTCAACTTCCCATGGAAGGTACAGAAAAATTAAATTTCTTTTTTATACCATGTGCATTTGCATACCTTCCTCTTTCCATTGATTTTCTTTTTTTTTTATTAAATTGGCCAACCTTAAAGTTTGCCTGGTCTGGGAGTGTGCTTAATATAGATTTAGCCCGTCCTGTAAGGGTTAAGAGATTGCAATTTCTGGTGAGACTTGCATTCTCATTCACGCTCAACAAGGCACAGGGACGGTCTATTAAGCACTGTGGAGTGCATTTGAGATCGTCATGTTTTCCCACAGACAACTTTATATTGCTTGTTCAAGGGTGGGTTCACCCAAGAATTTATTTATTCTTGCTCCTGATAGTGAAACTAAAAATGTTGCTTACAAACGAGTTTTGTTTTAAAGTAGTATTATAGTGAATTTGAGAAAGATTTTACTCTATAATTTGTATACTGTATTTATATTTTTAAAAACCTATAAATAAAAAGTCTTTGATATTACACTATAGACAGATTTGATTCTTTTTCCTGTTCAATAGAAGGTTGGGATAAATAAATATCTGGGTGCGTTCTACACTTTCAGTTTTTACCGTGCACTGCTGGGTATATATGTATGTGTATATATATATATATATACTGTATATGTATATATATATATATATATATATATATATATATATATATATATATATATATATGAATCACAAAAATATGGAATGTGATGAATATATAAATAAAGGCCATGCCATGAAGGAGAGAGAAACAATGGCGTACTGCAAGGCCTTTCAACTTATAGTCCTTTACTTAGCAGGCTAAAGAAACATAAAAGTTTACACAGAAAGTCCCGTATAAATGACAGATGGGATTACAAAGGAAAAAATATGTACCTGGAATCCAACACAGGGTTAGTATTTAAGAGGTTGTACAGAGGATTAGGATCAATGGCTCAGAAGCAGGGACAATTAAAAGATTATACAAGTAAGGTGACTGACCACCAATTTTTTTTTATAAAAGTACAACTCAATAATTCTCATTTTGGTAAACAATAACAATTTTACAAGGTAAATATTTTTACAAAAGATATTTGTTAAGCATATGAATACACAGAAAATATAAGGTAACTAATTTGTAATTAAGTCAGTGATTTTATCTTTAAATAATACATGCCAGGGCTAAAGTTGAAATTACAACTGGATGTCAGCTGTATAATAGCAAATTCTAAAAGATTTTGTGAAAAGAAATTTTTCACTCTGGCAATCACTGAACTTTCAGTCCAATTTATCCTGTGAGAGTTTTCACCTAAATGAATGAATATAACATTGGATGTTTGCCCAGTTTTGACAGAATACTTATGCTGCTTAATCTATCTAAATCCTTCCTAGATTGGCTGATGTAAAGAGGGGCAGTCCAAACATGGAATTTTATATATTACGTTGTTTTCCTTAGGGCTATTTTTACTAACACTCCTTTTAGTGTGTTATTATAGGAAAAAACGAGGTCAGCATTAAACAACTAAAATAAGGCAAGCTAAGAATGTTCTTAGGGTTTCTTTCTCCAATGTTACTTTCACTATAAAAACTTTTTGTGGTCCTTATTATAACGAATATCTAGTATATGTGAAGGATAACACAAATCTGTCCCTATTTTCTTATGCATTCAATTTTTTTATCCAAATACTGGGGACTAATAATGCGCAATGCTCTTAAAAACATGGAAGAAAAAATGGATATTTTGATATTAAGGAGATGGCCTAAATAAAAATGGACATAAGTTAAGTTGTTAGTTGGTTTCCTATATACTGAATTTGCACTGAAATGGTTCTCCATGTATTAAAACATCTAAGAAAGGGGGCAATTGTCTTTTTCTAATTCTAAAGTAAACTTAATGGATGGTACCTGGCTATTCAAATTAGAGAGTAAATCATTTACATCAATACCAGCAGGCAAAACAGTTAAAATATCGTCAACATATCTACATCACTTTAAAGGAGTATAAATGATATTAGGTAAATATCATTTTTCAAAGAATTCCATATACAAGTTTGGGAGGAGTGGGGATAAAAGGCTGCCCATTGCCATGCCAAATATTTGTTGGCAAAAGTCACCATTAAATATAAACTTACAATCACAAATGCACAACCTAGTGAGTGAAATAATATGACTTACAGGTAGAGGTAAGTCATGATGGATTAGTTCATTATTACGATACTCTAAATAGAATCTATAGGGACTTTAGTAAAAAGAGAACAAACATCAGAGCTAACAAATCTATCAGTGAAGCAAAAAGTGTTTTTATTTAATTTATCAACTAAATCTAGACAATTATATAAGTGAGAATCGGAGATAGTTCCAAGTAACGGGGACAAGAGCTTGGTAATATATTTCGAAAGTTTATAAGATACTGAGCCAACAGTACTGATAATAGGCCGCATAGGATTATTTTCTTAGTGCGTTTTTACTAATCCATACAAGTAAGGTAACAAGGGAAATTTTACTGACAACTGACCTATTCTTTTTTATCTTTAATGATTTTTTTCACTGTTCCATTGATATTTTTTATGACTTGATCAAGGGGTTTCTTTGTTAGTTTTTTGTAGGTTGTATCATCATCCAGCAGGGCTTGCACATGTGATATGAAGTCAACTTTATCTAAAATTACAATACTATTCTTCTTATCAGCTTTTGTGATGTGGATTGTATTGTCTTTTTTAGGATCAGTCAAACTTTTCTTATAGCAAGCGGGGAAATTACTTTCATGCCTAACACTGGCAGCTCCATAAACAATACCTTTAACATGATTTTGAGGAAGACAACAACATTTTTCAAATATACACAGGGACAACGTAATCGCTACAGCAGAGGGTCTATTCAATATAAAGAAGGCTAAACCATATGCAAGTGCACTCACAACATTTTCATTTAATTATTTACTTGATTAATTTATAACACAATCATTATGTGCACTATTACAGTAAACCCCGTGTTCAAGGCGTTCTCATGATCCAGCGGGTTTCTCTGTGGAACATATCTAGCCATTATTCGCGGAAAATTCGCCCATTCAGCGGTATTTTCACTGAGAAATATTCACTAATTACTGTATTTTCATATAATTTTTCATGAATAAATGCACTTTGTGATAAAACTATTAAAATCTCAGGTATATGCATTTTTACAGGGTTTTTCTGTGTTTTAAACTATCAAAATGGGCAGATCTAAGTGTTTTAGAGGGGTTTTAAGTATTGGAGGAGGAGGAGGAGGAGGAGGAGGAGGAGGAGGAGGAGGAGGAGGAGGAGGAGGAGGAGGAGGAGGAGGAGGAGGAGGAGGAGGAGGAGGAGGAGGAGGAGGAGGAGGAGGAGGAGGAGGAGGAGGAGGAGGAGGAGGAGGAGGAGGAGGAGGAGGAGGAGGAGGAGGAGGAGGAGGTGGTGGTGGTGGTGGTGGTGGTGGTGGTGGTGGTGGTGTGTGGGACGCATCCCCCGCAAATACAGGGGTTCACTGTAGTCCAGTCACTGCTATCAATAAGATTTTTTAGTTTTCTGTCCAGTTTCCTTGTTAGGGCATCTGTAGTCCTACAAAGTTTTCCATAAATTTCCTGTCGCAGCGAGTCCTCCCAATCAGCCGGGATAGGGTTCAAAGAAATTCTGGCTTTTTCTAATTTCTTAAAGTTTTCTTTCTCTTCTTGCTTTGTGGCATTTTAACATCATGGCACTGAATTCATTGAATGGGTGATGGTCATATCTTCTTAAATGGCGTGGTAGCAAGGATTTAGGGAGCACCTGTTCACACAGGCACTTGTTCAGAATCCGCTATTATACAGCTTACTTCCAGTTGTAATTTTAACCTTTGCCCTGTCATGTATTATTTGGACCCCTGTATAAGTAAAATGTTCAAGAAATGACCTAAAAGATAAAATCACTGACTTAATTACAAATTAGTTAGCTTATATATATTTTCTATGCATTCGTATATTTAATGTATATTTTTTTGTAAAAATGTTCACCCTGTACAAATTGTTATTGTTTACTATAATGAGGATTACTGAGTTGTACTTTCATAACATTTTTTGGTGGTCAGTCACCTTCCATGTATAATATTTTAACTGTCCTGTCCCTGCTTCTGAGCCATTGAGCCTAATCCTTTGTAAAACCTCTTAAATATTAATCCTGTTTTGGTAGGTGTGGTAATTCTTCAATTGTGTTGGATTCCAGATACATATTTTTCCTTTGTAATCCCCATCTGTCATTTATAAGAGCTTTCATTGTTAACTTATTTTTATATTTCTCCAGTCTGCTAAGAATAAGACTATAAGTTGAATGGCCTTGCAATACTCCACTGTTTCTCTTTCCTTTGTGGCACTGCCTAAATATACATACATACAGGCAGTCCCCGGTTATCATAACTGGTGGGGTTCCGTTCCCGACGGTGTGACGATATCCAAAAATCGCCGCTAACCAAAAATTGGCAATAATAGCACTGATCCCTGGTTATCGGCGCCGATAACCAGTGATCAGCGCCGCCGATAAGAGGAATCGGTGCCAATAACCGGTTATCAGCGACGAAAATCTGGTTATCGCCACGCTAGACAAGCGCTGTAAAACCGGATTGCCAGTAACCGAGGACTGCCTGTATACACACACACACACACACACACATATATATATATATATATATATATATATATATATATATATATATATATATATATATATATATATACAGCAAGAAATAAAAATCAGCATTAATGAGCAAAGTATCTTCCTATGACAGATGTGCTCAGGCTGACGACACACAGGAATGACTAACAATGGCTGATGTAGCCAATAAGGGGAGTGTTATTATAGTGTCTCTCCCGAGTGCTGAATGTGCAGATATTCTCATGTAAACTGCTTGGATATGCAATTAAAGTAACATTCCCTCTATCTACAAAAACACCTCAGAATGAAGAGAGAGAGAGAGAGAGAGAGAGAGAGAGAGAGAGAGAGAGAGAGAGAGAGAGAGAGAGAGAGAGAGAGAGAGAGAGAGAGAGAGAATGGTAAGAGCTGCATTATCTTACCCCATAGAATAGGTCACCACTGTAGGGTAGCACTATATTTTAGAGTGGTATCTGTCAACTGAATGAAAAGGAATGAAGTAGAGTAATAGCTTGCCTTTGTACAAAAATAATTATGCTTAACAAATGTTGGGAGATACCACACAACAAGAACAGGTGCTGTATACTTCACAGTATAATTACCAAGCCAGGAAACAAAGAATTCACACATTCATTATCAGTTTCCTCATCCTCATTACAGTACAGTAAAAAATATTCAGTGATTTTTATTTCTGCCCCAACATCAAACAGCAGTTCACTAATGCTGAAGTACTCCTAGCCTGAACACTTGATACATTCAACTGAAATTGTGTACAGTACACAAAGGAAGATGGCCGAGCATTCAAGTTAGTCCCTGAGAATGGCAAAAACTGAAATCCTGCTTGATACAAGATTGAACCTAGTACAGTCCGACCCCTTAAATCCAGTACTGCGTGGTCTGGCAACTCCCATGATCTGGGACCTTTTTGAATCAGCCACCATTTGTTCTTGAGGGTGGCACCACATTTCAGTTTTTGGACTTTTTTTGGATTTTGGAACTAAAGCTTGCTCTATAATTACAAAGGTACAGTTTATTTCCAACGAAAACATTCTGTCAAACTAAAAACTATGAAGCATACAAAAGAACCATAATCTGCATATATATTCATATATTATATAATCGTTACAATTTTGTCCAAAAACATAATTTCATAGACAGTACATATCATACAGTGAAAGATGTATTTTTGGTAGATGCCACTGATAATGTATATTATATCTGAGTTAGCTTTTAACTAATAAATAGGCTTAGAAACAAAAGCTCATTAGGTTAAATGCAAATCTTCATACATTAAATCAGGCTTACAAGCCTTGTGACTTGTCTAATAACTCATTACTATTTCTTAAAATTAATAACCACTTACTACTGTGTGCAAGGCACTGGCATAAACAACAGCAAGTACTGACATAAACAATCAAATCAAGAAACTACTGTTTGCCAATGTCAGTTACTATAACTAACACAAGTTTATTAAGAGTTGTGCTACAGTTTTTGACTTGTTAAAAATGTACTAATTTCCAATAATGACTTCTGCAAAATAAAAGTAAAATTAATCTTTATTCACCCTTCACGCAATGGAGAGTAAAGTGTTATGAAGGCATGCCACTAAATTTACAGTTGCAGCTGTGACTGAAGAAACAATATTGTGCAGGCTACAAAACATTTTGGGGGAGGCAAACGCATCATCTGATAATGGTGAAATCACACCTTACCACAATTCATTTAATTGGGGTTTTTTTAGGGATGAATTCTGTCATCTGGCATTTTCTGTGGTCTGGCAGTGGCCTGGTCCCAAAGGTGACGGATTATAGAGGCCGGATTGTACTGGCAAACACTGCACTTCAATTACAGTATTTTCAATCTGGACATTTCTGCATCATACCCACTTTGTCCATGATAATCCTTAACTCTTCAAATGGGAACTGTAGAATAGCTCTCATAAGCCTGCTTCTGCACCAAAATGCTATTAAAAACTCAAAGCATCTTGCACTTTGGATTATATAATTAAGCTATATAACAACCATATGAGTTGAAGCAATGCTAAATTTTCACCATACATATCATAAAACCAATTCCCTTCAAGCACAGTAACCACTTTACTGCAAGCACAGGTATGACTAACAGAAAATTACTAAAGGCTACAGGCAATAGCTACTTTGGGCATCTACTGAAAGATAAGAATGGGTATGGAATGAAGAATGTTAATTAGAGGGATAACAAAATTCATGTTTATTGAAAGACTGTCAAGTTTCAAGGCCATCAGAAATAGGATGATCTGTTGAAAACAGCAAGATTTGGTCACTGTTAAGTTGATTGGTGAGAGACCTGGAATACTGATAAATACAAGTACTATACTGAGCACTGTTATCAAACATGGTAAAAATTTACATGTACAGCAAAAGGCATACTTCTCTACCTAGCACATATGATTACTCAAAAAGCAATTAAGAGATTCTGAAGAGGTGGACAACAAAATACTTAACTTCATGGCTGGAGAGTCAGATGATAATATTACAGATGAGGAAGAGAAGTGGTGCTCAGTTGTAAAATATGTCAAAATGATTTGGGCACCAGCAAGAAAGTTGTCAAGATCAGCAAAGCCACAGATGAGGATTTAGACCACATGGAAATTCAGGCAGTGAACAAAATATATATAATAGAGAGAACTCATCAAACAAAAACATGCATAAGGGGTAAACCAGACATACAAATGTTAATGTTAAGGGTTAACAGCCTCAGATGCTCAGGCCAAGAGCACCTAACAATGCTGGATATTGAGTGATGCAATGCCAAACATACTGTAAGATCAGCAAAAACAGAAAGTATTTGTTAAATACTTACCTCTCTATTATGGTAGCTGTATTTCCAGCGTTATGGAGGGATGATAATGCATAAAAAAGAGGAGGATCATTTAGTTTGAACTATCCATTCACCCACCCTTTTCAGGTGGTTTGAGCGTCTATAGTTTTCGATTCAGTTCTTCTTCTGTCCACATGAGTAGGGAGGTGATACATACTAGAGAGGTAAGTATTTAAAAAATACATTTTATTATAAAAATTTCTATCTTGTGAAATGAGCCTTACCTCTCTATTATGATAACTGTTCCAACATTAAACTAAGGAGGTGGGAAAGGTGCGAGGACAAAATAAATAACCCCCAAGAAAACCATAAATTCCACCAGGAATAAGATGCTACTTACCTAATAATTATCATCCATACTGCCGCCAAGTGAGGACTAATTCATTAGGTAGCAAGACCTCTGAACGATGCTGGAGGCTCCTTGCTAGGGATACCACTCTCACTCTGATGCAAGTGGGACATAAGGCCTTGTGCCTAGACCAGCAGAGCAACGATAGTAAAAGAATGAAGGCCCTTACCTAATACATTGTAAGTACCTTCACACTCCCCAAAACTCAACAATTTCCTAACTAAACAGGAAAGGTTAGAGTAAAACTACCCTAACTGTTCAGGATATGAGTTACCCTGTGTAATGAGGGACAAAAGAGCTCTGCACAATTCATACAGAACTTCCACATCTCGCAGATAGTGAGGCCCGGAGTTACACCTCCACTGCCCGCACCGACAACTTTCTCCAGAGATAGATTCTTGGGATATTAACCCTCTAACGACTGAGCCTCTATTTACAAAAAGTGTCTGTCATATGCCACGGCGTTCAGGAGTTAGCGCGAGCGGCAAAAAAAAGTTTTTTCAAAAATCACAGCATGCTTAGTTTTTAAGATTAAGAGTTCATTTTTGGCTCCTTTTTTTTTGTCATTGCCTGAAGTTTAGTATGCAACCATCAGAAATAAAAAAATATCATTATCATATACAGCGGTCCCGGTTTACGATGGGGTTCCGTTCTTGCGCCTTGTCGTAACCAAAATCGTCGTAAAAGCCGGAAAATCGTCGAAAATCGTCAAAATCATAAGAAAACCATACTTTTAATGCTCTGGGTGCATTGAAAACGAGCGTAAACTGCATTATTATTGAGTTTTACATCAAAAAACCTTCAAATTATGATTATTCTGCCGTTTTTGGGCCATATTTCTTCCGTTGGATCAGCGTCGACAGCGTCATAACCCGAACATGCGTCGTAAATGGCGGAAATAATTTCTGATGAATATATTTGAAAAGCGTCGTAACCTCGAACGTCGAAGTCGGAACCGTCGTAAACCGGGGATTTTGCCTGTATATTGAAATATATGACAGTTAAAAAAAATTTCATATATAATTGTATACAAATCGCCAGAGCAAAATGGTTAAAGCTAACGAGTTATTTTTTTTCTTTGTATTGTACACTAAATTGCAATGATTTTGGTATATAACAAATTGTAAAACGATCAAAGCAACACAGAGAAAATATTATCACAAAATGATGCATGAAGCTAAACTCTATTCGGCGTAAAAAGTTTTTTTTTCAAAAATTCACCATAAATCGAAATATTGTGCTAGAGACTTCCCGTTTGTTGCAAAATGAAGGTAATTGATTGAATATTACTAGACTGTAAGTGTTTTAGCTACAATTGCAGTTTTCCGCACCATTTCGGTCGAGTTAAAGTTGACAAAGTAGAATTTTTCTATTTATCCAGATTTATAAGGAAAATATTTCCAAACTGATAAAAGCTACAACCATGGGTTGTTTTTTGTTGTATTTTAAATGAAATTGCACACATTTTCATATATAAAACTTTATGTAACGGCTAATACAAAATGGTAAAAATTACGACAAAGTGGCGAAAAGAATTTCTGAGATTTTAGGCGAAAGTTACCGCACTAAACGTAATGAAAAAGTTTTTTCAAAAATTTACCATAAATCGAAATATTGTGTTAGAGACTTCCAGTTTGTTGCAAAATGAAGGTAAATGATTGAATATTAGTATAATGTAAGTGTTTTAGCTACAATTGCGTTTTTAAAACCATTTGGTCGAAGTCAAAGTTGACGAAGGTTGAAATTTTGGCACTTATCATGATTTATATAAAAATATTTCAAAACTTATAAAAAGCTACAACCATGGGTTGTTGTTTGTTGTAATCTACATGAAATTGCACACATTTTCAAACATAAAACTTTATGTAACGGCTAATATAAAACGGTGCAAAAATTACGACAAAGTGATGAAAGAGTTTCTGAGATGCGTCGCTGATCCTCTGTAGTGCCGCAAGGGGGAAACCCAAAAAAGGCCGAATAAATTGGGCTGGTAAAACAGCAAGTGTCAAGGAGGTTACCTCCATACACTTTTCAAACATAGCCCTAAGACTAGCTACATTGGCTTCTAATTTTCCAAACCTCAAATCCTGAACAATACAGGGAGCTTTGAGAGAAGAAAATTTTTGAAGAAGCATTACCAGGACAAGAGGGAGAATGGGAAGAACTGCTGCCTGAAAGGTTGTGAAAAGATGAGAAACTCTTACTCCTAACCCTCACTTCCTGTCCTAGAATTTGAAGAATCTTTTTTCTGTCTTTTCCTATTCTTGTCTGCTTCTTGCCATTGCTTATACTTTAAATAAACATTCACCATTTCATCTGACCAACCAATACACTGATCACAGTGATCATTAAAAGAACAATCCTTGTTCTTACAAGTAACACTTTGTTGTGACTACCATAAACTGAAGGATAAAGGCAGGTATTGCACCCTCTTACCTTAGACACAAAAAGACTTCTTTCTCCTCTTTGGATGACATCCTATATAATAAACAAGAAAAATCAAACCAAATTTAGAAGACAATATAATCGTCAACAAAATCTCGCAAACTCTTTCCAATGCGTCCTCGCAGGCTGATGACAGAGAAAAAACTAAAAGGAAAACTATATACGTTCAAACCACCCGAAAGGGATGGGTGAATAGACAGTTCAAACTAAACGATCCTATTCTTTTTTCCACACACTATCATCCTCCCGCGAGAAATAATAAAGAGGTAAGATTCATTTAAAAATCTGAACACACTCCTGGTTTGTTAAAAATTATAGGTAATACAAATGCAATGAATTGATAGGTCCAATTGAATTTCTTTACTCACAAGTTCTTCCTGTATGCCACCATTCACTGCTTCCTGGAATTTAAAAAGTTCTCATATGAAAGTAAGACATGGCACTGACTAGTAGATAAATACCAATTAGTTCACATGAAAGGATTGCATGCACTCAGTATTGCTCAAATGTTAAGGCCTCAAAAAGCATTGCCATGCAATGTTCAACAATGTCTTTGCCTACCTAACAAATCATTATATAGAAACTACAGTACATACACTTACCAGTGATCTTATCATGCTCTCGTCCCAGTCAAGTGTCTTCGTTGGTGAAACATGGCACCTTGCTCTGGACTCGGGTAGTCTCTTTCTGGGCTCTTCATTTTTGGAAGGAGGCTTGAATGAAGGGCAAGAGGATGAAGAGATGGAAGCAGAAGCAGAAGAAGGTGGAAAATGAAGGTAAGGAGGTGTTCCAGTGTTAGTAGTACTCAGGGGTCTACAATCATTGCTAATACCAGCAACTGAGGGCCCTTCACCAAAGTAATAGCTAGGCTTTGTACTTTCAATAGCAGACTCTAGACTGGGAACACTAAGCACAGAAGGGTTCAGAGAGCCTTCCTCTGCTTTGGGACCCTGTGAGCCATTTACAATTTCTGTGTTAGCTGCATGCAATATGTCAGTCTCAACATGCTTTTTCGTGAGAAGGGACGAAAGTCTTTGCTACCATCTACTTCTACCTGAAGTCTTTGACTAGTGGAATGGTAAGAATAGTCATCCTCCCAATTATTCAGCTCTCTGTGTTCTTCTCACCAAGGCATTCAAACGAGAAGTCGAGAGGGCGAAGTGTTTCCTTCAGACTTTGATGGGGAACACAATTTCTCCTTAACCAGTGGGGCTGCTATCTTCTTTGGGCTGAAATCTTGATGGCCTTTAAGATCACTATTACTAGACCTTAAAGGACCAGGTGGTGGCTGAGTTTCCTCTATTTCATGAAAAATAAATTACTATTATTTTTTTATATAAATAGCAATAGCTAACACACTACATTTCTTGTATTATTTTCCATTTCTAATGAAAAATTACATTTTTATTACAAAATAAAATTTTATATATACTTACCAAGTAATTACATTGCTATAGTTTCTATTAAACAGCAGCTAAAATTTTGAAATTCACGGGTCGCTATTTTGTTTGGCTAGGTGACTAATTGCCCACTTTTGAGGTTAAGAGAGGAACAACTAGCAAAGGTATTCAATTTGTTTGTGCCATAATGTTCATGTGAGGAGAGGAGGGAGGGCTCCAATCATGTGATTACTTGGTAAGTATATATAAAACTTTATTTTATCATAAAAATGTCATTTTTATATAAGTAACTTACCAAGTAATTACATTGCTGATTCCCAAATTGACAGGAGGTGGGATACATGAACAAATCTACCCCAAAACATTAATAATGGTAATGAATTTGAGAATAGAAAGGATTGCTAGCATTAAAAATGCCAGTTGTTTCCTTACCTGATAAGGGAGCAAATTTATCGTATAGTGGCTAGTGGTATAGCTGAGGGCCTACTATATTAGTAGGTACCTTGCAGCAAGGATGATTCCAATTGCTGACAAAGGTAACAATGTTGTTCTGCCCAGGGCGCAGTACAGAAAAAACAACAATGAAATAAACGTCACATGATACCATAAGAAGTTAAAAACCATCGCCCAGCTATGAAGGACTGGAGGGCACTCCGGGACACTGTACCCCCAGGCTCCCTTAAAAACTCAACCACCTCAAATCAAGTGAAGACAGGAAGGAAGGATTGCTTCCTACGCTTCTTCCCCCACCACCACGCCAGCCACTGAAAATGGACCCAAAGTACTGCAATTATCGCAAACTGTTTCAATTTCCTTCAAATAATGAGTTACAAAGACCAACTTACATTTCCAAAAAGTCACTTGCAATATCGAGGAGAGAGACAAATTACACTTGAATGCCAACAAAGCGGCTACAGCCCTGATTTCATAAGCTCTCACTTTACGCAATGGAAAAAATGATATTTTCATAATAAAATAAATTTTTGAACATACTTACCTGGTAGTTATATATATAGCTTTAAGTCCCTGACGTCACGGCAGAATTTCAAAAACTCAGCGGCAATGCGCCGATCGGTAGTCAGGTGAACCACCTGTGCGCCCTCTACCCAGGTACCTGGAACCATTCCAACTATTCCTCAGATCTTCCATGCCCCTAGTCTCTAGAGGGGAGGAGGGTGGGAATTTAATTATATATAACTACCAGGTAAGTATGTTCAAAAATTTATTTTATGAAAATATCATTTTTAAACATCTAACTTACCTGGTAGTTATATATATAGCTGATTGACACCTTTGGTGGAGGGTCAGAGACAGCCAACATCGTTGGAATTTGCTTAAGGGTTAATAAACCAACTTAAGGTCCTTACCTGGATTAAGGAAGCTGACTTCAATGAACTCCCTCATTTTGTCTGCTTTCCTTAAGAGGTCCAGCGATCCACTCAGGGGCTGAAGACCTCTAGAGCTGCCAACCGGTGTACCAACCTCTATGTGACAGACAACCTATAATACCCTTGTTCGAGCGCCACCAAGGAACAAAATGATCATTTGACTAAAATTGATGATTGTGGAAGACTGCGTTCAATCTTCACAAACAACCATAAAATTTCAACCATTCCAAGGTAAGAACAAAGGGTATTGTTTTATGGAATTGGATTAAGGAAGCTGAGTTCAATGAACTCCGCCTCATTATGCCTGCATTCCTTAAGAGGTCCAGCGATCCACTCAGGGGCTGAAGACCTCTAGGAGCTGCCAACCGGTGTACCAACTTACTCTATGTGACAGACAACCTATAATACCCTTGTTCCGGGCGCCACCAAGGAACAAAAATGATCATTTGACTAAAATTGATGATTGTGGAAGACTGCATTCAATCTTCACAAACAACCATAAAATTTCAACCATTCCAAGGTAAGAACAAAGGGTATTGTTTTATGGAATTGGATTAAGGAAGCTGAGTTCAATGAACTCACCTCATTATGCCTGTATTCCTTAAGAGGTCCAGCGATCCACTCAGGGCTGAAGACCTCTAGGAGCTGCCAACCGGTGTACCAACCTCTATGTGACAGACAACCTATAATACCCTTGTTCGGGCGTCACCAAGGAACAAAATGATCATCTGACTAAAATCAATGATTGTGGAAGACTGCGTTCAATCTTCACAAACAACCATCAAATTTCCAACCATTCCAAGGCAAGAACAAAGGGTATTATTTTATGGGATTGGATTAAGGAAGCTGACTTCAATGAACTCCCTCTCATTATGTCTGCATTCCTTAAGAGATCCAGCGATCCACCCAGGGGCTGAAAATCTCTAGGGGCTGTCAACCGGTGTATAACCTCTATGTGACTAGACCTCCTCTCAATACCCTTGTTCCGGGCTCTACCAAGGAACTTTCATCCCAATGATTTGGAAGACTGCGCCCAGTCTTCACAAAACAACCATAAAAATTCTCAATTCCAAGGTAAGAAAAAGGGTATTGGTTTTGGGATTGTAGGGGTATTCCCCTCTCCCATTACTGAATTAGATGCTATAAACGGGCAGCGTATAGCAATCTTCGATAATGTCTTGACTTGTTTTAGATAGTGAGAGGCAAATACTAACTTGCTTCTCCAGAAGGTCGTGTCAAGATACTCTGCAGGGACCTGTTCTGTTTAAGAGCTACAGAGGTTGCTACTGCCCTGACCTCGTGCGTCTTTACTTTCAGAATCTTTGTAGTCTATCTCTCTACATTCCATATTTGCTTCTTTTATCAACTTTCTGATAAAATAAAACAGAACATTCTTCGACATCTATACAGAGAGCTTTTGACTGAGCACCAAAGCCCTTCTGAATTCCTTCTTAAGTCCTTTGTCCCATCCAGGTAGAGCCTTAGAGGTTGTGATTACATTTTTGCAAGGAATCCTAGTTGCAGGAATAGGACTCTCTCTCTCTCCTCCCCTGTTATGTCCGTTAGGTTCGGAATCTCGAACGTTCTGGGCTGGAAGAGTTTGACTTGCAGTATTCATTTTTTTGCATGGGAAGCCTTGTTTTTGCGATAGCGCCAGCTGCCTCCTTGAAAAACTTCTGGCTCTTGTGAGTTTTCCGATAGTCCTAAAGCAGTTACTAGTAGCGCTTGTAGGTTTGGTAATATCTTTCCAAGTGGGGTTGTTTGAGTAGATCTACTCTCTGAGGTAGGCTACTGGGGATGTCCACCATCCAATCCAGTACTTCTGGGAACCAATCTCTTGTCGTTTAGCAAAAGGGCCACAAGGGTCATTCGGTCCTCTCATGTGACACAAATTTTTTCAGTACCCTGTGTATTATCTTGAAATAGGGAAATGCATACACGTCAAGTTGGACCAGTCCACCAGGAACGCGTCTATGTATATAGCCCGGGATCTGGTACTGAGAGCAGTATGTGTCCAACCTCTTCGTTTTGCGCTGTGGTGAAGAGATCTATGCAAGGACGTCCCCAAAGTCCTGATGTAGCGTTCATTCTTTTGAGAGGACTTTATTTCCTTCTCAGAATGTCCGCCCTCACATTTTTTTCCCCTTGGATAAAGTGGGTTACTAGTTTTACATTCTCCTCCTTTGCCCAAAGAAGAGATTCTCTTATTGTCTCGTACAGAGACCTGGAGTGAGTGCCCCCTTGTTTGCTGGATGTAGGCCAACGCTGCCGTGTTGTCGGTGTTGACCTGCACCTCTTTGTTCCCCACTGTGTTCGAACTCCCTGAGAGCTAGAAGGATTGCAGTTAGTTCCTTCTAATTGATGTTTAACTTCTCCTGCTCTCTGGTCCAGGAGCCGAGACTTTATTTCCCTCGTGTTGCTCCCCATACTGAGTCCACGCGTCGGATAACAACACTAGGTCTGGGTTCCTCTAATATAGAGAAGGACCTCCTGGAGCTTGACGGGGACGTTCCACCACTACAAACACGGTCTTATTGGTTCCGAAATGGGGATGCACTTGGTCTCCAGTTCTATTTCCTTGTCCCAGTTCCGATTTAGATGAAACTGTAACGGCATAAAAATTAACCTCTCAAAGGAGACAAACCGTTCCAGCGAGAAAGGGTTCCCAGCAGACTCATCCATTCCTTTGCCAAGCATGACTGTCTCTTTATAAAGTTCTGAAATTTTCTTGAGGCTTGTCCTGTCTTTGCAATAAAACGGAAAAGCCAAAAATCCTGACTCTGAATCTTCATCCTAAGGCATAGAACCTCTTGGGATGGGATCGGCTGAGATTTCTATCTGTTTATCAGTAGACCTAATTCTTTGTTAGACGCTTGATGACAGTGCATTTGCGCCCTGAGCTAACTCCACGTCTTGGCTTCCAATATCTTGAAGCTCGGCGCCCTGGCGCCCAATGCCTTGACGCTTGACGCCTTGGGTTCATTGACGCTTGTCATCATGGTGTTTCATTCCTAGATGCTTGACGCCACTGCATCCAGCGTCTAGAGTTTCATTCACCACGTTCAGCGTCTTAAACTTCTAGACGTCAGAAGCTTTAGTTGGACGTCTATTATCCTTCTTCTCTTTGCCTGGTTGTCACGCTTGCAGCCAGGAAGACAAAGTCTGCTGCATATTTTATAGTAAAGCTATATGCGGGCTTCCTGCTGTTGGGGACAGGCTGGGGAAGCCTCAACCACGGCAATTATTTCCTCCTCATCGCCAATAATGGACCGTGGAGGGTTCCGCAGACGGCAGTACCAATCCGAAGGAGGAAGAGGAGGATGTACTGGAAGGCAGCACAGTGTCCGCCACGCTCTTGCAGCCCGGTATCCTGACTGAATAGAACTGTCTCACGTTTGTTCTTAGTAGGAGAGCTACCCTTGGGGCTGGAAGGGAAGAGCTCCGGGCTGCTGCTGTGGCTACAATCTGTAGTCTATGAAGTCTTATCATGACGTCCCTCAATATTGGGTAACTTGCTCTTGAGAGGTCTCGGCTCCAGAGCCAGACGTCAACCTTGTCTGTTTAGGTTGTAAAAGAGAGAGACCGAAACTAGAAAACCTTTCCCGTGGACGAACTTCAGAAAATTCTTGGAGATCGGGTGCATGGGGACGTGAAAATACGCATCCTGGAGGTCCAGTGAGGCCATCCAGTCATGCTGTCTGACCGCTGCTAGAACCGATTTTGTCGTTTCCATAGCGACCTTTGTTTATTGCACAAAAAAAGTTGAGTGCAATCCCGTCTAGCACCGGTCTCTAACACCCCAAGCATTTGGGGATCAGGAATAACCGAAAGTAGAATCCTGGGGAATTCGGATCCTGAACTCTGTCTGGTCTCCTTTTGCAACATCATAGACACTTGTTGCTGTAGAACCTTTGCCTTGGTTCTGTCGTTGCATTTGGCAGAAAGGTCGAATTGTCTTGTTACTAGAGGGGGCCTACTCAGGCTGGACAGTCTGGCTCCTACCGCAGTCTGCAGGAGAAGAAAGGCAGGTCCTCCTTCTTCCCTGTGTAGAGCCTTCTTCTTGTCATTCATCTACCCGCCCCAGAGGAACCTCTATCGGAGGGCCGATCCACGAAAGAGCTGAGATACCTGAAACACAGGAACCTCAGCCTTACTTTTTTTAGCGATGAAAGTCGAGAGTAGGACTTTTCTTGCTGTTTTAGATATTAAATCTTACGTGGTTTTCTGGGCCAAAGATGAAAAGGCCTCTATACCAAAACCTTGAGAGAAGGGGTGAGAGGAAAAAAGAGGTATAAATCAATTCTGATTTTGATTGGACGTGACCCCATTAGCCAGGAAAAAAGAGCAAAGATGGGCCCTTTTCTTCAGGAGTCCCGCTGAGAAAGGTGCAGTTGATTCGTTGGAACTATCTCCGAGTCCTTTATCCATACACGACATCAGATATATGAGTTCTTGATTGTCAGTCGTGTTGAATAATTCCATCTTCCTTCCTAAATCTCCAAATTCTTTTGAGGGGTGGTCCAATTCTGATATCGTCAACAACTTCGTTTTCCCCATGGCCACTCGGACGAGAAGAGTCAACAAGATTCGAGAAGGTTCCTGGGAAGGGGCAGGTATTTGAGGGCGAATGATTCTCCAGTTTGATACTAAACGCTAGACCTTGAGCTAGTTTGGTTGGAGGAAAAACAAAGGCTGTCTTTCATTGTTTCTCCTTCGAAAGTATCCATTCTTCGTAAATGCTGCCCTCTTAGACGCCTTCACAAGAGTAAAATTCTGAAGGCGGGGAACAAGGAGCAGTCAGGATAAATTTCTCTGGAAAAAATTTCGAAAATAGCTTCATAAGCCTTTTCAAGTCTGATAAAAGCTGATGGCCTTTTATATTGTCTTCGTCAGAAATCTCTACAATAGGATTCACAGGAGAATGCGAGATATTATCATTCTCTTCTTCCGATTTTCAAGACGGAAGTATGGCGTCTTTCAAAATATCATCTTGACGCCTGCGCCCTGGCGTCACAGTCTCTTGACGCCTGGCGTGTTGGCGTCCATTTTCTTGAAGCTTAATGTCTTGGCGCGTCCAGCTTCATGACGCCCTGGCGCCCTGGCGTCAACTTCTGCGACACTTGACGCCCTGGCGCCCAGCTTTCTGGCGCCTGACATCCTGGCGCCCAGCTTTCAACGCTCGACGTCCTGGCGCCCAGCTTCTTCGACGCCCTTCTAACTTCGCTGTCCCGTCAAACCTAGAGGTTACTTGAGAACTGGCGCCACCAGCGACATCGGTCAAAGCTTCCCTCCGGTTGACGTTTGACAGCAACCAATGGACGAAAAACACTTTAACCTCGTCTTTCCTATGGCGAGGGTGAGCGCCCTGGGAAACGCCAACAGGTGGCGGGCCGAGGGACGACTGCTCGGTAGCTAAAGCCTCTTGCCTCCTTCGTCTGTCGACTTTCCTTCTCACAGGGGTTGGTGAGCTTGGAAGAGGTCTAGGACTAGAGCACAACAGGACCGAGCGGTCGCACCCTCCACTGCACTTGCACTAACAACATATTAACACTTGTATTTTTTTAGATCTCTTATTATCGATCACATATTATCCCTGTCTTCTGAGATGGATTTTACCTGTTGGGCCAGGGTCTGAATGGCAGCCAACAAATCATTAAGTATTGGGTCCTTACCTGTTTCAGTAGGGGTTCAGAGACTACCACTACGGGAGAAGGATCAATAGGATAGTTATCAAGGGAAAAGAATTAACTATTCCTGGTTATATCAAGAAGAGTGAGAAACAGTACTCTTGGCTCTTCTGAGCCGGTCTTTCATTCCCGTTCTTCAGACATACTAAGTGGGGATCCAAGGAGACTTTAGCAAGCCGCTTGTATCCCCACACACACATTTTCACACTGATGAAGTCAGATATGTTATAAGAAAATCCAAAAAAAAGCGAACAAGTTTAAAAGCCAAGCCAAAGTGTACTTCACCAAAATAAGTTGCGAAAAAAACACAGGCTACGAGCGAAATTCCATCGATGTTACCGACACAGCGGCAGGAAGATCTGAGGAATAGTTGGAATGGTTCCAGGTACCTGGGTAGAGGGCGACAGGTGGTTCACCTGACACCGATCGGCGATTGCCGCGAAGTTTTGAAATTCTGCGTGACGTCAGGGACTTAAGCTATATATATAACTACCAGGTAAGTTAGATGTTTAAAAACTCATCTTCAACAGAAGAATGGGCTCCCGAGATGAGGTCTCTAAGGAAGAATGCCAGGGCATTTTTTGAAAGTGGCCAAGAGGGATTCTTAAAAGAACACCATACGGCGTTTGAAGGACCACGAATCTTCTTTGTTCTGTGCAGATAAAATCTTAGAGCTCTCACAGGACACAATACTCTCTCTTCCTCATTTGGGCCTACAATTTCAGACAAGCTTTTAATTGCAAAGGAACAAGGACCATGGATTGAAATGGACTTGTTCTTGGCTAAAAATCCCAAAGAGAATGAACAGACGCATTCCCTTGGGAAAAGCCCACTCTTTTGTCTATTGCATGGACCTCACTGATTCGTTTTGCAGTCACTAAAGCAACTAGAAAGAGGGTCTTTCTAGTTAGATCTCTTAGGGAAATCTAATGCATAGGCTTAAATTGGGGCCCAGACAAACATTTAAGGACCACATCCAGGTTCCATGGCACTACTGCTACCTCTTTATGTCTCGTGGTGTCAAGCGATCTAATTAGATCAGATAAATCCTGATTAGAGGAAAGGTCCATCCCCTGTGTCTGAAGACAGAGCTTAACATGGCCCTACAACCCTTGATCATCAAGGATGACAGGTTTCTATCAGTCTGAAGATATAGCAGAAAGTCTGCTATTTCAGCTATAGATGTCTGAGAAGACAACACTGCGCTTTCTGCACCATTCTCTAAAAATTGTCCACTTAGCCTGATATACTCTCATCAGAGGACTGCTGCCTGCATTTGGCAATAGTTTGAAAATCTTGAAAATCTCTTCTTTCTAGAAGTTTCCTGATAGTTTGTAGCCTGTCAGGGCCAGAGTAGACAACCCCTAATGAAAGAGCCAGAAGTGGGGTTGTTTTATTAGATGAGGTTTTTGAGGTAGCAGCCTCGGAAAGTTTGCGAGGAGGTCGAGAGGGTCCGGGAACCATTCCTTTGCTGGCCAAAAGGAAGTCGCTAGGATCATTGACAGATTTTGGCAAGTCTGGAATTTGTTGATCACCTGTCTTATCATACTGAAAGGGGGAAAAGCATAAAGGTGACTGACCAGTCCTGAAGCATGGCATCGGTTGTCCACGCTAAAGGATCTGGAACTGGTGAGCAAAACAGTGGGAGACGATGATTCTGGAAGTCACGAACAGGTCTATGACCGGAGTCCCCCGTAACTTCCAAAGATCTGAACAAACCTGAGGATTCAGAGCCCACTCCGCGGGTAACACTTGTTTCCGGGGGCTTAATTCGTCCGCCAGAACGTTGAGCTTCCCTTGAATGAAGCGCATAAGAAGGTTGACTTGAAATTGCTCAGCCCAAAGCAGAAGATCCCTTGCTGTCTCATAAAGGGAGAAAGAGTGTGTCTCCCCTTGGTTTTTGATATATGACAGGGCAGTCATACTGTCGGAGTGCACTGTGATCGTCTTGTTGCACACTTCTTTGAAAAATTGCAACCCCAGATGAACTGCCTTCAATTCCTTGACATTTATATGTCAATCTCTTTGTTCCGGGGACCAGATCCCTGAAATTTCCTTGCTCCCCAACCTCCCCAGGTTATGTTCATCTGAGTAGAAGTCTAGGTTGGGGTTCAATGGAAGGAGAGATTTCCCTTGCGACAACCTTCCTTCTAAGCTCCACCAACACAGATCCTCTTTTATCTCTGGAGTCACTCGCAACACAAAAGTGTCTGGGTATTTTTTCCTATACCAGCTGATTCTTAAGAAGAATTGGAGCGGTCTCATATGAAGCCTGCTCAGGAGTACGAATTGTTCTATGGACTGTAATGTCCCCAGAAGACTCATCCATTCGTTGGTGGAGCATTGGTCCAGAAAAAGAAATCTGCAAACTATCCTGAGGCAAAACTCTATTCTCTTCAGTGAGGGAAAAACCTGAAAACTCCGACAGTCTATTGTCATCCCTAAATAAAGAATCCGTTGTGACGGAATCAACTGAGACTTCTGACAGCTGATCATCAATCCCAGCTCCTGGGCTAGGAAAAGTGTCTTTTGAAGGTCCTCAGAACATTTCTCTTTCGATTGGGCCTGAAGTAGCCAATCATCAAAGTAAAGGGAGATCTTGATTCCCGTCAGACAGAGCCATTTCGCTAAGGGAGTGAGAACTCTGGTAAACACTTGAGGCGCCGTCAATAACCCGAAACATAGAGTGCGGAACAGGAACACTTTGTTCCCAAACACGAACCTCAGAAACTTCCTTGATTCCTGATATGTTGTGACGTGGAAGTAAGCGTCCTGCATGTCTACTGATGTCATCCAGTCTTTCTGGCGAATGGATGTCATGACGGTCCGATTTGTCTCCATCTTGAACTTTGTCTTTTGTACAAAGACATTCAATGCGCTGATGTCCAGGACAGGTCTCCAGCCTCCTGAAGCTTTGAGCATCACAAAAAGACGATTGTAGAACCCCGGGGAGCCCACATTCTCTACTAATTCTATCGCCCCCTTCTTGAGAAGGGACGACACTTCCTCTGAGAGGGCCAAAGACTTCTTCAAGCCTTTGGAGTAAGCTGACAATGTTATTGGAGAGCTGCTTAAAGGTGGCTTTTCTTTGAAGGGCACAGAATAGCCTTCCTTCAGTATGCTGACAATCCAGAGCTCTGGCCCCATCTCTCTCTCTCTTTTCCCAGAAGAGAAGGAGCCTGGCTCCTACGGAAGTTCGGAGGGCGAAATTCTCACTTGCAAAGAGACAGAATGGGCTGAGGATCTTTTAACAGGTCTGGAGATGAAAGAATGGGATCTAAAAATGATCTTTGTCTGCTGTCACGAAAGGACCAAGTCTGCAGCGGGAGACTGTCCTGGAGGCATGAGCAGGCATCTCTTTAGGCTGCCTAGAGGATTGGGCAAGAAGATCTTGTATATTCTTCTTCTGAAGATCTGAATAGAAATCCCCAGAAGTGTAGCCTGCGGGGAACAGGTGATGACAATCCAGTGGGTAAAACAGAAGGACTGACTTCTGGGAGGAGTCACTCCTTAGAGGTACAGGAACACCACAGTTCTCTATTTTTCAGACTTCCATTGTGTGCAGGGAAGCTAACTCCTGCAAACCATCCCTGATCCCTTTATCGATAAATCAGAGGACCCCAGCCAAGTCGGAGGCACTATCTTCAGGAACAGTAGAGCAGTCCTTAATCTTACAGGCAAAGAGAGCCCACTGCCCAATCAAGAAAACTCAAAACTTCAAACACCTTGAACAAGTTTTTGAGATGTGAGAGCTCCGTCGAACTGAGCATGATGAACATCATCTTTGCTGAAGCAAAGGCAGATCTATCAGCCCAGAGAAATCCCCCTGGGAGGAGGCAGAAACTCCCAGAGAAGGAGCTTCCCCAGTGGCATAAGAGAGCTATCTCCTCTTAGACAATCTAGAAGGAGGGAAGCTGAAAATGGCTCTACCTTGTTCCCTCTTCTCCACTAACCATCCCTCAATATCACTGAAGGCTTTCTTAGCAGAAGAAGAAAGCACTAACTTTGGCAGTCTCGAAGAATCGGAAGACTGTGACTCAATAAGAAAAGTCGACATGGGTGAAGAAGGAGCTGCAGGTGAAAAGAAATTCAGGAAGGTAGCAAGACGATACCTTAGTAGCAATGCATAAACTGAAGGACGAGCGTCTTGAGCAATAACCTCTTCTTCCTTGTCCAAGGATACAGGAGACAAAGCCGAGTCATAGGTTGGCGGGTCAATGGAGCCTTCTTTAACAGGCTCAAAATATTGTCGAGTTTGCTGTGAATTGGGTCTACCATGGAGGGCGCTTGCTTGCTAGAAGAGGGTAAAGCCTGAAGTGCGGGAGTCTGAGGCACAGAAGAATGCCCAACTGCTCAAGGAACATTAACAGCAGTAGCAGTCAAAGCATCGAACACAAGCATGGTGATACTCTGGTGCCAAAGAAAAGCGGGCACACTGGCGCCAACGTATCCATGAATCAAAGAGTGGCCAATGGACACTTCATCTTATTAGAGAAGACGGTGCTCTGACACATCAGTACAAGGAGCCAACAAGCGCTGAGATGATTTCGGGCACTCGGAAGAAACTGGGCATTCAGCAGTCAAGGGAGCTTCCGACACTGCAGGGCACTCAGGAGCCAGAGGAGTCTTGGGAGCATGAGGATGCTCAGAAGAAGGCGTTTTAGACAAAGAGTGCTTACGAGAAGCAGGACACTTGGAAGCCACACTCTGACTTTCTACCAAGGGAAGAACAGAAAGAAAATGCTCCTGACTGTCCCAATGACTGCAAGATGGAAGAGGACTGTGAACAGGCTCTTTGAATTTCTTACACGGCACTGGAGGAGAACGTGACACATCACCAACATGCCTTTTCAAAGGGCGTGATTCATCCACATAACGCCATTGGCGCCTGGGAGAAGAATCATCTGAGCTAGATGAAAGACGATGTACGTCCAAGGATACGCCTTTCCAGTGGTGCTTGGCTACAACCTGGGATTCAGCAACAGCTTCAACCAAGGGGGCAACTACCCGAGGGCAGACCCTGCCAACCTCTCTTAGGCTACCAGTTTGACTCCTCCCAGGTTTAGGGGAGTATGACATTGACCTTTGCCTAGGAGAATCGGCAGGACAGACAGCCACCTCCTCCACCAACACATCACTAACACCAGGCGCAATCGGGCGCTCCACCGACACTGCACTGGCACTAGGCGCTCCAAATCACTCTTATTGTCCATAAGGACCTTACCCGACAAGGCTAACTGAGCAATAGATTCTACAATCAATTCAAACCTTTTATCGATTTTACACTCGAAGCTGGCAATGGTGTTAGGTTCAGAAGCGAGAGAGCAAGGTAAAGGAGCAGGTTGCACAGCAAGAGAACTGGGTACAGAATCAACAGAATAACAGGAACATCAACCTGGACGTTAGCATTATTAGTATTGTGATCAACAGGAGATCCCTGACTAGCTAAAGACTTACTATTCCATCTGGCCAACTTTTCTCTTTTATCTCTGGCAAGTTTATTTAAATGAGATCTTAAAGTCTTCCACTTCTTACTGTCCCAGTCCATACATTCATTACATCATAAGTCTACAGTAAACAAATTTGTCGGTCTCACAAGTCCATGCAGACCAAATGGGATTTCTCTGTGGAATATATACACATTATTCACGGAAAATTGTCCATTTGCAATTTTTCACTGAGCAATATTCACTAATTACTGTATTTTCATATAATTTTCATGACTAAAGACATTGATAAAAAAACAAATAACAGGTAGTCAGCATTTTTAAATATGGATTTTTGTGTCTGAAGAGAATCAAAATAGGCAGTTCTAAGTGTTTTTAGAAAGGTTTTAAGTATTTGTGGATTTTAAAAAATCTAACTGCAGGTGGTATGCATCCCCCACATATGGGGCTTCACTGTACTGAACAAACTTGTCCCCACAATACAATAAAATAGAATGGGAATCATAAGATTCCAAAGTCAAATGCCTTTGCTGCAATACCTAAAGCTAGTGAACTTGAGCCTGACATTTGGAGAGCCTGACATTTGGAAAACAAGTCAACTAAAGACAGTCAATCTTCTTTTTTAATGTGCTTTTTCCCATTTTTATATGGGGGTCTTATCCTTCTTTGAAGGACAGTGGGGCAGGGTTAGTCATCTGCCCAAACTGACATCGCTTAGACCCGGTAACAAATGTGTACATGTATTTACCAAATCCCCAGCTCCCTTTTAGCATAGAGAACTATAGCAAGGTACAGTTCGAGACGTGTAAGCGTCTGTTATGTATTTAAAGATGTTAAATGGCTTTGTTTATGATTTATTTTTTAAATCCATTTGCTTTTTCCAAACCTATCCGTTGATTACATATGTAATCCCGGGGCGACTGGATAGCAAAGTGTCCGCCTTCTCTGACTGGTCGGCTGCGGGATTGAACCTCGCCACAGACTTCTATGAAGTCTGAGGTTCTATCTACCAACCGAGCCATCGAGGCTCCAACTAAAGACAGTCAATAAACAAGGTAAAATTGAATTAATGAAAGTCTAAACATCTAATAATGCCAAAAGGCTATCAAAGCAAGAATACTTCACCAAACATGATGAAATTAATAGGAGAGACAAATTCCAAACTCAGAGCTGCTATAAAGCTGGTGTACAGCCATTTAAAAACAAACTGAATCCTTTTGAAGTTTTCCTCTCTTACCCCAAAAGTGGGCGGGGTTAGTCACCTAGCCAAACAAAATAGCACAACCACAAATTTCAAAATTTTTAGCTGCCAGTCAATAGAAATTACAACAAAATTCAGTAAGTTACTTTGAAAGTACTGTACTCATAATATATACTTGAAAAAAAACAGTGGTAACAAAAACTTTTTAGATTAAGTATTAATTAAGAGCAGAAGGAATTACAAGATAATACACATAATTGTGAGACCAAGGAGAAGCTGATTATCATTTAGTTTATGTGAAAGTTATATGGGTGGAAGTAAAGATCTGAGAGAGATAGAGAGGTGAAAATTTATCTGCAAGGGTGATCAAGACAATAATGTTGATGTAGTCTGTCCTATCCTCATCACAACCACCTACAGTCAGTCATCTAGATGGGGTCACCCAGTGAATAATTTCACCAACATTCCTCATGATCTTTTCACACATTTTTGATATTTTGCACTAACACTCACAAGCAAGGGTGAAAATATAACCACCCTCAGCCCTCACTGGTATGGGTAATAATAAGCTTAACATACAAGTTTTCTTAGGACTAAAAACAGTATCATATCTATGTCTATCTGCAAAAAAAAAAAAAAACTATAGTACGGGACTACACATATGCGACTCCACAATTCCAAACTGGGACTTGGAAACAATTTACCATAAATAATGAGGACAAACATTCTGACGAAGAATAACAATGATATATGTAAATTTTGGTATCCACAATATTGTGGGAAAGCGATATAAACCATCATTAGCCCCCTAAATAAACAGCATAAAGCAAAACCAAGATAAAAGTTTAGGTTCAACCAAGAGTACAGTAACATTACAAAAAATGGGAAATGCTTTCGTTCACTCAAACACCTGGTACAGTACTCACCATCTTGTCAAAATTAATAAAAATTTCAGAGAGTTTGTCCAAGCTTGAGGCCAGATTCATGTGAGACTCTGACAGATGTCGACTGGCATTTATTACTGCTTCCTGTTGGCTTTTAAACTTCAGCTTCCTTTACACTTTCCTTACAGAAAAATCCTCTCTCAGTTCCATTTTGTGTGTACTAGTCATAAAATTAAAGTTAAAATAAAAATAAGGTTGTACATAAATAAGTTAGCCTACAAGTCTACTGCTAAGGTAGTACTGGAGCATCTTGTCATGGGAAAAAAGTTTTGTACTTTCTTTAAGTAAAAGCTTCTTTGCAAAAATTTATAGGGAAGACTGTGGATGACTTAAAGATTTCATTTTACTATATGTTCCACGAACTTCCCTTTAGATAAAAAAATTATTGCTCTACCTATAACTCATCTACAGAGATTCAATGTTTTAATAAATATGAAGACATATATCTGTTTGAAAAAGACTAATTACATTTTCAGTGTAACACCTCAGTACTTCCACCACATTTCCTATATTCAAGGTTTAAAGTTATAGTGGAAAAGGCATTGCACTGTTTAGGATTGCTAACAATGTATTTAACTGTTAAATTAATGAACAAAGTAATAGCTTACTGTACAAAATAACTGTTTGTGGTTAATGTACTGTAGAAATAGGGAGTGAGCTGTCATAAACAGTAATTTTAAGGTTGCTAAACAATACTGAATGCCTTCTGGCATATATAATACAGTAATACTATTAATTCTGAGAGATGGAAAAAATACTGCAGCAATTTTTCTAGTGAAAACAAATTTGAATAAGACTTCCTTATTTTTCTGCCTTCTATTTTAAGGCAGTTAAAAAAGTTAAATTTTTTACAGAGGATGAATACTACAAAAGATTAAATTTTTATCAAATAAAGTTTTATATATACTTATCCAGTAATTACTTAGCTAAGAGTTTCTAACTCAACGGCAACTTCAATTTTGAAATTCGCAGTAGCGATAGTTTTTTGTTTATGTAGGTAACTGACCCCGCCCACTTTCAGGGTGAAAGAGGGAAACAACTAAGCCAAGAGCTTAACTTTTGTTTATGCTCTAAGGTCCATGTGTGGGGGGGAGGGCAGGCTCCATTTGTAATTACTGGGTAAGCATATATAAAACTTTATTTTATTATAAAAATTTCATGTAACTTACCCAGTAATTACTTAGCTGAATCCACATTGAAATGAGAACAGAATAAATAGGCTTAGCATTGAAAAAAATGCTTATCGTTTCTTACCTGGTGAGAGAGCTGCGCAGGTAGATACTGCCTCTGGTTGGCGTTCATCTCAACCAAGTAGCGGTGTGGCAGTACAGCCAGGGTCGCCTCTACTGAAGTGAGCAACTTCGTAGCGGAGGAGTACTCCGATCGCTAACGAAGTATGAAGTAAACTTTGCAACGAAGGAATCTCCAATCATTAACAAAGTCAACAATAAAATGCCCCCGGCCAGGGCGCAGTACAATAAAGACAAAACCAGAGAAATAGTCAACTACACCACACATAAAAAGCATACAGTGTATATAAACAAATCAGCACCACCCTACACAGAAAAAACTCATGGGCACTCTAGGTACCTTGTACCCTCCAGGCTCCCCAAGAACTCAACACCTTGACAAGGTGAAGAAAAAAAGCGTTGCTTCCAATGTTCCCTTCCCGAACACTACGCCAGCCACGGACAATGGTCCAAGTGTACTGCAATTTTCGTACGTCATCTGCACATCTCGCAAATAATGCAGAGCAAAAACAGATCTACATTTCCAGAATGTAGTCTGTAAGATCGAGGTGGGAGAGAGATTATGCTTAAAAATAACTGATGTAGCCACTGCTCTCACGTCGTGTGCTCTAACCTTAAGTCCAGGTAGAATGTTCTCTCCGATTTGAGTGTGTGCTTCGAGGATCAGGTTTCTAACGAAAAAAGATAAAGCATTTTTAGACATAGGTCTGGCCAGATTCTTTACCGAACACCAAAGATTCCTTCCTGGGCCTCTAATCTTCTGTCCTCTTGATGTAAAGTCTAAGCACTCTCACTGGGCACAGATTTCTCTCCTCTTCCTGTGGACTCAGGATGTTCAATAAGCCTTTAATAGCAAATGAACAATGCCATGGTTGTGAAAGATTCTCGTTTTTTGCCAAGAAGCCAAGGGTAAAGGAGCAGACCGCGTCACCTTGAGAAAAACCTATCCTTTTGTCAATTGCATGCAGTTCGCTCACTCTTCTCGCAGAGGCTAGCGCAACCAGGAAAATAGTCTTCTTAATCAGATCCTTCAATGATGATGAACTCATGGGTTCAAATCTTAAGTCAGACAGCCACTTGAGGACTACATCTAATGACCAAGGGCATACCTTCTCCTTGTCAACCTTGGACGTGTCAAAAGACTTAATAAGGTCTGAGATATCCTGGTTAGAAGAAGTGTCTAAACCTCTGAGTCTAAAGACTGAGCTAAGCATAGCTCTATATCCTTTTATCATATACGAAGAAAGGCCCCTGGTAGATCTCAAGTAAAGAAGAAAGTCTGCCACTTGAGTTATAGTGGTTTTAGAAGAAGAGATGTTATTCTTCTTACACCAAAGTCTAAATACTGCCCATTTTGTCTGGTAGACTTTATTAGTAGAATGTCCTCTACATTTAGAAATAGCTTCTGGCACAGCTCTTGAAAAGCCTTTCGCTCTCAAGAGTTTGCGGACAGTCGAAACCCTGTCAGGGCCAGAGTGGATGTGTCCTGATAAAATTTCCTGTAATGGGGTTGTCTGAGTAGACTTGGGATTGTTGGAAGAAGGCATGAGAAGTCTACTAGTAGTTCGAGAAGCTCCGGGAACCACTCTTTCCTCGGCCAGAAGGGAGCTATCTAAGTCATCCTGGTGCTTTGATGCGATTGGAGTTTCTTCATAACCTCCTTCAACATCCCGAACAGAGGGAAGGCATACACATCCAGTCCTGACCAATTTTGCATCATTGCATCTGTCGCCCAGGCTCATGGGTCCGGAAAGGTGAGCAGAACAGGGGAGATGGTGTTTTTGAGTGTCATAAACAAATCCACCATCAGTTCTCCCCACAACTTCCACAGGTGGGTACTCAAATCCTTATAATGACCTGTCATAAAGATTGAGGGGAAGAAAAAAAAAATTAAACCTGAAAACCTTAAAAAGATATCATCAGCCTTTCATGGAGTTTATTCTTTCACCAATGGCACAAGTGTGAACAGACTCCCAAATGTCTGCCCCCTACCCGAACCCATAGGGGATGGCACAACATGATTAGAGTGGGCCAAGTGTAAGCCAAACCTGCTTGCTAGGACTGAGAGTATTACAAGAATACAATCGTCCCCACCCTAATCACATCATGGGCAAACCGGATAGAATGCCGAGAGTCCTATCCCTAGAACCAGACCCCTTGGAATCTGTGGTCCAGCCCTAAAGAATAGTTCTGCCTGATATCTCTCAGGTCCGAACATTATCGGGCAGTTGATGGTTCTACCACAGTTCCCACTATTTAGCTTCAGATATAAACCCAATCCCAGTTATGATACCTTTTCCTATTTATCAGGTCCAATAAATTTTAGCAAAAGCGGAAAATTCCGAAAAAATTAATTCAAAGAAATACAGAATGGCATATGGGGCTCTTGGACTCAAACCCGGGAACAGATTCCTGGGGTTCAAGAGCCCTCACCACTTCAAGGTGGTCCCAAATCGAGGGGGCACCACTCTCTGACTTGTCCCAGTTCCCTATTGCTCCAGGTGGTGAGGGAGCAAGAGAGGACGTGCCAAGGACATGACTATGCAGGAGTGGGGGCACGGACCCTTCCTCTAACGTTGGGAATTACCAAAACCGATTGAGACCCCAAGGAGGGCAACGCTGATGATAAAATAATACGCAAAACTTGGCTAACTCATTTACCGAGCCCTTTAAAACCTTAATATCTGACTCAATTCTATCAAAACATTATGTCCTGAATCGATTGGGAAGCTCTAGTAGGAGTAACAGAACCAAGGAAAGAGGTCCTAACAAGGTTACTAGAACGAGGTGACAAATCACGCATTCCCTTAGTAATAGTCTTAGCAGACTTAACCTCTTGCTTCTTTTGCTGCCTTTTCAAATGATCAGCCTCTCTTCGTTTACAATGTTTCACCAATTTTCCCATAAATTCATTTGACCAACATTCACATACTTGACAACAGCCACTTACATTACACTCTCTTCCTTGACATTTCACATGTCATGAGGATCAATGGAACTAGAATAAAGCCTAATTGACAACCTCTTGCCTTACAAGTCCTAATTCTATCATTACCATCCATTCCATGAGAAAGTTCAAGTAAATTTACCAACCACGTCATCAATAGCAAACTGAGCACAGATAACTCTCTAACAATCTTCTACCGTACCTGGCTGACAGTAGAAGACTGACCGGCTACTGGAGTTTGTATCTATCATTCCTCTGGCGGGGTTGAGGGAAGTAGATGGATAGAAAGAGATATTAATGGAAAACCAAGTCCTTTCATTTTACATTTCAATCTGTCAGACTACTGCTGGTGAGGAAGTAAAAGATATATAATGGAGAGGCAAGAGTCATTTCAAAAATGAACTTTATACATTTCCTCACTAATCAAACAATAACTCAATTCTCAAAAATTATGAATGAACTTTTACTAAGCATGATACTTTATTAAGGTCTGCAAGCACTGCACTTCATTTGGTAGTCCTCACCCCTGATAAAACAGAGCCACTTCATTTTTCCTCAATGTTATCTAACCTCCCATTCCCATTCCCAGTAAACAGAATTATTGTTAACTATATTAATTTTATTTTGATCTTTTTCATCTAAAGCATCACTTATCATGTATTCAATCTCTTACCTCAGTAAACCGGCCTGACCAACGATGCTTACTCTCCCTAGTGAATGTCATCTAACAGACATAATAATTACTTTTGACGCTTTCAATTTAAACTATCTCTGTAGTGATACTTAGCATCATTAATATACTTTAATAAGCACTGCCACTATATGTAGAAAAAAAAATATTTTCATAATAAAATCAAGATTCATATATACTTACCAAGTAATTGCATAGCTACAGTTTTAACCTTGCATGGCAGCCTTTTATTTAAAAATCGCGGTAGCACTTTGATAGTTAGTGTAGGTGACAAGCCCCACCCACTTAACAGGAGTGTCGGAACAACTTAGCCGGTAGCATCATTCTGTTATAGCCCTTGTCCATTAGAGGGGAGGCAGGGAGGGTGCTGATTCTGTAATTACTTGGTAAGTACAGTATATATGGAACTTAATTTTATTATGAAAATCACAATTTTTTAAAGCAAATTGCATTTTTCCTAACTATATAAACCTGAGGTCCTTTACATTATGAATTACTTACAGCGAAGCTGGAGACAGCCATTAAACTCTTGAACAAGGTGGTGCGGCACTAACTGCCGTCTGGTAGGTGGGAGTCCCGCCTGCCCAGATGTAAACATTCAAATTTGGCTTTCGGCTACGATTTCAGATTCAGGGGTGGCATGAGGCAGGCATAAGTGTAATTTAAAGGACCCCAGTTTTGTATAGTTATGAAAAATACAATTTACTTTTAAAAAATTGTGATTTGTTCCGACATGATATACAAACCATTGGTCCTTTACATACATTAGGAAGGCTCGCTGGTTGGAGGGAGGAATCTGAGTGAGTCTCTGAACTGACTGGAGTTTGCCATCTGGGCTACTCCTCCTGGTCGAAAGAACAAGGAGTACTGTGCCTCTTGACATACTGATCGGAGTATAGGAACTGTGTGATCAATTGTCAGACTTCTGGACCTTTTCGAATGAGAGGAATTGTAACTCATACGAAAATAGGCTAGGAAGAATCTTAAGTCGAAGGCAGTGAGGCAAAAACAGAAAAGGGTTTGTCTTATTACCAAGGACTCCTTCCTCCCCTTCCTAGAGGAAGGAGAGGGATTGCTTCTATGATTCTAGAAAAGAAAAATAGAACGGGTGCTTGATGTGTAAGCTTACCGTATCAGACGCCAGTTCCAGCAAGTTTCGGTTCGAGTCCCATTCTCTGCTTGAAGGAGGAGAAGCAGGGGGACAAGGAAGGAGGAGGAGAGGCTAGTCACTCTTGTAATCCCTCTAACTTCCAGAACAGCGCACCTTAGGCAAGATGCTACCTGTCCTCTTAAAGAAGCCGGGTAAGAAATCACAACTAGTTGAGCAGCCACCACAGGTCCAAGGAAAAGGGGGATTCCAAGGACTTGTGGGCAAAAACCTGAAGGTAGAAAGACACAAATGTGGTCTGATACAGACCACTTCTCTGCTTTCAGACCGACAGATACTTCTAGAATGCGAGGGATGACCCAAGTCACTGACTTCTTGAGCTCTCGGGTGGAGTGTACAGGTGTCACTGTCAGCTGCAGAGTATGCCCTTCTGATCGACTCACGAAGCCAGAAGGAAAGGCGTGTCCTTGGGCACTTCTTTTCTGGGCGAGTTAGTACTAGCGAAAAGACGTCGACATCCATTAGAGATGTTTTCTTCAGAATGTACTGCAGTACACTAACAGGACAAAGCAGCAACTGATCTGGATCACTGACTACAAAGTCCAAGTGGCAGGGTATCATGAAGGACTCGAACCTGGCAACAGGTGCTGACAGATTTGGAGTTTGCTACGACGTCCAAGACTGAGTTGAGCTTCTGAGCCCCATCCCTTGAGTGCTCACAGCAAAGAAGGTCCATGAAGATCAACTGTCCACTTCTCCAATGCCGGAGTGAGACGAGAAATGGTCTTGAGTCAGATCTCTGTCAAATGACTCATGAGGGCACGTGCGGAGCAAGAGACAGGAAGCCTAAACAAGAGTCACATGCCGCCCAGGGGTCTGAGGTCCCTGGGAGAGCAAGACCGGATGAAGCTTCTCATCAGTAGCAAAATCTTGAATGAGGAGAAAGGGGCTACCTTCAGGTGAAAGAATAGGCTGCATGTGGACCTAAGTCTTTCACAACTGAACCGGAGAGAAGCAACTCTCAGCGAAGAAGATGAGAAGTCATGACCTGCTGAAGAGCGGCTCTGACCAGAGAGAAAGTCCTGTCAACGACACCAACCAGCAAAGATGGCTCCGATCCCTGGGGTACTGCTGCAGAGGATTGATAGAGATATCCAGCTATCTCTGTTGCCGCTCAGCGAGAAGCATATGCTTGCAAGGGAAGCCAGATAGTCTCTAGTCGTGAGGGCACAGGGATTGTACTGCCTAAGGAATCACTTCACGTGTCGCTGACACAGAAGGTCGGGTCAGGGAGGAACTCTTCTCGGTGCCTTGGAAGCAGAGCTAGCAGGTTGGGCAAAAGGCGAAGTCTTCCAGCATTCATCTTGAAATTCAGGGTGAACAAAACTTGCTGAATACCTTGCAAATTAGATAAATACGGAGGGAAGACTAAGACGTTGAGGTTGTCCCACAACGTCAGCATGCATCACCGTACTGCCCATGGGTCTGGTACAATGGAGCAGAATACTTGTAGACTTCTGTTGTGCCGAGAAGTTGCTCAAGTCGAGCAACCTCTCCGTGAAGTATGGAGTGAGTGCAGGGAGCACTCTGTCCCTATCATTCAATGCCAGAGGTTGAACTCGCCTGCCAATACATCCCACTAACCAGAATGTATCTGGCTGACAGCTCTATAGAGTGCATCACAGTTCACTCGAGCACCTGCTTTGTCAACCGAAGCAATAGAAGGGAAATGAGACCATCTTGTTTGTTGACATATGCCATTACTGTGGTGTTGTTGCTCGACAACACCACTGAGTGTCTCATAAAACCGATCATGAAACTCTAAGAGAGCCAGAAAGACTGCCTTGAGTTCCGGGATGTTGATGAGAAGGTACTTATCGTCTCGGTCGCAAACCTCAAGACAATGGTCTTACAGGTGTGCACCTGAGAACAGAAGCATGTTATAGGAAGAATATGCAGATATATTCAGAGGTTCCTGTCAATCAAGCACCAGCTTAAATCCTCCCTCATCCTTTGAGAGAGGAAAGGACTGAGGACGGGAAGTAGACCTCCCTCATTCTCCACTGAAGAGAATGAAGGTGACGACAGGAGACCGAAGACGACTAGCTCTAGCTGAGCTGGCTGCCCAGGAACACGAGAGAGGAAACGGGACGGAAGTGTGATGAAAGGTGGCTGAGACCAGGAGGGTAGCAGATACTCCTTCCGAAGGATATCCACTACCAGGTCTCTGCTATGACGTTGCCTTAAGTCCAGTGACTCGACAGGCATCCCTTTGCCAAGGCGTCAGCAGGAGGAGAACGCTGTTGCAAGTATTCTCCCCCTTCATCTCTCCTTCTGCCCTCTTTCCGATTGGAAAGAGGGTTGAAAGAGAGACACGTATGCGCACTGTCTAAGAAGAGAAAGAAGAGGGGTGGGTGTTTATCTGGCGCCTCTTCAAGCCTGGTACTTCTTAGGGGCCGAGGAAGGACTAGCCTGCCTTAAGGTCGGGCCGTATGTTACCAAGACTTGAAGGTCTAGCTACTGCTCGAAGGACAATGCAGTTGCCTAGGCACGTTCCTTGTCAACCGTGGTATCTACCAACTCTTTGCGAAAGAGGGAGGCAGAACCCATTAAAGGTCTGTTCCAAAGGGCTTATGACGACTCGGGACTTACGAAACTGGAGATCCGAATCAGGACAGTGTCCTCCTTCTTAGCACTAAGACTGCCCACAGGTTGCTGTCTTGTGCTGGGTAGGAAGATCCACCCCAAGACTGGCACAGTCTCCAGAAGGCTGAGCCCTCTTCAGGAATGACTGCATTCAAAGAAGGAAGGCCTTGAAAGGTGACAGATCAAAGATCCAATCATTAGACCGCCTGGAGAAAAACCATAGCAGTGACCTCCAGGTTCGCTGTTTCTTGTTGCAAGAGGGAGACCCCCTTTTGCAACAAGGAGTTACAGCAAGAAACCTGAATCCAGGCAAACCAGAGCCAGGTCAACCTGGTAGTCGGCAAAAAGACCCCTCCGAGGCAAGAAGAATCACTTCTGACGAGTCAGAGGAGGGGAAAGGAGCTTGATTAGGTGTTATGACCAAAATGAATTCCTTACCCAGAGATAAGGTATTCATCTGATCAGGAACCCTTCAGTAAGCAAGGACTGCGGCAACCACCTGAAACCCCATGGTCCTGAAACCTCAAGGTCTTCGAGGAGTGAAGAGTGATTCACATAGGAGACTGCGGTCCTTCCCTGAGATCATTGTGTTGATGAATCGCGCAAAGATCTCTGTGAAGGTTCTGAAAAACGAGGGTGTCTGCATCCTGAAGAAGAGGACCCTCGAGTCCTTCCGGGTTGCGGTACTCCCGACCTTCTCTCTCTGCAGAAGGGAGAACCTTGACAGACCCCAGGAAAACCTACTCAACTATTTCGGATGTATGACGAGATGATCAGAGAACGGAGTCGGAGACATAGCTCCTTGTAACTGAACTTCGACATGACACAAAACTTGTCATAGTCCTCTGTCCAATTCACACCTCTTGGAAACAACCACGAGGGCTGGAAGAATAGGTGAGGAGAAAGAGCATTCCTACCTGTCCTGCTAGAATAACCAGCAGGAGAGGCAGACTATGGGTGGTCATCAACCTGAGGTGGTGACAGTAGCACGGGGGAAGGAGAGAGCTTACACCATGGCAAAACACTGACCTGAGGAGAGCAGAGAGTTCATTCAAACAGAGTCGAAAACTCAATTTGGCTGGTCCAAGGGAAGGCAATCTGGAGTTGGGTGGGGCAAGCAAGTCGAAGGGAGAGGATCACGTGAACGTGATCTGAGGCTGAGCAGGGTGAGCAAGTTGAACCGAGCCGTGTCAATCACGTGAATGCGACCAGGGCTGGGCAGTTATCAGCTGCCAAGAACCAGCACTGTCCTCCGGACATGCTCTAAACTCCTTCAAGGCTGAAGCCCCTTGAGAGGAAAGCTTAAAGGGGGATTCCTTGTCCGCTACCCTGAGTGCTTGGACTCTAGTGTCCAAAACATGAGAATGGGACCTGAACAAGCACTCAAAGCAGAGCTGGCAGGTAGTGTTGAAACACCTGAATGTCTCGGCACCTTCTCTCATCCTGTGCCTAAACCAAACTAGAGAGCAAACTCCCTTGTACATGCACTCAGCGAGACTCCTGAATTTTGTAAGAACAATCATTGGGAGTGGTCTCCTCTCGACTTCTGAAGAAATCGAGGAGGGACAGGTACAGAACCAGTCTTAGACGCAGACTTCTAAGAACTGCAATCGAGAGTGGTGGCCTCGAAGGTGGGGCACTCGAGGCCCCCGAGACATGAGAGACCCTGAGGAGAATGCGAATCTGTTCCCGACCCAAGGGCCAGGAAGAGCCAACAAGAGAACCTACTGCCTCTCTGGAGAGAGGCAGTCCCTTAGAAGTCCCACAGGACCTCTGAAGGGAACCTCCCTGCCTCTCCAGGCACTGGTACCCTCAGGACCAAGACACCAGGCTGGGAACCCGACCAAGTACTTGGTAGTGCTGGCAGGAAGAGATGAGACACCTGCGTGAATCATCTCTTTCTCTTGCCATGTGCCTGAACCAGGACGGTGAGAGGTTCGAGATTCCAGAGAATCTCGAGCACTCAAAGTGACTCGCGAATGAGCACCTGACACAGCACCAGTTTAGAAGCGGAACCTCTAGAATTGGCGACAGGAGCGTAAACCGAAGTCTGCGGGCCCGCAGCTCCCGAAACACAAGCCCCTGTGGAGGATGCGAATCAGCTCCCGAGCCTGAAGGCTGGAGAGAGCTGACGAGGGAACCTACTACATCCCTGCGAAGGGAGGCAGCCCCTTATGAGCCCCATGGTGGGACTTCTGGGGGAGGGGGGGTGCAGCCCTCCTCTTTTTCAGCCAACTGGGACAGTGAGAAGTCTCTCCGCCACCAGACCAGCTTCAGAAGAATCAGGGAAGAAGGCAGCAGAAGACTAAAATTAAAGATAAAGTTGAAGAAAATGACATCTCGCAGGGATTTCTTCCTCGATCTCCTCTCTGACATCATCTACAGGAGGGTGGGCAGGAAGTACAGGAATTGTCACAGCAGCTAAGGCAAGAAGAACAACAGATGCTGCCCGGGCGACAGGAACACCAGGAGTAGCAAAAAGAGTGACCAGGGCAGCTGAGGCAGGAACGGCCCAGGAGTGAGAGCTACAGGAATGTCAAAGTGGCAGCAGGAACAATAAAGGCAGCTGGGGCAGGAGACACAGCAGGAGAGGCCCAGAGACTACCGCCAGGGCAACAGGAGCAATCAGACAAAAGGCACAGAAGGAGCAGACGGGACCACAGGTACGACAGGAGGCAGTGACACAGCATACAGGAGTGCTGTCAGGTAACCATGGTCGTTGTTGGAGTAACCACTGTATGAGTGCCATAGTGAAACTCCTCAGGGGCAGGATATCCAACACAGTGAGATACCCAGCCATCTCTCTACTGTGCCCTATGATGCTTGCTGTCAACCTGAAGAAAAAGTAAAGTTGATTAGTAGAGGAAGACTTCTCTTGCTCTGAGGGGATTGCCCATGAAGCGAGAGGAGGCCCCTGAGAAGAGGTCGCCAGAACACCCACCCAGCCAATCTTCGCTCGCTCATTAAGGAGAGACAGTCAGAAAGAAGGGGAGGCCTGCTGGGAGAGAGAAACGAGAACAAAGGGGTGGTCATCAAGGGTGCCACGGGAGGCAAATAACCTTCAGACAACGTCTGGAAACCCCCCTTCGACAAGTTTCCTCCCAGCAAACTTGCCCACAGCGCAGGCAGTGAGGAGCAACACTCAGCAAGACAGAATAGGAATACAGTCACGCCCTTGTACCAGGGGCAGAAGGCGTGAGGTTCAAACGATAGGGAAGTGAACTTATTCGCCTCTGGCCGCCAACCCCAAGATACCACACGCTGGGGAAGACGACCACGCAAGACTATCAAAATTGAAGGTTTGTATATTAAATAATAACAAACACAAAAGCAACACAGAAAGATCCCAACAGGAAAAAAACAGCTTAACAACAATCAGGCAGAGAGCTCTGAAAACATGTCTGCACAGCATGACGGCTGAAAGCAAATTGGAATGTTTACAACTGGGCAGGCGGGACTCCCGCCTGACAGACGGTAGTTACTGCCTAACCACCTTGTTCCGCCTAACAGAAGGTAGTTACTGCCTAACCACCATGTTCACGAGTTTAACAGCCATTTCCAGCTTCACTGTAAGTAATTCCTAATGTAAAGGGCCGATGTTTTGTACTGATCCTCAAAGCTATCAAAGCTTGAAGGCTACTCAAAATAAGCGATAATACTTCACCGAAATCTAGTTATTCAACCGAAAACCAATGAACAAAAGCTGCTGCAAACACCCAACGTTTACTCGAGAACTGGCAAACACAAAACGAGCTTATCTGCTTAGTTGTTTCCACTACTCCCATTAAGGGTATCGGCCTGCGATTTTGGTGATATTGGCTCAAATTCGTGAAAATTAGTTATCGCCATATTTCCACAGATCTGGGTCCCGGCCATTGCCACACGAAGATAATATCGACATGAAGTTTTTAAACGGTTTAAAGGCCAATTTAAAGGCCACACCCAAGTAGAGAATTAAAGGTCTGGTTAGGGTGGTTTTACTATTTCATTTTGCATTCATTCTTCAGGTATTTCTATTTCTTTTCATTGCGATTCTTTCGTGATGCCGTACAATATGTTTTTTCCTGATAGAGATGGCAACGCTTCCCAGGACTGAATAACGCGAGCCAGTTGTCCCCGAGAGAGAATTTTATATTTCGTTGATGTAATCGTGTATTTGTTTATTTTCAATCCATTGCAACACTCGGACTTTTGACGTCAATTGTGTATTATATATATTACCAACATGCCAGAAAAGAAGTTTAGTAACCGAGAAGGAAGCAAGCTCATAATATCAAAACTTATCTTGAAGCTAAAAGTATAGACAGCTAATGTTATGGCTTCACAAGTTGCCACCAACTACGTGTGCTGAGGAGATGCCAAGTACTTCCTATTACGAAGCCCGCTCTGAGTGAAATCTATTATTCCCTTGCAAAATATTATATCAAGATGATGATGATGATGGCACTGACGACTTTGTTTTGAAGTTATCTGATGATGAGGAGAGGGAGGAGGAAAGAGAATGAGCATTTTCGAGATGTAATTGCTGTCCCTGACGTAGCTTCTGGAGATATTGAAGCTGCTGGTGCTCTCGCATTGTGGCAAAGATCACTAGACAGGGAATTCATATACTATAAAGTATTTGTTGGTGAAGGGGTTCGACAGCATATACAAAGGAGTATGCAGTTTGAATGAGGGCACTGGTCCTTATGGCACTCCATATCCAGTGCTCAGGAAGAATGCATAAACCACGCTCGGGAAGAGGATTGTCTTTCATCTTATGGCCTTGAAAAAGATACACAATATGTTTGAAATATGTAACAACAACAAACAAAGTTATGTTTAGGAGTGAGCTTGAGGACTCAATAAATTGAGTGATAGCAGTCATAAGATTGGAACATGATATCAGCTATGCAGCAAGTTCATTGCTGCCTATTATGAGAAAAATGACAGGGGAAAGCCTGAAGGCCTTCAGATGAAAGAGAAGACCAGGAAGCAGAATGTCTGCTATGCATTCAAGAAAGCAAAGAACATCAAGGAGGATATGAAGGAGGGGCTATTTAGCCTCTAAAAACCTGGCAGCACAAGAGTCGAGTGGCATTCTATGATTATCCCAAAAATAATATATGATAAACTATTTTCTTTAAGTGATAAGTGTTTTTAGAGGAATAATATATCTCTTATAAAAGAGAGAGGGAACAAGTGCCATGTAGGCTTTTCCAAGAAACTTTATATGCTTCTAAAAGCAAAATAAATGGTTAGCAAAACTTTAACTGCATTTTTCTCAAAACTTACTTTTTCTACATTCAAATTCCAAAAACTCCCAGATTTATGAATGGATTTTAAAAATCTAAAAAGCAATTTGAACAAAGATAGTGAGAGAACACATCGGCAAATTTATTTTTCTTTTTTTTCTAAAAAATTTTTTACCAAGATTTAATATATAATTTTATGGTATTTTTTATTGCACTTTTTAAATATTTTTTTAAATAGCATACATCACATATTAGATTTTTTGAGTTTTGCCGTTTTATTTGATAGGAACTAAACTTTCACTATACTTTTGTTTTTAAATTGAATGATAAATAATGAAGGAGATGTACTTTAAAAAAACACAAAAAAATGTTATGTTTAAAAAGAAAAAATATTCATTAAAAAAAGTTTTCATCCAATTCACCTGAAATTTTGTATGCATCTTCGGTCAAACTAGAGGTAACACCTGTAGAAGTTTGAACAAATCGGCCACTCGTAAATTAATCCTGACTTCGGCCGATACCCTTAATGGTGGGCTTGTCACCTACACTAAACAATAGGAGTGCTACCATGATTTTTTAAATGAAAGGCTGTTGTGCAAGTTAGAAACTATAACTATGTAATTACTTGGTGAGTTACGTGTATGAAAAAACGTTTCCTTGGAACAGTTGCCTTTTTTAAACCAAAACTTATTATATTTCAAGATTGATATTCTCTAGCCATACAGTATAGCCAAAACCCAACAACAGGGTGAGTGGAGTTTATTCTATTCTTTTGACCTTAATACAATACCAGTTAACATAACTGAGGGTTAAGTAGTGAGGAAGTCTCCAAAATATTTTCAGAAACCAAAAATTTTCACTGAAATTAAACTAAGTGACAATATACAGACTGTCTCTCTTTAAGATAACATAAAGCAAGTACTGTAGATGGGATTGCTACCTTTTATAAAATGAGAATTACCAAACTCACCACCATAAAGGGAGTTTATCTGTTGCAAACGGGAACGAGTTGCCTCTGTCACCCCCGCATTTTCTTTGTTTTGTCGACGGGCCTGGCTTCTGGCCATCATCCTCTGCAAAAAAAAAAAATGACATTAGTAATCACCCCAAAAATTGCAGTATTTTTTAAGCAGGTTTCATTTTCCTGGATATAAGTACCTGAAGTCTTTTTTTACGCAATATACTGTACTATACCTTCAGTCATTAAGCCTGGTAACAATGAAGTTAATTAGCATTACTGTATGTAAGTCAGGGGTGGAGGTACCACCAGGGAAAAATGCAATTATCTGTAAAAAATGAGTCTGTCTCTACAAGAATACAAACCTCTGTCTTAAATATGGAGACCCATTCCTTGGATGGGAAGTAATGTCGAAGAGCACCATCAGTAACATTCTTCCAACTATAATTGTTTGCTTCCCGGTCACACGTGAGCAAGGGAAGGAAGATGCTTAGGACCTCCTCTGCAACTTAGCAGAGTAAACACCCCATATTCGCATTCTCACGATTCGCGGACTCACGTATTCACGGATTTCTCTTTGGAATGTATCTACCAATTATTTGCAGAAAATTCGACCATTTGCGTATTTTCCACTGAGAAATATTCACTAAAAATACTGTATTTTCATCTCATTTTCATGACTAAATGCACTTTTTGTGATAAAACTATTAAAATACTCAGGTAATGCTCGAGTTACGATAATTCACCTTATGATAATTTGATTTGGCAATAGGGTAAGCAATTAATACCGATGCGACAATATTATTTATAAAATATTTTAAAATTATGCGCGGGCACAGGCAGCAGCGTAATCAGGCAGTGAGAGAGACCAAATTACAATAGACAACTTTTCCTCCATCTCTTTATCCCACCTTCTAGTTAAAAAAGTAAAAGAGAACGATAAAAGTACTGTCAGTAATGTTATACTCTTGCATAAATGCGTACAGCCATAAGCAACCCACCAAGAAACTGTTGTTTTGCTTATAACCGAATCGGATAACAACAGCCATTTACCTGTATTTCAACCATTGTATGGTAATAAACAATTACCGTACGGTATGGCACAAATGACGTTAAGTAGAATAGAACTGATATTTTTTGCATTATAACCTTATTCAGTATGGATAAAAGATTGCCAAGGAAATATACTGCTAAATTTAAGCTGCAAGTTGTAGCTGAAGCTGAGAAAACAATGTTCAAGCTACTAATGACTACACAGTACTGTAAATTATCGTGCATTGGCAATATGGATGAAACTTAATTGTAATTAAAATGGGAGAGAAAGTAATTTAATCAAAACTACTGGGCATGAAAGAACACATTACTGCGATTTTTACGCCAATAAACAATAAATACGTAAAGCTCGTATTATGATGAAATCAAGTGAAAATAACGAAGGGAATCTTGACATTTTTTTTTACACAAAAACGCTCCCAAATGGCCATCATCAATCGTCATCTATTAACGAAAATAATAGATAAATTAATTTCACAACAAGACGTATTTTAGTTATATTTGACTTAAAAACACTTCGTATGACGAAAAATAATCTTGCCACTTATAAATAAAGTATCTAGACACTAGAGATTCATTTACGCTAACTAGAAGCAAGAAAAGCGCTCTGAATTGAGTTAAATGCGGCGAAATAAACACCGTGTAAACATTTCCAAATCAAAACACTGATCGCTATGACCGAACAGTCAAATACTATCCTAATAAGGGTTGCTGCACTGTCCCTTTTAACACCATGATGTGCCAAAAAATGGCAGTCTTCCTCTGTTTTAAAATATTCCACTCTCTCTATGAATCTCCTATCCTCCTGATTCTTCAGGATTTTCTGGTAGTGTTCTAGATACTGAGTGTCCTTCTGAAACTTGACACACTGTTGTTTTAATCTATTCAAAGCAACCCAAAGTTGGAAGTTGATCTCCTTTTGTCGCCTTTCCAAAGCAATGCCACAACATACTGTTTGTCAATTTCAGAATAAGTTACAGTACTCTTAAAGTTCTCCAATACTTTCCGTTCCTGTTCAGTTATTTCACTGCAGTCAATATGTACCTAAATGATCTAAAGTCCATAAAGTTTCAAGATCTTCCTTTGGATCCTTTAAATGAGTAGCCCTTTCAGTCGTAATTATGCTGTCAGTTTCCACTGCCAGTTTTAAAATGGAAACATGAGTCTCCTGGTGGGAGGAGAACTACATTCCGGTTACCATATAACCAAATATGGTTGGTAGCAATACTAAATTTTCAAATTACCTAAACCCTGGATGTAAGATGCTGTACACATTGTCAACCCCTATTAACAATTCTATATATAAGTGACTGTTTTCAAAGTCTTTTATCAGCTAAGCTGATTTTCATTCTACACAAAGACCTTAAGTTCTTCTTAATGTCAAATTTCTTTGTATATTCTGGTAGCTCATCTACCACTATAAAATCCATATTCATTAATCTACCCCAGTGAGGTACAGTGATGCTCACCATTTCATAATCCTTAACTGGTGTAGATGTTGAGTAACCTCTCAATAATATATTTTCAACTCCCTTGCTTTTATAGCAGAGTCCCTCAAGAGCAGATTTCTTTACAAATGATCTTTCGGCATTGGTGTCTAACAACCCTCTCTTTCGCACAATGCGGCCTCTTTTACCCTTTAGAGTTATTGTGGCTGTAGGCAAGATCGACTTCCTAGTCGTCTCATTTCCCTGTCCGGTGTTTGTCAAAGAGAGTGTTCCAACTTGTACCCCACCTACCTTACATTTATTTGGCTGGTTTCTATTGCATATAGCACTATGATGTATAACAGTGCAACCGTTATTACAACCTTGCCAGTCACAGTCGGAACTGAAGTGTTTCCTGGATGCACATATGAAACATAAATCCAGAGTTCTGAGTCATTCTATCTTTCCTCCTCTGGTTGCATGGGATTTACGTGTCCATATATGACTGCCTCCACAAAGTGCACACCCCCTAACCTGGTTTACCTTGGCTTTGTTTGTATTTTCTTTAGGCCTTAACAATGTTTTTTTTTGGTCTCACAGATTGCCCTTGTTCTACAGTGAAAGCAGATACCGCTGTTAATGTATTAGCTTTTACTGGTTCAGTCTGTGGAAAAGCCCTCAAATTGTGTATTTCTTCAGGATATTTTTTAAAGGTGTCAAATTTAAGCCAATCTTCTCCATACCTTCGTTTTATTATTTCACTTACACTACTAGGTAGTTTAGTGTAGAGCAAGGTGGTATACAATTCACTCAATTTCAGCTGTTCTCTCTCCAGTGATCTTATGCAGCATTTGAAATGTGCTCTAAAACCTTGTAGCGATTCTGCATCTGCCTCGGGAGTCTCAGTTTGGAGGAGTTTTCTAACTAAACACAACTTGATTTTGTCTTTTCTGCCATAGGGCTCTTTTAACAAGTTCACTGCTTGTAAATATTTATCACCTTCTAATTTAAAACCAGATATCAGTTCCAGAGCCTCCCATTCCAATAGGCCCTTCATATAAGAAAACTTCTGTATATTCTCAAAATCAGTGCGTTGGTGTACTGATGCTTCATAAAGTTCCCAAAATTAATTCCATTCCAATACATCACCATCAAAATGTTAGAGGTCTAATTTAGGTAACTTTACACTAGCTTTAACAGGCAATATCGGCACACTAGGTTCATCCCCTACAGAAGACTCATGATGGAGGAGTTGTCTATGAATTTCAGTGCCTACCTTTAGGCTATATTCAACTTGATTCATAATTTGGTCAGGTTGTTCCTCCAGGATCCATCAGATCCAATATTTCATCCAATTCCTGTATTTTCTGCAAATATTCCTTCAAAGAGTCTCTCAATGAAGAAACACTATTGATATCACCTGCATCAATAGTGGTTTCAACCTTCTTTGACCAGTTTAGTTATCACAGACTTAAAACCCCTGTCTCCTCATTAATTCTTCCAGGTCAGACATCTTAGCCTATAATTTACCAACACCAAATAAATACATTACTTATCAGACATAAAATGCTCCCTGTCCCCTCATTAATTCTTCCAGGTCAGACATCTTAGCCTATAATTTACCAACATCAAATATATAAGTTCTTAATTACTAAAAAAATGTACAAACTGCCAGCTCCAAAAAATATATATACTGCACTAGCTAATACAATATTCAAAAGTTGGCTACACCTCTTCAAATTAATCAATGGTAGATCACTACTGGGTATATTATATACATATATGTAGATTGACTACACACATATATAAACAATGTACAACACAGGGTTTTATTTCAAATTAAATTTCACTCAAGTATCTTATCCATTTCAGTATAGACTAACACATAACTAATTCTAAAATGGCTGCCACCATCAGCCAGTCACGTTTTTATCTTTATCGCCAAGTAACACAACAATCCCTAAAATTTCATAAACACCAACAATACAGATTACTGTTATAACAACCAATCACTGCGATCCTGGTCAGGGCACCAATTTATTCTGACTCATTCAGAATAAATAGAGCATTTCAAATCTTAAGTATTATCGTATAACCTAAACGATTTGAAATGTACTAACCCAATCGTAGCCTAAGCCTTATACTATGACACCCAGATTACTTCACTCATACGCTATTCCAAATTGCACTTAAAACAATGCATTGCATTGTGTATATTAATCTAAAACATAAGGTGATATAAACTTACTGTTGGCGCATTCAATGTTCCTAGCTTGAATTGCAATGAGCACAATCTCTACTTCGTAAGCCTCATCCAAAGCACACCTCAAGACATTCTCCTTACATTTAGATATGCATATCTCCTAAAGAAATTTCCCTATATGAACTTTAAGATGAAAAGGAATACTGAAGTAGATTTGAAGGCACCGACAACTATGGCTGCATCCTTTTTGAGTCCCTACTAACTTGAACTACACTGCACCAAGGCTGTGACGAGACTGGTTTCATGGCCGCCTTTGGCCAACACCAAACATTCGACTGACCACCGGACAAAAACTGATGCCAGTGTAACAGTCTTTATTTTCCCCTGTCCAAATTCCCCCCGGGGGAAATATGGCCCACCCAGGATATATTCCCCCTGCAGGAATTTTGTCCCTGGATAATATTCCCCCTCTGGACCAAGATTCCCCCAACCCCACTGCTGTTATAAGAGCATGGCTATGGCGGCAACGTGTAGCAATGACAGCCTGCCACACAGGATAATTATCATCACAACTAAACTACCTCTTGGGGGTCATTCATTATCTTTGTTAATTACAGTCTTTTGGTTGTTTATACAGAAATCCCCAATGGGCTTGTACTAAACACGCCGCAAAGGTGGATGGATACATGTAGGAGGGAGAAATGGCCTAGAGGGGAAAATATCGGAGCGCCTGCAGTTTACATTGACGTGGGTGTCGTCTGCCAGTTTTCTAGTCGCGGAGGAATACCAACAAACGAAATCAGTACTAAAATGACGAAACTATAACTAACCAACCTAACCTAAACTTGTGTGGCGTGCCCTTACCTAGCTGGGGGGCTTTGCCCCCCCTGAACCCCCTGGAAAGATAGAGAACATGGCGTTTCGTGTGGAACTACTTACCTTGGCGGACGGGACAAACGCCGTTATGTGGCGCCAATGTAAACTGCAAACTACCCAAAATATCCTAGGTCCAAAATTCCCCACGGAGGAAAAACAGCCTGGGCTGTTATTCCTGGGGGGGAAATCAATCCTAGGCTAATTTTCCCAGGGAGAACTTCAGTCAAGGGGGAATAATTTCCTACTACACCAGCAGTTAAGCACTATTACGTGTATACTTACAGTTAAACACACGAAACAGCCAAAACAACGCTTTTCATTACTAAAAATACAAACACAGCAAAACATAATATCCTTCTTCTCCATAACACGCATTTCCACTTTACGTAAATTTAGAAAGAATACATAAACTATGCCACAACTTGCGGAAACGTACAATCTCTCTCATCGAAGTTTCGACACTGGGGAACAAATCTTTTCTACGTATGTGGCAGCCAAGGAAAAAGTGAATGGTGACAGTGAGTGAATCACCCCCTATGGAAAAGGCGATGGCTGCATCCCGTGGAAACAAACAAAGGAAGTAGTTTTAATAAAACCCCCATGACAGTTTTATTCCCTTAAAAAAACACCTGTCATGACCACCATTCTACAAGGGCCTGGGACTGAATCTGTATCGTCTCACGTATCAAATGAAGGAGCCCATGCCATCAAAGTTACGAGAGCACACTACAACACAGGGTAACTTGGGTACTGACTAATATTAATGCCCAAACCTTGTGGAATGGTGATTATGTCCAATTAGGATTCCCGAAGGAGGTCTCTCCGGCAGATAATGAAGATGTCTAAGCTACAATCGGCTGGTCTGGAAGTGGTTTAAATTATAATTTTAATTGCATATGGATGCTTTCATTCCTCATCTAAGCCTCCTCCACAATATCCTTGACGCTAAGAATTTCATCAGCTGTCTTACCTGCACAAAGGGATCTGACATTTTTCCTTAATGATACGGTCTCCACTGACACTGCACACAACTTCAGGATTTAAACTGCAACGACTGATCGTGTTCATATACTGCGCAGGCGCAGAACTGCCATGACGTCACATATCAACAAGAACATCTGTGCCACATCTAAACCCAGCAGTATTATAATCCCTTTTAATTCATAAGAAGGTAATATAATCTGTCCAAGAGTACTTTTATATTAAATTTATATAGAATATGTTACATATATTTCAAAATTAAAGTTTATTCAATTGTTAAAATTGAAAAATTTCATACATATGGCATTCGATTCTGAGCGTCAAAATATCTCAACTTGAAATTATGTTGAGACAAGAGCAAGACACATTTTGCCATGTAAATATATTAAACTACTTCATGAATCATAAAAATAATGCGGAAACAAATATGAAAATATACTGTAAGCACAAAGTCAAGCGAATTTCATGGTTAAGCTCATCATAAATTAATGTTCGTAAACGAATCATATCAACGATAAAACCTTGGTGGTACCTACTACAAATAAAGCAAAGTTAAGTGCAATAGATATTTCCTTCTCTCTCTGAAAATCGTAAAGGACTTTCTAATAACGTATCTTTATTTGGTTTTATTCTTTACATATGCCCATGGGCCATACATATTTTCTGTAATGTATACCGATTAGGAAGCAGTTATATTAATTTGTTTGAATAGTGACATTAAATTTGATATGCACTACGGGAACCATTAATGACCCAGTCCGGGTTTGTAGAGCCGAGTCCAGCCCCAGTTGGTAATCGAAATGTCTCAACTTCAACATTTAGAGTACAAATTACATAAGGATAACTTTTCCATTATAACTTCATCTCAATAAGGTTTCCACTGAAAAACTGGATCTTTCCTAGATAGTGATACCCAAAGGTTTTCGGGGTCGTTATCTAGGACTATAATTTTACTTGGAAAATTTACCCAGTGTCACAAATTTCAAATCCATTAATTATAAATACTGGTGTCTAAGTTCTGATCTTACATTTCAAACTGAATAAACCACTCTTACAATTCTTCAGCTGCGGAAAATCAAAATATCCCGCTTCAGTGTAACAATCAACGATGAATGCTATGCATATATATATATATATATATATATATATATATATATATATAAATATATATATATATATATATATAATATAATGACAAAAATATTTTAAGTAATTCTGCAACTGCATAATGTTGCTTTATATATATATTTTTGTTTTTGTTCTTTGGCAGTCTATCTCCGTTATACACAAAAAGAAAGCAAAAATAGGGAAAGAGTTTGCAGAGTAGGGTACCACAGTCGGCAGTTTATAGTCGTTTCTAAACGAACCCCTGTCAGGCAGATGCATTTATCAAGTACAACTCCCTTTAGGAGTAAGTTATTCCCAGGGAATGGCGAATTTGATATTACACGATATTTATGGCTTTGTTTTTGTGAATATATGAAAATGAAAGCCCTGCCTGCGTAAATGACCCAAATTTATACACACAAATATACACTATATGTGTGTGAATTTTTCAGTAGCATATAATTTTCATCTTTCATTTGCTTAATCAAGAAATCCTGTACAAATTGTACTTCCTTCTCTTCATTTGCCCCCGCCTTTCAACTCATTTCCTCTGATTTCGATCCGTTCATCCAAAAGATCCGTTGAGAATCTCGGCAGGAGAAGTTGCAGAGAGACACTGACTGACTGAAGTGGCACTGATTGCGAGGGCGTTTGAACCAGCTCCGGCTCTTGGCCGGTATGGCGCCCTCAAACGGTTGATGGTGTGAGTGAGCCGCGGCTGAGGCCAAATGAATCTGTTTATACTTGATTCGTCAATTATAAATTCGGTTCGTTCTGCTGGGAGTGTTGTTTTTTTACTTGATTTCCTTTTTATTTATCCCATTTTTTCCTATTAAAATTTCGCTTCAGCTGTTTTGAATTTTTGAAGTACACTGAGTGATATTTTGGTAGTTTGGGGATTTCTGCCAGTAAATGACAAATTTATTTTTATATGCAATGTTCAACGCGTCGTAAAGTCATAAATTTTATGTACATTGGCATTCATGTTTATTTCCTCCTCTCAAACTCCAGTTTCCATTTCTGTCTTAACGTTCCTTTAGTGAATACACATGCACGAATATATATATATATATATATATATATATATATATATATATATATATATATATATATATATATATATATATATATATTATAAAAGGACCTCATTCAAACTGTGTGTGTGTTCGTTAAAAGCAATGGCTTTAGTGGCTTTAGTGGCATCAATAAGTTTTTTGCAAGACCCTTCATACTGTCGGAGTTTTTTCCGATTCTCATGCTCCAATCTTCGGTGAAGAATATACAATAATTAACTTATGTCTTCCATTTACTGTTTTCCGTCACGACAGCTGTTTCACCTCTGGCATTTTGTTTTCACAGCTGTTTCACTACTGACTATTGCTTACAGTCTAGTTTAACTTTACAATAATTTTGTCTTTCCATGCGGAGGGAAAATAGATCTGAGCGGTGATTGGTTGTTGGAACACAACATACATATGTATCCATGCATATATTCTTGTTTATAAATTATGAGAACTTTGCTTTTAAGCAAGTCGACTAACTGTCTGTGATTTATTGTACTGACCAAACACCTGGACCCGTAGTACTTAAACTCGCAGGCCTTGGTATATGATACCAAGGTTTTCAACACAATCAGCTTCCGTTAATCTTATAGTTGTTGTTTATGAAATTTTCCTGAAGGAAGGCTGCTGTGTTTCCCTAATTTGTAGTTTAGTCTCAGTTTCTATTAAGAAGTTCTGTGGAACTGGTGGTTGTTTCACTGTGTTTTGCATTTTCGTTGTACCTTTATTGCACTTTAAACCGAAAATAAATAATGTACATGGTTCGGAAAGGGTTTCTGTCTTCCTTGAAGGAAAACAAACAGGGAAAGAAAGAAAATAGCAATAAACGACGTGAGTTAATTTATTCCAGTTAGCGCCATGTTTATAGACCTTGGTTTATATGGTCAGGGCCAAGGTCTATAGAGATATACTGTAGTTCTTGGTCAGGGCATCCCCATAAATCCAACCTCCTTGACTGGTCCAGGGATTAAAAGGATGAACCACTGTTTGGGTATAAAGCTTAAGGTATACCTTACATACGTGGAATGAATATTCTAATTACAAAACAATATGTTTAAAATCTACCTAATAGTTGTGTATAAAATTTATAAGCGCATGTTTGAGAGTACTCAAAAAAATTATAATGTATGACAAAGGTTATATTTATATCTAATTATTTATAATAAATGGTGTGAGTCAGTTTTTGAATGGCAATGCTTACCCTTGTAGGAAGGGCTTCCTATGTGTCCGGTGTAGGTTTTGTTGTGAGATTTACACATCTCCTCTAGGCCTATGAACTATACACCACATTCACACACAACTTCGGTCCAACGGGAGCGCTGCTGTTTTTCACTATTAGGGCTGCTACTAAACTAGGTTTACTGTATAGCCTGAGGTTAATTTTCTCAAAGGGCCTCAGGTTTTACACCTTGTAGGGTGCGGCATTCCTCCTTATACACAGACCCATGACGCAGGCGAAGATAAATGACCAGGTTCTCTTCTGTCGTGATCGGTTGGTAGAATTCGTCAGTTTTCTTTTTAATCGCAGTTTCGATGATGCATGCATACCCGTTGTTTATTAGTAATTAACGAATTATGCCTAATTCGTTATTTACATCTCTTCAGGAAGTGCAGTGGGTGAATGCTATTTTGACATAAGCACTCGCTACTGACTTTTTGTAGGCGGCTGGGAATTCTCCCCGGCCATTCAAGCAGCGGCCAGCGTTCGTTGCTTTTGTAAATACAATAGTTTTAAATTCTCCTTCCTGTTGTTTAACTAAGACATCCAGGAAAGGCACGGTCTTCTGCTGGCTGTGCTCTGTGGTGAAATTAAAAACCGAGTTTCTTTTTAGGGCATCCGCTATTTTCCTGGTGTCGTCAGCTTCTTCTAATGATCTTCGGGTTACGGTGTTCACGGAAGGTCCGGATCCCCGTGGAGATCCCATGGGCACTCCATCCACTTGCCAATGTAGATAGTTCACCTCGATGGGAGAGGAACGGGGTTCCCGTAGTACATGCCTTTAGGAAGTGGATGGAGTGTCCACAGGATCTCCACCGGGGGTCATTTTCACAAACATGTACCGTCGAAGAGAGGACCTTCCGTGAACGCCGAAAGCCAAAGATCTATGGGCGGTACATCGTGATATCTTCATTACTATAAAAGAAATTGACGACGCCAGGTAAATAGTGGATGTCCTGTCTTCCAGTGCCATACATTCCTGGTGCGTACTCATTGAAATCCGCGGTAGAATTCATCCGATCTTCTAAATGCAAAAGTACCGGATGATGACGTCAAAGTAACGATCAACATCACCCTTGATCGTGAGTATAGGTCCGAAAACGAACCGCTGTCACATGCTAAAGGCGCGTATCAGGTTACTTTTCCCTACGCATGGAGAGACAAAATTATTGCCAGGTTAAATCAGATTGTAAGCCGGTAGACACTTGAAAATGGCAGAGAGAGTGAAACAGCTGTCGTGACTGAAAACAAAAAATAGAAAATATAAGTTTGCGTATTCTTCACCGATGACCGAGGCATGAGAATCGGGAAAAACTCGACGATATGAAGATTCCCGCAAAATCTTATTGATGCCACTACAACAATTACTTTCGACGATAATTGTCTATATATAAAAACTATGCCCTAAAAGTATGTATGTATGTATATATATATATATATATATATATATATATATATATATATATATATATATATATATATATATATATATATATACATACAGGTTTTATTGGGTAAAAGAGACAAGTTATACAATTACCACAAATACAGAACTGACTTGCAAAGTTTACAGTAACATAAAAAACTTTAGGATAATTCTCAAGTTCGTTATCAAAAATAAATTCCGAACTTAGCGGTGTGGAATTTCAACATATTTGTTAAATGTAGTGAATTAATTGGTGGTGTGTAACAATACAATTTTGGGCGATGTCACGCCCATACAGTGCACGCACATGCGCATCCACGCCCAATAGAGGGGCGCGCGGAGGGCCGAACAACCATCCTTCCTTCCTCTTCCTGATCTCTTGAGTCTTGACCTCGCTTAATGGCACAGACAAGATCTAATAACACCTTCAACTACTACTAGACGTGGTGTAACACATTCCCTAGAGTTATTTCTTATATAAAAACGAATTATCATAGCTAAAACAGTCCTCTAGACTTCAGTTACTCATAGTAAAAATCAGACAAAATGATGCAAGATTGTCATTCTCGAATTAGATGTGGTGCTTTCACCCTTACTATGACATGCAACAGAGACATACATACAGTATTTCTAAAGAATACATAAACATGCGAATATATCTGGATTTCACATGAAATCAGATGCAAATACAGTAACAGTTCTTGTCTGTCGTTACCTGATAGACGGCAATCCACAACGGAAACTCAAATTAATAGCTTCTTATGAGACAGACGATCTTAATAAGTCTACAGTGAGGGAGAGATCGCATGGAAACAATTTCTCACAGATGTTTTTTTTAAACCAATTCACTATACCTTGGAAATAACTTACATCCAAGGGGAATTATCATTGATAAGTGCTTCCGTCACCAGTCGGATTCGAACCGCTGTCTGGTTGAGGAATAACGATGCGCAATGACTTTTGACCACTGAACCATATCAGTTACTTACAGTAGGTGGTACTGTACTGTGAGAGAGATGGGCAATAATTAGCAGGAGGACAAGTACTGCTAGTTTATTGATGTTGTTTCAGATTTAGCTGGCCTTGTGCCAGCACGGGCTCTTGCTTTCTTGAGCAGGCCGTAAAAGTTTATTGAATTTTAGATTTATGGCCTTGAAGCCAGCCGCTTATAAGAGCGGCCCGTAAAAGTTTATTGATGAAGCTACCTGCTTATAAAGCGGCGTGCGGACGACTGCGTATAACGCAGAGACCGCGGGTGCAAAGATTTACGGGTGACCTGAGGTCAGACTATTTCTCTACAAAAACAGGACAGGTACATACAGATAACATAATGATTAACAATGTCTGGTCTGTTACAAAAATACTATGTTACATATACATAATGAATGGTCACTTGAACAGACAATAAAATACACAATTCACAATATAATGATAATAATTTGTGTTATAGACCCTATAGGTCGGATGTGAAGGACTTTACAGGACTCGGGAACTTCTTTCAGAACGCGTTGCCAAACTTTACAGGTTTGTATACACCACGAGTATTGCCAAATTGGGCTTTCGCCGAGTGCGGTGCTGAGTTTTAAAATTTGGTTACTTGGATTTCAAGAGTATATTGTAATCAATGGATGAATCACTTCCTTATTTCTGACATTATTTTTCTGAGCAAAATTTCCTTTTCCTTTGAATGTAAGTGATCACATAAATAAAATTCCGGGGCAACAGAAATTATTTCTGTGGGCTCAATTTTTTGCATCAGTTGCGCTATATACCTTTTCCAGTGGTCTATACCATCACATACTGAATACCAAACTGCAATAGTAAAATGACAAGGTACCTGCCTGTCTTTGCTTTGAAGGCACGATTCAGATAAGCGCCAAGGGGCACGGGGTCCGTGATGCAGAACCTCGGGGTCCACGATCGATGGAATTTTGGAACATTTCGAGGCTCTGTCCTCGAAGCCGGATGGATCAAGTGCTTATGAAGATAATAATAATAATAATAATAATAATAATAATAATAATAATAATAATAATAATAATAATAATAATAGGTAAATTGTCGTTTATTCTAGAGTAATACCTTTTCTCACCGCTGATGGAGCAATAATGAAAGATCGTTGCCAATAAGGTATAAAATGAGAAGAGCTCCACATGTTTCCCCTCAAAAACGAATTGGGAGCAGCTCCAAAGTAAGATGAAATGACGAACAAATCGTCTGCATTATGGTGTAAAACCCACGACAAAACCAGTACAGACAAAGCAGCCTGTGAATTTCAGGCCTTCTCGGCCACAGACCCCCGATAAGGATAATCGCATTCTTGCTTCGGGATGAGTTATCAAAACGCAGACTGCACGCCTGAGATTGTCTCTAGGCGGTGAGGAGTGTATTCCTTTCTTTTATCTTTTCTCATGGAAAATATCTGATCACATCGAAGTGGTATCTGCAAGGCTACACCTTGCTTTCAAAAGGACTAAATGGTGACTAATTCTACAGTGGGTTCTGTTCAAATTGGAGCCTTGCTTTTCTATATAAAGGTTTCTGTAATTTTCATTATTCAGTTGAGTTACGAAGAGAACTTAATATCATTAATCATACGCTGATTTCAGGTCTTTAGAACCAACAGCTCATATTACAGGTACACGGTTGATTTCAACTGTTCAAAATTAGTCAAGCGAATGAGCACCGTTGTGCACATAGGCTATGGAAATATTTTTATTTCACTGTAATTGTCTCGTTCTTCACTTTGTATTGTTGACATTTGAAGTTTCTATATTAATTTTGAGGAAGTGTATTAACTTTCTTTTTAGTATTTTTACGATTTTAAGAACTTTACTTTTATATTAATTGTGTTTTTTTCTCCAAATCTCTTACTTGTGGGTCGACCTGTCTTCTCACGAATGACAAGACACCATTGACAACCCCCTTTGACGCAGTGCTCACTCTAACTTTGACCCTAAAAGCTTCCCGAAGCCTTGCGATTGAGCCTTCTTTAGATAAATCTGGGTCATCTTTCCTGATTATGGATGTTGTGTTTTCGAAATCGCGCAATAAACTTGTGAAAAAAAACTCACAAAGTTAACAGCGATGGAAACTTTATGGGCTATGTGAAAGTCTCTTTGAATGATGTAGACTTACCACAAATAATAATAAATAATGATTAAAGTGAATATGGTTATTATAATTATTCAACAAGGAGGAAAACACATTCCTTGATTGGCTGGTAATTCATGCAGTATACTGCTAAAATCTTCATTTACAGATAAAGATGACTTCTAATTCTGGGCAATATTTTCTTAAAGTGTGAGAAGAAACTTGACAAAAATCCCCTATCTTTGTAGAGAGAGAGAGAGAGAGAGAGAGAGAGAGAGAGAGAGAGAGAGAGAGAGAGAGAGAGAGAGAGAGAGAGAGAGAGACACTCTGGTTGAAAATTTCCACTCGCCAACAAAAATGCTTTGGATTCGACTTCCAGCCCCTCAAGACTTTCTCCTATATCCACTTTATGACGCCTGGTAAGCGCCGCTCTCTCTCTCTCTCTACGGGCAAGACAGAGTCAGACGCAGTTTGCAAAGGCTATCCGACATCTTTTTATGAAACAAGCTAAGTCAAATTTACAGGTGTTTGGCATCAAGCGCGTGATAAGGTTAGTTAATAAAGATTTCATTTCATGCAGTCATGTTACATTGAGGAAAGGCTGAATAACCTTGTGGGAGATAATCATTATTCAATATTATTTTGATAATAAAATTAAAAGAAACTCTCAAACTTATTTCATTCTTAATCCAAAGTAAATATGTGAAATGAAACGAATAAAAGTAATCCAAACATCACTAGGAAGGCGTATGAAAAATTCAAGACTGAGTCATGGAGACAGTAGGGTGAACTTGTGATCATAAGGAAAGGGAAACGGGAATAAAAAAAAATTAAGTTTAGTTGCAAGTTTACGGCATAAGAAGAGGTCTTGATTGGTGGAAAAACTTGAAAGTGTTTGTAAGCAGACCAAGTTAAAAGTAAATATTGGCAACCATAAGCTTATATATAAGGGTAAATGAAAGTCAGAAAGAGGGGTTAAAGAAAGGTTAGTGTGACAGTCAGAATGAAACAAAGAAGAGAGCAGGATTTCTGCAAAAAGTTTGTAGCAGAAGTGAAGTGCCTATAGAAAAAGATGTTGGGGGATGTGAAGAAACTGTACAGTGGCAGCTCCTTTATGGAAGTCAAGTGTGAATGCTAAATAAAAATGAAAGGAAAAATGTCGAAACTTTGGTATATATTGTTTGCTTTGTACATGGAGTAAGCCAAGAAGAAAGCTGAAAAATTAGAGATAAACTGAAGATGTGGTAGAAAAGTTAGTTCATATGAAAAAAAGGAGAAAATGTTTTGAGGTGGTCGGATTACGTGGAGAGAATGGAGGATAACAGGATGGTAGAAAGAGCTTACCTTTTGGAAGGGAAGATATGAGGGGGCGGGGAAAGGTCCTCAATATCAAAGAAGCACTATATACTCGTATATATATTTTTACGAATAAAAGGGGAGAATTTACTTACTTTACCTTACTGCTTATTGGCCTTGTGCAGAGGGACCCCTTTACATTGTAAACTCAGGAAGGAAATTAAAATTACTGGATGGAAGCATAACGCAGACTAAGGGAACAAATTTACTGCTTTATTTACAAACTACACGTAAATGCAAATCAAGAATTCAAGATAGCAAATGTTATGGGCTTAATTGCACACCAATTCAGTGGGCCCTTCCTGGAGGGCGAGGATGCAGGACTCATGCGATGGAGCAGAGTAGCATCAATACAGCATCATAACACCTCTCTGCAATATAGAGAGATGCCGAGATTAATTCTAATGTAGACATGCACAAAAGTAGAAATGCTTTAAGTGCCCAATGTTAGCTGTAGGCTAAGGGATAGGCTTTATATTTAGAAATGGTAGCCGGGTCATGTATCCAATTCAGTCACAAATCTCACTTCAAGTTTTATGTTATTCAAGAATTCACCAATGGCGAGAAGGGATGATGGAAAAGATCATTTGTTCAAGGGGACTGAATCAAGATTCAAGAGCAAGGGAGCTTGAAGGGAGAGAACTTGGTAAGAGGCAATTAAGGTGGGCAAGGGGTTGAGAGCATGGAGGCCAAATCTGGTTCAGACAACTCTTACCTTGTTAATGAATTCTAGCTCCCAGCTAGAAGCGAAGCTGCAGACTCCGAGGATGTGGTATAGAGAGACTGTCGTCCTCAAGTGGTTCCAAAAGTGCCCCTTTTGTAATGTGTGGGGCTACAGCACAGTCCCTTTGTCTCCAGTGGTGAGGAGACAGTCAGAGAGAAAGATGTCTGTTTTGCTTGAAGGTGAGTGCACTAAAACCTGGGCATCCGTTCACCCACCTTAGATGTCCCGCTCTCACCTGAGCAGGTGGTAGTTGCCAGCTAGAGTTTTTCTGAAAGAATTCAGCCTCTGCAGTGAAAGTGTAAAGATAAGGGAATAATTTGGGGTCGGAAATGAACTATCTCGGACCCTTCAGGTCATATTAACTAACTGCCTGGTTGAAAGACCTATTAATTAAGGCAGTGAGCCAGTATACTTTCCCAATATATATATATATATATATATATATATATATATATATATATATATATATATATATATATATATATATAATATATATATATATAATATATATATATATATATATATATATATATATATATATATATATATATATATATATATATATATATATATATATATATATATATATATATATATATATATATATATATATATATATATATATATTATATTTCTATATATTTCTCTGTTATATTTTGACAATGCATAACTTTGTTCTGATTGCTGTTTTGTGTATGTTGTTCCAAATTTCCCATGCAAATGAAATTGTTACCCTTTTGCCGATGTTTGCTTTACAGAAGGAACTATGCTATAAACGTAATATACAATTTTGTTATTCCTTGCCAAAGAAATGTGCAAAAGCTAGGGTTTCCATTTTGTCTTCTGTATTCTTCCGAAAGATTCCTTAGCTGCAGCTATTGCGAGATCAAGCTGACCGTGTGCCAGTAAGGCCTCTTAGCCTCGTAAGTAGCCCACAAGTGGAAGATTGCTTAACGGTTGTTCAGAGATGAACTTATATGTGAGGTATATGAGCAGCTCAGTTTTATCAAAAGAAATGAGAATTAGGAAGGCAGCAATATACATCTTAGGATATATATATATATATATATATATATATATATATATATATATATATATATATATATATATACATACATATACATATATATACATACATATATATATTACACTTCATTAGTGTTTTATTACTTGAAGTGGTTATTAAACTGTTTCTTCATAAGCAATGAGATTTTAAAACAATGAATACATCCAATATGAAGCGATTTCTTTTAATTTGACTGTATAAAAGTAATAAAATCTTGTATGGTATACATTGATGTAACAGAACATGTATAAGAATTAAAACAGTGAAAAAAAATCTCGAAAATTTTTTGTAGAAAAATTTTTAAATACTTCTAGCACCACACATTTTATCATCATAATCATAATCATCGCATGAATAACGTATGAAATGAACTTAACTTTCGATGACTGTCAGTAAGGTATCAGATTGTGGGGAAAAGATGGAATGGAAGGATATCCTTTGATATGCATTGTTGACAAAAAAGCGATCTCATTTATAAGGAACAAATGAGTGAGGCAACTCATTAGCCAATTACGCTTCACAAAATAGACAACGAGAAAAGCAAATCAAGGTCCTAAAATCAAAATGAAGAAACCGTCATTTGCCATCATGAAAAAGGCCACGTTCAGTTGTGAAAGACCTTGAAGGTCTCATCGGGTGAAAGTATGACATCGCTGCACTCAACACGATGTAGAAATGGCGCTCTGCAAAACGCGTAACACGCGCTAACTGTAGGGGCAAAAGTATTACAGGCAATGGTTGGTGAAAGTTCCTCGTTAAAAAAAGCTTTTGAAGGGAGCCAAAACAAGGTATTTTCCCAAGATGGTCTGAATCCTTACAACGGAGGGGAAAAGGAAAACCTCCCCTTTGAACAACCATTTTATCCAGAAATTAAAGGGTCCATAATAATGCAGCACTAATGCAATGGTTACAGGTAATGAGTACTTGAATGCTTAACCAATGACCAGTTTCATCGACATTTGTACTGTATGTTGATAAGAGTTTAAAAAGGAAAAATTAGGAAGAACTTTTTTCAGATTAAATCTATTTTTTCTAGTGTTAGTAAAATTGAACAGATCAGGAATTGCTGGGTTTATATATATATATATATATATATATATATATATATATATATATATATATATATATATATATATATATATATATATTATATATATATATATATATATATATATATATATATATATATATATATATATATATATATATATATATATACATTTCTACGAATGACCGGGGTCACTTACTTGACTATGGGCAGCAACGGATGAACATAGGGAGTTCCTTTTATTTATTACACACCTGACTCAATATTAGGACAATTCGTAGACAAAACAAAGGAAATCTATGTCTTAGGGCCTTCTTCATGTGAGGGAAATTATGTAAACTCAAGGGTTCTCTTAATTAATTATATTTACATAAAACATAGGGCAGAAGAATGACGAATTACTGGGCAGGTAATAACAAGAGCCTGCTAAAATAATGAATCCTGCACAGAATAAATATTCTACTCCGATGATGTCTTCATGACAGGAACATTGCAGTGGGGGATAGAAGGGGGACTGCACATGGATGGAGTCGAGAGATCCCACAGTCGAGGCCTATCTGCAAATATATGCAAGATGGTGTCAAATAACTCAGTTCAACACTAATGCATAATTACGTTAACACTGAATACTCCAACTCAAATTACTGAAGGTGATCGCACAATGGAAAATAAAAGAAAAATCAGGCAGAGAAATAACAGGAATCATGACTGACTAAGAACCTTATTCCAGTACGTTACCTTCATCAAGATGATGGTGTCCTTGTTCGATAGGGCTCTGGCTATGGAGGAGGGAGTTATAATGCCACTACAAAGTATACTGGTTTGAGCCACGGGGTCGAACACGTGGAAGGTTCAAAAGGACAGGCGAGGTAAGGATATCTGTCCTCAGGTGGTGTTCAGCACATTCTCTCTCCCAATTTCTGTTGCATCATCTATAAATAACCTTCGGGATCACGTATCGCGTCCCTTGTAGATGGCGCAAAGGTCAATCTTCGTCACATTTTCTATAATGACCGCATGGCATCAGAAAACCCTCCTGGAGGAGTTTTAGAGCGGGGTGGGGCTCCAACTTTCTCTTTTTGGCTCTGCCCTTGCCTTGCTTGATGCCAAGAAGGTATCTGGAAAAGTCCTTAGGGCAGTCATTGTGAACAGAGAGAGTGGTTACGCTTAACGATTTTGGGGAATGAAGGAGAGAGTTTATGAAGGGGCGAGTGGAAACCCACAGTTTTAGTAATTAATAATTGAAATTAATTTTTATTTCTTTCTCAGCTACGTTACAGATGTAAAAATGGGTGAGGTTAAGAGAGTTGCAGATAAGCAGCTTCCCATTGATTGGCCGTTTTAACATACGAAACCTCACTTAAAATAACAATGCAGTTTGACTTGTCAAATATGTACAGGGAATTTTGTGAAATAAATGACTCATCGAAGCTTCTCCTGGGCTACAAGGGCATATGGCGTGATGGTATTCTCGTAAGATTCCTTCAAAGAGGCAACGATGCCTTTTCGCTCGGTCGATCTCTTGCTTACAGTTACCTCCAGATGCCTCCAGGGGAACTTGAAGATCCAGGTATTTTGGAAAAAGGTATCTGGAAGATTAAGTCCATGGGAGAACGCCTCGACGCGACTATACACATTAATCACCCCTTTGAGCTGGAGGTGTAATTTGAGACAACCATTTGAAGTTTTCGCATATGATGTTCTTAGTTACTTACTGAGAGATGGGCACACATCGACTACCTGACTTTTGTATTCTAATAACATATTTTATGGCAGAAGAGGAGGGGCAGGGGAGGGTTGATCCCATACGAAATACCAAGACACAAATGCTTACACAACTTGGTTTCAGAAAAGATATTTGTTAGTTGGCTGAGGTATGATATGTGTTTGCAATCCATATTTGTAAATGATACATTCATGATACTGGAGAGTAGGCGTAATCATTACACATTCTAGTCAAAATGACATTTGAGGAATTCTGTACGAATGACTACATTGATGCCTGAGAAAAGCCACATGCAAGCACACTTCCTTACACGAGCGGAGGAGTTGGCTGGGGAACGACTCAAGTCCGTTTCTTGATAAATCAATTAGGGCCTCTATTAACCTAAGTTGAGAATTATGTACCTGGTAGCTACCCAGCTACAGTGGGGAGTAGCCAGGGTAGAAAAGGATATAAGGCCAGTAGCCTAGGCCTTTCATTTAAGAATATGCAAATTTTCATACTGGAGGTTAATTTATCTTTTTGCCTATAATGTGCTTTTGAGTTGAAGGACCATTTCAAGCATATTGGTAAGTTTCAGTTTTAGCTAGGAATGACAGCTTAATGTTCCTAGGGGAAAGGTGACTCAGGTTCATCTCAGAAAAATCGCCATTTAGCCCTAAACGATCGTACAGGCATATGGACATGGCGCATACTTCACTTAGCTCTCCTTGCGTAGGCCTACTTTATTTTCTCCCGTTGTACCATTCACTTCTGAATAACGATACCTTCCCCCCCCCACAACAACTTTAAGTCTGTCGACGGTTTCTCGTCTATCCGACATACCATATATCCAAAACTAGTTGTGAGACATTTTATTCGACTCCTTAGAAGGATGGTTGCGCTTCTGAATGAATTGTCTATTTTTTATTAAAATCTTTGAATCTTTTTCATCTAATTCTCGTCTTTAGATATAAGTTTTTTTATTATGGAACCTGTGTAAAACACAGGTTACAGAACCACATACAAGATCAGTTTATCACTCTGATTTTATTTTCCTTTTGTATCTTTAGGACTGTGCACTGAACTAATACTGAAAGAACTTCGTATCTGCTAGATGTTAATCACGTTTGAGGATACTCAGTATTGTCATGACAAAATATTCAGTAAGTTAATATTTATTTTGGTCAGGTAATCTTCTAAAATAGTATAAAAAAAGTGGCCGTTTCATTGGGTTTCTAGAAGACTTCGGGACATTTTCATGTTTTTATCTTGATCCAGTTATTCTACTTCAGTTTAACCCAGAATACTCTGAGATGATAAGAGGTGAGACAGGTAGCCAAATAACATGCTCTTTTAGTTTGCAAGATTCCATTTTAACTGGCAGCCCATTCCAAAATCTGGGAGCGAGGTACTGTACAGTAGATTCCGACGGGTCTCATCATCTATCTTCATGGTGATCTGTGAACGAGGTTGTTCATTGATATGGTAATTGTGATCACATTTCTAACGTGAACGAGGTGTTTTCAGGATAAGTTATTCCTCGACATCGAATGTAGAAGGACATAACCAGGACATGCTCATGAAACACTTCTGAAAAGGTACCGAGGAATTTTACTATAAATGTATGACTCTTGTCAACAGAAGGTTCATTTATATTTTTCAAACTGGTGTTTGTATTTTGAAGATTTCGTCAGCATAAAATATAACAGTATCCATTTCCAATTTAAGAATAGGCCACGTGATGCAAAATCACATCCAGCTATTCTTAGATGGAAACTTTAGTTATTTGAAAGTTTTACCCCAATTCATTTTAATAACTTAATAAACTTTCTTGATGCCTGTTTTATTCTTATAATTGAATTTAAATCTATGATATTGCAGAACGTGTTAACTTTTAGTTCTTCTTCATTGATCAGTCCTATAATTGAAAAAACTGCTGTTGCAGCATATGTTCAATATCGCACCGGGTCTATCTAATAATTATATAATGAAATTTACACAAAATTAGTTTTGTTGTCTCTCAGTCAAACGTAACAAATAAAACGCTGACTCCCACAAGATTTTCAACGTCGAAACTTTTTGATGTTTAAGTGTGGTCATTAGTGAAAGGCATGCAGCCTCGCGCAGCCAGCCAGTCATTACAAGACGAACATGGGAACAGGGTAATTAATTGAGCACCCAGTCATTTGAGTCTTGCTCCAGACATTTCAGTTGCGACGACATCGGTCGGTGTTCAGGGTCTTGATCTGAAATGGAAATTTTCTCTGAATATCAGGAAATCACGAGAGTTTATTGAGAACTTTCCTTGTGTTCTAGTTTTTTTTATGCAAATGACATCATTATATAGAGATTGCAGTTTGCTGTTTTCCTCGAAGTGTATATTAAATGATTAATTACATACTTCACTGCAACGAAATTCTTTCCTCATATCCTGCTGGCGTTCTGCCATTATAATTGCGCTTTTCAGCATTTAAAAGTACAGCTGTCTTCATCTCTTCGTAACAGGCGATGTATTTCAGAAATTGTAAAATGCAAAGTGAAGCATATGAGAAAGGTTTTGATTTTATCATTTGTTACAACGATGAGCTACGAAGGAAAACACCTGAACTCTGACAACTCATAACATGGTTGTATAAATAACCAGTTCTTGGTCATCTGGTTTTAAGGCCAGTTTATATATATATATATATATATATATATATATATATATATATATATATATATATATATATATATACACACTGATATTCACGAAGAAGGGTTGGAATTTGGGTAAAATTCGCTGGCATGTTAGGCGGCAGCCTGCCCAGGAAAAACTCAACTACAGAAGTACTCAATTCCAACTTCTTTTCTGACCTTTGTGGATCAATTGGCCGCGCCCTGGCCTGTCATTTGGGAGACTGGGGTTTGTTCCCAGGCCCTTTCCACCCATGTGCTTTCCAAGGAGCAGGGAGATCTCCACTTTGGTAGGAGAGAAGTTCCCAAAGACGTGTTCCATTAGGTCTAACCAAGCTTCTGGCTCGTCTTCGTTCCACTTTGGGATCACTGAGGTGGTACTCGATAGTTGTGAATGAGGCATGGAAGGTGGTGGAGTAGCTGGCTGTGATTGGGCCGAGGCTGCTGCATTAGCTTGTCGGACTTGCTTCAGCTGGATCCCCTTGTCCTTTAGAGCTGGCTCATGCTGCCTCTGTTCCTCCTCCTTTGCTTCTCTCTCCTTCATTTCTTCTTCTCTCTGCTGTCTCTCTCTCTGGAGTAAAGCATCTAGCTCTTCCTGCACCCATCGGTCGAGTGCTTCTCCCATGAGACCTGCCTCCTTCCCCATACCCATGAAGACTGTAACTTTCCGCCATGGTGCTGGTGTGTGAGGCCGTGTTGCACTGGTCTTGGGATGGAGTGAGTAAGGTGTGGAGTAGGGAGATTGTTAGCCAGGCAAGCAATTGCATGGAATGGAAATGGCACTCTGCTTTAGCAGGGTGTGATTATGCAATGGCAGGGACCAGTAAGTGGCACCACTATTAATGGGAGTGCCATTTTGGTAAGGGGGCACTGGCACTAGTGTGAAATTGTTCCAGAGAACTAACTGATTGGTCTGCAGGACAGATATGGATGCCACTCGGTATCAAGGGCCACAGGTGCAGATTGTGTTATGATACACAGTAGTGATGGTGTTGTTTTGGCACTTGGGTGCCAGGGGTCCGGAGGACCAGATATGTGGCACTCATGGTGTGGATGGGGCGTTGAAATGATGCAACTGGGCTATGAGTGCAAAATTTGCAAGCACTCAAAATTGCCCTAGGAGGGCTGTTAATCAGCTCAGTGGTCTGGTAAAACTAAGGTATACTTAACTTTTTTGCAGTGAAACCACTGGGCCAGTGATGCAATATGTACACACTGGTGAGTAGCATGACAGGCGCAGAGTGGTGATAACATGGCCCAAATCGCAAATGACGCAGACTTGGAGTGGAACTCAATGTGTGGTGAGATCACATTACTTTTGAGGTGAGCGGTAAGTTACATACGCACGACAATCAGTCGTTTGCTGAGTGCAGAAGCAAGGTTCTGAAGAATGGTTGGGTTGTTCAAAGACTGGTTGGTTTGTTCTGAAGAATGGCTTGTTTGTGCTGAAGAACAATGAATAACATGCACACAGATATATATACATATATAAAATAATGTATACATATATATTTATCTGCCTATCCATCTATATACAGTACATGCATATATATATATATATAGTATATGTATATACTATCTATATCTGAATTGTCTTTGTCAAGCTGGGCCTTGACCTCCTCTTCCCAATGTTTAGGGATTGCTGCTGGCATATGACAGGCATAAGGTACAGCATCAGGCAATAAATGTATGTGGTATTGTTTGCCCGTCATCACAGGTAAAGGTTCCCTGGTCGTGTTGAAGGTTGTAGATGAAAAGTAACATAACAGTCATTCTTCCAGTCTTGGGACGTTTTCCTCTATGGCTGGAATCAGTATGGTGGCTGGCTTCGTTGTCTGAGGGGAATGGGGCTGTGAGACTGCTTCACTAGTGACATCAGCTGATGCAATGAGGGGGGAAGGGTGAGGGAAACCCAGTGGTACTAATCCCAGCTCCTTGCAGGCATTCAATGACATATAAAAGTTCTTGGCCATTGGCATGAAGTAAACCTCCTGCTTCAAGCATCGCCCACCTATTTCAATGGTGCATGCTGGTGACCCAAGGCATCTCACTCGAAGATTAACTACATCCCTCAGACCTGTTCGAGGTTGCAATCCTAGTTTTTATATGCAGGGTTGAAAGCATCATGGGTCTGGCAATGCAGATCTGAGCTCCTGTGTCTGCTATGGCGAATGTGGACACTGACCTCCCTCTCCCATGGGAGAAACAAACCTTGGTTGTAGGGTGGGGGAAAAGGTGCGTCTCTGCAATGATCACCACACTCGAGGCAAGCATCACCTTCTTCATACTCCTGCAGCATTTCTGGAAGTTCCATACGTTTTGGCATCCATGACACATCATACCTTTTGCTGGGCATGATGCTCAACCAGGGGAATGGCATCCCCCACAGTTCCTGCATTGCTTCGCATTTGAATTACTGCACAACACCGCTACATCTGGGTCTGTGTCATCACTCGAAAAGCTGGCTGACTCCCGTGCAACGACAACCAGGACACTTTCAACATCTTGGTGCACAGCTTCAAAAATACAACACATAGCCTGAAGGGCATCTACAATTTTAAATGTATCACATGCTTGAAATACATGCCTTTTTAACACAGGATCACTAAGACCTACCATTATTTCATGTAATAGCATATATTCAGCTAAGCACTCCCCACATTTAGGACACTGAAAGTCAAAATCAGTGGCTTTTTGGGTGCACCTTGAGAAATACTCGCTCATGGACTCCTTGCACCCTTGGATGAGAGCAAAGTATTCTGACCACTGCACTGCCTGATTTGACGACCGTAACACAATGTTTCCGATGGCATCCAGAGCCATGTCTGGGGTAGGGGGTGTTCCATTTGGCGTCTGACTACTGAGCATCCAGTGCATGTTGTAGTGCCAGAACACAGTTGAGTCTAATGTACAAGACAACATCCTGCGGCGGAAACTTGTTGAGATGAATCCAAAACACCATCGAACGTCTCCAGGACCTGAACACTGCTGAGGATATCACAACATCACATTTCTCTGGGGCAGCAGAGACAGGGACTTTGCCAGCACGTGATCCAGAACCAGGAAGGGCATCCTGCAGGGAAAGGATGGCGCATTGCTGGTCCACAATTAACGTCTGTGCTTGCATCATGGCCAGTGACGAGGCCCTTGGCATTGCAGGAGAGGCACACCTTCGCGTGGTCTGGGGTGGTTGATGTATCAGGGGCATGGCTTGGCTCAAAAACTCATTGTGCAATGTTGGGTTTGCAATGAAACGACATCCTACAAAGAAGTTTATTGTAAGAGACCAGTGAAACAACTGACTCACAACAGCAGTTGCAGCCCTTTTTCAGCGTATTATCCACACTTATCATACACTACCCAAATGAGTTTTGAAATCACTCTTACTCTGACACCTGTCAGTGGGGACCTGTAGTCTCAAATGGGTGTGTATGTTCATCAATACTGCTCTGTAGTACATATATTTGTGATATGTAATACTGTGTATCAGTCCTTTGTCAAATGGTCTGTGAAATATGTATATGTATATATATAACCCGTATATATATATATATATATATATATGATATATATATATATATATATATATATATATATATATATATATATATATATATATATATATATATATATATATATGTGTGTATGTATATAAATATTCTTTATATATATATATAGCAATCTCAACAAAGGAAACTTTTTACATCTGTAAGGTAATGAAGAAAGGGATAAAATTCATTTAAATTGTTTTAATTACCAAAACTGTGAGTTTTCATTCGCCCCTTCGTCAACTCTCTCCTTCACTCCCAAAATGGTTAAGCCTTTAACTATACTCTCTCTGTTCAAAATGACTGTCTAAGGCCTTGTTTCCAGGTGACCTTTGAAGATGCCTTCCTCGACAGCATCAGACAATGGGCAAGGGAGGAGCCAGAAAAGAGAAAGTTGGTGCCACGCCACTCGGGAATGGTGACCTCTCCACGAGGCCTGACTGAATGCCCACATGCTTGCCAAAGACACGAGGAAGAGATTGACCTTTGCACCATCTCCCCAAGGTTAGAAATAGACCATGCCACAGCAGTTGAGAGAGAAAGAAGCACTCAGAACCCCACCAAAGACAGATGTACTTACCTTTGCTTGTCCCTTGTACCCTCCACATGTTTGACCCTGAGGTTCGAACCAGTATACTTTGTCGTAGCATCCCCATAATTCCCTCCTCCAGCATCGGCACCCTATTGAATGAGGACATCGTCATCTTGACGAAGATTGGCTCTGGCTGTGGAACCACTCAGCTCTATCCCATGTGTGGTGGCCTTATGCCACCCCTTAATCTACCCCTTTGCGATGTTCCTGTTATGAAGACATCATTGGCGTAGGATATTTCTCCTGTGCAGGATTCATCATTTAGCAGGCCCTTATTATTACCTGCCCAGTAATTCGTCATTCCTCTGATCTGTGTTTATTATGTAAATATAATTAGTTAAGAGAACCCTTGAGTTTATGTAATCTTCCCTCACGTGAAGAAGGCCCTAAGGCACAGATTTTCCCTTGATTTATTCATCTACGGAGTTGCCTTAATCAGTCTACTTAGTCAGATGTTTAATAAAATACAGTAGATTTCTTGATAATGTAAAGAACTTGTGATTATCCGTTGCCGCCCAGAATCCAGAAGTATCAAAGGTTCATATTATATAAATATATATATATATATATATATATATATATATATATATATATATATATATATATATATATATATATATATATATATATATATATATATATATATATATATGTATTATATATTTCTTCATATATGACTTTTTTATTCACAAATATTAAGCCATGATAATCCTTTAATATTCTTCATGCGTGACTTTTTATTCACTATAATCTTTAATATCAAATAACTTAATAACCAGAGGGAATTGTAATTGTTAAGTGCTTCATCCCAGAAAGCATTCGAACGTGGGCTTCTTCTTTAAAAACAATAGACCGTCGTCTCTGACCACTCTGTTGTGTTTTTTGTTTTTCAAAAATAAGCTTTTTCCAAAGGGTGGAGGTTTCAGGGAAACATGACTACTTTCATCCCTTAACTGCCGAATAGAGTATTCGTGCAGAACACTTTGGCAGCATTATTCATATACTTCACTATTTTCTTCTGTCTTGCAATAACTTATTACCCTCCATTCTCTCCGCATGAGCAGACCATCCAAAAATACTTGGATCTATCTTTTCTCCTTCTCTAGCTCTTTCTACCTTCTCTTCTGCCAAATCTCCATATTTCTCATCCCTTTAGTCAGACAATCCACGGCATCAATTTTTTTTATTAGCACGGAGCTTCTACACTTTACTTTAATAAATGAGAGTTGTCTCAAATATTCTCTCATAACTTCTATATCCTCTTCTCTTCCTAATCTTTTGCATAGACAGTACTACCTTCCTCATTTCACCTACTTTGCAACTTGTGTCCTCTCTCATCATAACATAAACGTAACATTTACTCCAAAATACTTGCGTGAATTAGCGACTACCATTCTTTTACCACAATTCTTAATACTGATTGAATCATCTGGTTTCCATTGGCCAATATAACTTTGCTCTTACTAGCATTTAGTTTCAGCTTTCTTCTCCGGCAAGTATTATCGAACTCCTTCATCTGTCTACACAACTTCTCTTTGTTATCCCATCTCAACTTTCAACGCTCCATTCATGATCCATCGTCCTTTCTGACAAATTTGCACCGACTTCTATTGTTCTTTCTCTAACTTCTCTTATCGCTCCGTCCTAAAACAGCCTTAGAGACAACGCACCATTGTTTTCGACCATTTTGTTGTTTTCGGACCAATTCACTTTAGAGGAATTTATTTCTGGTAATAAAATTAATTTCTCGCTATAATGCCCTTCGGATTCACAATATCTAAGGTCCCGTTGCTAAGAACCAATTGGTTCTGGCATCATAAATCTAACTTTTGTTAATCAGCTTTTAGTAAACCTAAGTTACCCTTTTTTACAACAGCCATCTCTGTCAATCTCTGGCATCATAAAACTTTTAATCATTTTAGGCCTGCCTGGCATCTCTGTCAATTCTATTAAAAACATTTTAGGCCTATGTACGTCACATACAGTTTTTTCTCTTTACTCTAAAACTTCTCACACGACTGTTTAAAAATAAATTCTTGATTCATACACTCTCTTCCGTGTTTTAAACCATACTGCTCTCCCCTACCAATTCTTCTTCCGGCTTTCTTACTCTTCTGTCAGAATATTATCATACGGTTTCTGTGATAAACGAAATGATGTTATCGCTCTGGAAGCCTTCCTGTATCAGAACTTTTCCCTACACATCTTGGTCAGCCCCTCAGTCACGCTTCCATCACTTTACTGAACTATCTTTATTGGAATCCCACGAATTTGTCGTCTTTGTTTTTCAATCCTTTAATTGCCCTTTATATCCTAAGCATTCAATTTCCAAGGCACTTTCAAACTTGCACTAACCCCTTCTACTCTGGTTGAATTCAGGCCTCGCTCTTTTCTGCTGTTCACATCCAGCAAGTTTTCAAATAATTCCAGGAACGCAAGACTGCGTTAACGTGGAACATCATTCCCAAAAGATTTCAATTTCCAAGGAAATGAGAATTCGTGCAAAGCGAGAGCTGCTGTCACTTAACAGGTTTTCTGGTGAACACAAATAAATATATACAAAGATTAATACAAATGTCAGTACAGTATTTTTGAAAGGTGTCGCAAGGCTGTGTTGCTGCAGCCATTGAGGAGACAAGTACAGTTTTAGCCCAATTGTTTTAGAGTCAATATCCAAGCAGGATTCTAACCACTACATTTGATCACGTGATAGAGCTCTCTGTTTTTTCTTTATTCACCCAGCTTGTTTATGAGGTTCCCTGGAGCTATGCAATTTTCTCCTCTCCAGAGTCTCGTTGTTCAAATAAGATTCCCCTGACCCTTCCCCCATGTAAGAAGTGTTGATTGCCAAGACTGTCTTGGGTGCGTCCAATTAGGTATAAAATTCCATGGTTTCTTAATTGCATCAGGGGTATTATCAAACAAATGGGTGGCTTCAAAGCACTTCTTTATATACCTTTTCATCGACCCTATACAGTACAAAGAGGAAGTGAAGTGGCCTGTAAATATTGCAGCCTGTATAATACTTTTTCGCAAAGAAAAATGTAATGTGAAATTTTAGAAAATTGACTCAAACGTCAATCTAGAACATATGAGTCTATCTGACTAGCGGCTCAGAATGGCAGTACCATGAAAAGATGCACTGGCCTTTGATCTAAAAAGGGATTTATTCCCGATTTCAGCGTTTTCTTCATGGAGATTAGGTATGAGCTTTCTTTTAAAGAGTAGATCTGAATTTTCTAATGTCTTTTAACCAAATCCTGTAAATCAAGACGATAAAATGTTAGTGTGCATCTCAAGTGGACAGCTCTGAGTCTAGACACTGCTCACCTACAGAACATCCTTCTCTCTCTCTCTCTCTCTCGCCAACTTACACTGCTGACGATTACGTAACCAAGTCAAGCAGCGCGACCTAAAGATATGACAGCTTAACTCAGAACATTAAAAGGTAAGCTGAATTAATGAGTCACCTGTTGCGATGTTAATGCAAATAAATGATGCTCTATTATGACACGTTGTAATGAGGTGCTTCAGATGACCGAGTTTTGGTCAGATCCGCACCTCGGCTATTTAATTGCTTCTCGCTGGGATCCGATACTAGTTAGCTGTTTGCCCTTCTCGCTGGTGCGTTATGGCGTCTTCTTCCTGGTTCCTCTTCCTCTTCTCTACAATTGCTGCTGCTGCAGTTGCCCCTGCAGCCAGGGTTAGTACATATATCTTATCAGGACCATTCTTCGTTCCTTGAGCAATGGAGCCAAAATATTTTATTGACATTTTGACTGAAGTACGAGTCTGTGTCGAGTGCATTAGAAAATTCTCGCTGGCGGTGTTTAGAGATGATATTCAATTGTTTTTATGTTGTTTCTTATTTCCTCAGTCATCACAGAAAGGAACGCATCAGCATGTTCAAGTTGCCTGTGAGAACAAAATAAAAAATCTTGTGAACTAACAAGATGAAGTCTGTCAGGTCACTTCTTCAGTTTTTTTTCCAGATCACGCCACTCTCACCAGAGGCAGTTTATCTTGTAAGACAGACCCTACGAAACCTAGGCAATTAACTGTCAACCACTTTCGACCAATATGACTTTATCAGTTTTCATTCCAAATCTAAGGCTGAGGCACGCCAAAATCATTCCGATTAGACGAGATTCCATTAGATGACTCACGCTAAAAAAAAAAAAAATTAGGCAGCTGATGTATAACCTTCTGTTCTCCCGGCTAGCTTTGGATGATGATGAAAATGATTATTTGCTGATGTTGCACCCTCTAAATTATGCTCTAGTTTTTAGTTGTTTGTAAAAGAAAACTATTGTGCCAGCTTTGTCTGTCCGTCCACCCTCAGATCTTAAAAACTACTGAGGCTAGAGGTCTGCAAATTGTTATGTTGATCTTCCACCCTCCAATCATCAAACATACCAAATTGCAGCCCTCTAGCCTCAGTAGTTTTTATTTTATTTAAGGTTAAAGATAACCATAATCGTACTTCTGGCAGTGCTACAGGTACCAACAACATAGGACACCACCGGGCCGTGGCTGAGTTTTATGGGCCTCGGCTAAGAATTTTATGGGCATCTTTTTTTCAGTACGGTTTACAATAATTAGTCTAAAAAGAGGTCTGACTAATTATAAATTGAATGCTCCAAAGTTTAGTGAGCTCACGCCAGCGCGCGCGCGTGTGTGTGTGTGTGTGAGAGAGAGAGAGAGAGAGAGAGAGAGAGAGAGAGAGAGAGAGAACCTTACATGCTGATAACTGACTGCAATAACAAGAATGGGCTAAGCTAACAACCGAAAGAGTTAATTAGTACTATGCTCTATCTGGGTTTTTGAATATTCTCAAGCTAACAATGGACCTAAATCTCCCGAGTTCTAAAATGAAACTATAACCCTCTCACTAAGATATATAATAAATGCATACATTCTATGTTAGCTTGCTAATGTAATTAGCCACGATAAAAGTCGAACTATTTCGTATGCTTTTGGCTCCAAAATGTCTAACTTGCTAGGTGGCTTCGTGAGCAAGTGTTGAATTTTTTTTGTTTAAAGATGAAACTTCGGGATTCAATATCTACTTTACATGAGCGTCGTCACCTAACCCAATTTTGTGCGGTGGTCTTAAAATTAATTCTGCTTGGATCCACCGCCAATAATTTTCTAAATTTTCTTCTTCTTCTTTATCGACACTTCAGGACAACTCCAAAACTCGTCAGGTAAGACTTTAAATGTGCTTTGCTATTTAGAACTTTATAATATTTACTCACCTCTTTTCATGTCATTTTTACAACACATCTCTCCAATTTAATCTTGATGTCTAAATCTTAAGTTTATACCGGATTAACTCTTCGGAATTTATATAAAAGTATACTTTTTCATTTTTATGTACGTATAAATACACGCACACACACACCCATATGAATCACTATGTAAATATATACATATGTAAATATATACATATGTTACTGAGGGAGCATTTATAAAATAAATATCAACAGAGAGAGAGAGAGAGAGAGAGAGAGAGAGAGAGAGAGAGAGAGAGAGAGAGAGTTACCCAAGTTGCAAGTTCATATCCAGTTATGGTATTTCAACGTAAAATTTCAAGGTAAACCGTATTATAATTTTAAATAGCTAATGGAATCCACGAATTTATTCTAATAATATTCATAGATTCTTCATGTTACGTCGCAAGTGATTTCCTCTGGCTGTAAAAACAGCTTGTGTCAAAACAAGCTTCAAATGAATCCAGGGACAGACTCCACCCTCTGTCTATCTGGCTGTCTATCTATCTATCTATCTTGAAATGGAATTGCACATCTAACTAAAATAGTACGAATAGAAATAGAAAACGTACACATAATGATATGCACACATACATACATATATATACACAAAAACACACACATTATATATACATATATATAGACCGATTGATAGATAGATGTTTGAAGACGATACAACGACGTAACCGTAATATAAAACTGAGAAGATCGGGTTGTTTCACCTTTCAACAATGAATATAATTCAATGTACTGTCCATGCAATTTATGCACCTTTTCGTCATTTACATTTATGCGAGCAATTAATTTCATATTACTGAAAAAGACTGATTTCTGAATTTAAACAGGGTGTCGGACCTGAGAGGCCGAACCTCTCCGCCACCAACGACCAGGAACTGTTCGAGGGAGACATCCTGTTGACACCGGAGCAAAGGTTGGAGTGGAAGGAAAGAAAAGCCATTCCAGATTTAGCCAAACGATGGCCGGAGGGCGACGATGGGTACCCGCGAGTCCTTTACACATTTTACGATGGTGAGATGACGTCACGCTTCCCTCCAAGGCGGTGGTTCTCAAATTTTTTGGTATCGTTACCCCCCGGGGGCAGTGGCGTGATAATAAATCACCACTGTCCCTAACCCATCTTCTTCAGCTATGTGAATTATAATATAAAGGAAAGAAAAATATTGGAATGGTTAATATCTAATGCATTTTATATGTAAGAAATTAATTTTACCCTTATTCAAGTCTTAAGAAATGAAGAATTTAGATTTTAGGCATTATTCCTTTGACAAAAAATTAAAATTAAAGCATTGTTCCTTTTATTACAAATTTGAATTAAAGCATTATTTCTTTGGTAATGAATTGAAAATAAAATTTAGGAAGTGTCTCGTTAGCCCCCCAGAAACGGCTTTATTAGCCTAAAGGGGGTAGTTACCCCCTGTTTGAGAACCACTGCTTTAAGAATTAAACTTTTAAGAATCCACTTCCAAGATTAAACACATGAATGACATGACACTGTCTTTTGAAGTGGGGATTAAGGATCTTTAAGATTCTAACAATATAATACATGAATGAATAACTATGCAAAATTTTAGATGACAATTATAGCATTATCATGAGCTTTATCTAGTCCTGCTTTTATTGTGTTCCAAGGTCGGATGTTGATGGAAATATAAGGTTTTCATCTTTCTGACTTTGTTGCCAATCAGATCTAGTCAACGACTAAATTTAAGTCTGTCAGAATCCGAGGTACACTACAACAGGCTGAACACATAGGTCTATAGAGCTAGGCCTGACAATTTCTAGTGGACCCAGGATGTTGCTATACAGATGAGCAATTTATACGAAGATGCCAGAAACCACAGCAATGGAAACTACTGGGTCATTAACTTAGGCCTGGCGAGATTCTGGCAATGCCTTCCTCCATGCCGAGAATTTTCGTTTTCAGGAATTGTGCACGAAGGAGGTTTAAATACAGTCCCTATTCAGTCGTTCGTCCATTTTAAATGATGCCGTCTTGCGACTAAGTCTTAGTTCAGAAGTGAATTTGAGCGATATCCTTGTTTTATTGCAAATCTGAAAGTTCTCGGCATTTTTGAACTCAGTAGATGGGCGTTCGTTCATCCTTGAATTACTCTTAGCGATTCGAAAATCTCTTTTTGAGATTAACTGAATTCATTCCAGTAACTACTGAGAAGTATTCAAAGATAAAGAAATTATACTTGACATCTTTGAAACGCCTCTTCTTTACTTCTAGCGCTGGTCAACCAAGCAGCAATTCTTGACGCCATGAAGCACTGGGAAGAAGAAACCTGCATACGGTTTGAGCGCACAAACACCACCGAGACAAGGCCTCACTTGCAATTCCTCAAGAGCAATGGTTGTTGGTCCTACATTGGGATGATACTTCAGTCAGGACAACAGATATCGATTGGGAATGGGTGTGACAATGTAAGTCTTGCTCTAATCTCTGCAGGTATCGTGTTAGGAGGTATTTTCTGCAGGTTTCACCTGAATGAGCCAATTTGAAGAGCTAAATCAGTGTTCAGCTCTGCTCCATAATGTTACCAACTTCATCTTTGGATACCAAGTTTGTAATGATAAAGCTGGAGCCGTTCTTTGCTATTCTTAAAATACGTTCATTCTAAAACGCGTCAACTCTTAGGTATTATCAACTCGTTCGAACGCTATGGTAAAAATAATCTTTTGATGTGATTTATCTGCAGTAACTAAAAGATGATTAATCATGGCAAACGCCTTCATTTTCATTTTCCTATTTCCTGTCCCTATTGTGGCTGCAGAGAGGAACGATCGCCCACGAGATCGGCCACGCCATCGGCTTCTATCACGAGCAGTCGCGAACAGACAGAGACGACCACGTGTTTGTCCACATGGAGAATGTCATTCCTCATTTGCAGAAGAACTTCAACAAATACACCGTCAATAACTACTCCGTCCCCTATGACTTTTCGTCTGACATGCACTATACCTCGAATGTAAGCTTCGTTGTATTTGAAAATAGAGCATTATGTGTGCAATTTATCAGTCTGCAAAATTCTAACGGCCCTGGCAACTTAAGTGTTGAGTTTACGTAGATTTGGATCTGTCACCTTCTGTCCTCTTCAAAATATGCCCATGTTGCACACAACACAGCGTTTTCTTTAGACAGGTTCTCTGTATGCATATTTTTATTCTAAGATCCATCGTCGGGTACTCTCTCTCTCTCTCTCTCTTTGCATTTATTTACCTTTAGAGCAATTCTTATTTCTCCATAAAGTACAAGCTTAAATTCGACAGCAAACCTTCTTCATTCAGTCTTACATTGCCCTCGATTGATTACTCGTCCTGTAGAAGCCTTGAAGTTCCTCGTTGGACAAGTCGGTAGAGTTCTCGGCTAGCACTCTGCTCGGCCTGAGTTCGAGTTTCCGGCCGGTCAATGAAGAATTAGAGGAATTTATTTTGGTGATAGAAATTCATTTCTCGGTATAATGTTGTTCGGATTCCACAATAAGCTGTAGCTCCCGTTGCTAAGTAACCAGTTGGTTCTTAGCCACGTAAATAAAATAAGTCTAATCCTTCGGGCCAGCCCTAGGAGAGCTTAGTGGTCTGGTTAAATACGGTATACTTAACTTGTAGAAGCCTTGAAACGATCTTGTCTTCTGTTATGTTACTGCAGTTCAAACAATCTCACTTTTTACCTCCATGAAGCTTATTTCGCCATTCCCTCATGCACTCCTTTTAATTTTCCCCCCTGAATCATAATTCCCTTGAGTGCACCATTTTGACTTAGTGACTCCACCTTTGAATATTTGCATACTAACCATAAACTCCTGCTACTTATTTACAATGAACTTAAGTCCATTTACAGTCCATCTTGTCCTTACCCAATATTCTCACGTCTTTCCTATTAAACCCACTTGTCTTGGTTATATTTTGGTCCCTTCGTCTCCTCAGCTTTATTTTTTCAACAATCAATTAATTACATCCGCACAATCCGTGCATTGAAATAATTGCGCTCTTTCATGCATTCCCAGAATCTTCCTACCACTCTACGAGCCACGACCTTTTATGCCCTGCAACTCTCAGCCAAATAGAACTCATCCTTTCCAGTCCTGAATGACCTACCCTTCCACACTGCAATGAGTATTTGGCCTTCAAACACGTCCATAACCTTTTTTGCACTAAGCGTTTCTCTGACTTGAGACACCGTTTGTTTGCATCCAACGCCACTGAGGACCTTAATACAGTAGTCAATTACAGTATGTTCGCACACACACTCATAGTTATTTATCTATTTATTTATTTATTTATTTATGCATAGGCACAAATAAATTGTTTTCATTTGATCTCAAAACAGAGTTTTACGATAAATGGCAAACTCACCATTTCGACGAAGAACCCTCTGGCACAAGAACTGATCGGCCAGAGACAAAGTCTCAGCCACTACGACAAGCTTTTGGCGAACAAGATGTATTCGTGTATATGTATGTTAGCGTTTTTACATTGCGAATGCAATACTTTTGTAGATATAAATAGTTAAAATTTGTGTCAAATATTTTTGTTTATGTGTTATTTATGGTTCCAATATAATTTGAGTGAAATCATAATATGTTCTATATTTGAATGTATGTATCTAAGAAATGAATCAGCTACTAATTTCCTTTGTACTGATTATCAACATGCCATGAAGCATAATCATGACGGCAGTAACGAAAAACGGGGAATCCCTCACTGAATACCTTTCCTTAACCAGCAAAATGGGTGAAAAACTGTGGCCTCGAAGCGGATCCTTGCCAAAACGACGGTTACCTGAGGTCGGATTGCCTTTGTGCCTGCCGTTCGGGGACTTCCGGAAACTTCTGCGAAATTGTTACCCAGGGATACTATGGTGAGACTCAGACTCTGTTGAGACCAGTTTAGATAGTCATGCGGAGGTTAACTGTTCCAGGAATGAAGAGATTCAAATAGGTTTTTGAAGTCAATTTCATCTCTCAGCAATTGATTTGGTAGTGTGGGAGAATCAACTTTGCCTTGTGTCTGCATATATATACTGCTCTCATATCTGTCTACCTACCTATCTGTCTATCTATCTATCTATCTATATATGTTTATTTATATAAATATATTTATATATACATGTATTATATATGTGTACCATATGTATATATATATACATATACTGTATATGTATACACATATATATTTGCATGGTTTTATTGCTTGCGTTTCAAGGTAGGCCTAGCCTCATTATCAAAGCTGTAAAAGATATATGCAAACACATCAAAACATCATAAAAGACTCCGGCTTAAAAACAGTATGCTAAAAACAAATACAAAATATTCAGTTTAAAATGCCAGGAAAAAGGTATTACCATCCAAGTGGAAAGAAACAATACGAGCGACAAGGAGAAACATTACAAGTCCAGGGTAAACTTACGCTATGAAAACGGGGTGGAGGCAGTTTGCTGTCGAATCCAGAATTTCCCAATTCTCTACAGCATGCTAAAAGATGCAAAGTAAATATTGAATACAATCAATTTAAATCTTGCCAAGGGCAGCAGCTGGCAATCCTCGAGTCTTTGTGTCAAACAGGTGATCCCGAAGTTAAACAGCCAAGCTGCCTCCACCCTCCTTTCTTAGCATAAACTTACCCTGGACTTTTAACGTTTCTCCTTCTTGCTCGTATTATCTCCTTCCACTTGGATGGTATATAATACCTTTTCCTGGAATTTTAAACTGAATATTGTGTACTTGTTTTTCGCATACTAATTTTAAATACGAGTCTTTTATGATGTTTTGATGCACTTGCATATATTTTTACAGTTTCGATAATGACGCTCATTCCTACCTTGAAACGTAACAATAAGACCATATAAATGCCTGAGATGCCTTCCTCAAGCCCCTTTTGCATATATATATATATATATATATATTATATATATATATATATATATATATATATATATATATATGTATATGTATATATATGATATTGTTATGATGGATATATAGCATATTATATTTGATATATACTATAAGATATACAATGGTAAATATATAAATATATATATATATATATATATATATATATATATATATATATATATATATATATATATATATATATATATATATATATATATATATATATATATATATATATATATATATATATATTAAGCCCTATTGGCTGAGTCGAGTAGAGCTTCAGACTGTCACTCGAGAGAGGGCCGAGAGTTCAATTACCCCAGCCGGCCGAAATTGAAAAATTATGATAGAATCTATTTCTGGTGATAGAAATTCATTAGCATTTGATATAAATTCACTAATAAGATATACAATGGCAGACACTGCACCCACAAATAAGTCTAATCCTTCAGTACACCCTACAGAGACAATCATATATCTATAAAACATAGATTTTTTTTTTGTGTGTTGCCATCTTGCAATCAGGTGTAAGGTAGAGGTGTCCAGGAGGCTTCTTTTGTTTCAGCTTGGATCTAAATTCCGTGGGAACAATTTTACAAAATTCTGAATTCTTCTTTAAACAGTTATTTATGTGCGACAAGGAATGATCACCTTAGGAGATTAATTTAGATTGTTTAGTTTCTTAATTTTATTTATCCCTTTATTAGATTATAATTTCCACCTGGGTTATTTCTGGGTGCTAGAAACCGAGTCTGACTGTCATTGATCTTGGGGAGGTACACTAAAATTCTAAGTCCCAAAATGCGGTCTCTCTCTCTCTCTCTCTTTTCTCTCTCTCTCTGTCCTCTAAATCTCTGCTCCCAACTCAGTGAATGGAATTTTCCCTAAATTCACTCTCAAAATTTCCCTGTTTTGCATTGCATTTTCCCTAAATCACATACACATAAATTTCCTATATATATATATATATATTATATATATATATATATATATATATATATATATATATATATATATATATATATATATATATATATATATATATATATATATATGTGTGTGTGTGTGTGTGTGTGTGTATGTGTGTGTGCGTCGGGTATAAATACCGTACATATATTAGTTTTTTATATATATAAGAAGTTCCACTTACCTTTTCCTTTGAATGTTTGAACTGTCATACATCAAGTCTTCCATAAATCCATTTGTAACTACTTAATTTTCATCATACATTTCTTCACCCGTAAAGTTAGCATATTTTCCTGTGATTTTAAATGATGACGATGATAAGTCGTCAAATCTTCTTTTAGGGTGCAGGAATCCAAACTTGAAGTGTTCAAGGAATTTCTCTGTTTCGTTTTCATTAAATTTACTTGTGGGAGACACAGTGAACTTGCCATAAATTTTTCTAAGAGGGAATAAAGGGGAATCGTCGTCCTTTTTCATTTCCTTCCCTGCTTTCCAAAAGCTCCTGATGCGCTCTTATCATTCTCCAACTTTAGGGAAGCGTTCCTCAACAAACGCCATTCCCTACCTAAGTCAATTACATTTTCCTGAGGAACTAGGTTAGGGAAATGACTTGCTATAGAGGCACTGGAAGGAAGGGACTTTTCTAAAATGCTCTGTGGGTCTAATGCATTCAGATTTGTTAGTACAGGATTCATGATGTTAAATCTTCTTAGCATCTGTGAAGCTCCTTCTCTGTAAAAATCTAAGCATCTCAACCTGAAGTAGTGTAACTGATCCTTACTAATATCATGGTTCATCTGCAATGAAATCGCAACTTTGCCACCCTGGTAAATTTCTTCCAATGGAAGAAAATTGGAACGATTGTTCAAAAATAGTTGATAAAACACTGGACACTCTATCTGCTACAAAGGTTATAAATTTTTGGCTCTTCTGCTTGTATTTCCTTAAGATCAATGAAGATGTGTAAAACAATATCCAAAAATTCTAAGTATAACTTATTTAGTGGGTCATCCAGTTTTGCCAGAATAGATTCGGCAGCTAGGAGCCGATCATTCAAAGCAGCTTGTACAAAGAAAAGCTTTAAGGCAGGCAATTGTTCGAGCAGTCGTCTTACAACACTACGAAGTGACGACCATCGAGTTTGGCACACATGAAGAATTTTGTGGGGTTTTATATTTCAAATTCCTGGAATTCCTTCAACATGCTCGACTGGGACAATTTTTGACAAGCATATGATGAACATAAATGAAACGAGTGGCAAATGCACTTCATTACAAATAAACTTGGCATTTCCTCTTTAAATAACATTGAAAGGGAATTATTCTTTCGCATCATGACATTTGCGCCGTCAGCTGCAAAGCCAATCAGATTTTTCTTGTAAGGAATATTAGCTGCAGTAAAAACAGTTTTAATATGTTGGGAACGAATAGATGCTGTAGCACTTTCCAAGGGAACACGCGATAAGAAACAGTCCTTTACACCTTTGTCTGTTAAAACTCTCACAACGAGAGCTACATGCTTTATACAACCTCGATCCGTGGATTCGTCTACTATGAGGGAAAATGGTAGTTTTCAGAAGTTCACGAGATCACCTTGGCTCCTCTTTCCTAAAACATTATTAATAATCATTTTACATTTAGTTTTACTACACTTCAAGCTTTTAGCTACCTCAGAATCGGGACAGACAGCTTTTACTGCAGAAACATTCCGTATCAACTGTTGTAAATGGAAGACTGAGTTCACTCACAACTCCAGCTAACCTTACTTCACATTCTTGTACTTTTTTCAAGTTTGGTTTTTCCACTTACAGATGGCATATTTGCAACTCTTACAGTACCTTTCATACTGTTAACATGGAATATGTGATTTTTTCCCGCAGCATGTTTCTCTATTTCTGGTTTCCCAGCTTTTCCATCTGATCTGCACAGTTTGCAATGGAAATATAGAGGTCCTTTATCACTTTTGGTCAACCAGGTACTGAGTTTTGGGTCCCTTTCCCATTTATCAGTATATTCCTGAGTAGATGGCAGTCGTTTTCGCTTGGCAGGAAGTGTATCTTGTGTTGAAGCCATATTTTAACCACGCTATGTTACTGATTCCCCTCTGCTATGATACTGCATAGGTTGCGGTAACTGATGCGGGCTGAAGGTTCTTAGCCAAGAAGTAACATGGCTATGCGAAACCTGTCAATCCAACACGTAGCAAACGGGTAAGGTTAGCAATAATCCGTCAAGCAATATCCTATTTCACACCTCACTCCGAGCCCGAGGGGTGGGAGGTACCTTCTTGATATACTGTAGGAAAAATGTGCATAGCTTTGAATAAAATAAGTTAGTAATCCTGTACTAATGATCTAGCATTTTCCTTATGCTAATTGTATTTTTTGTAGGTTTTCCCGTAATATTCAAAAAGTTCCCTGTTATCTTCTTAAAAATTCCCTGATTGTTGCATTTTCCTCCCTGTTTTCCCTGTTGGCATGAAAATTTCCCTAAAACAGGGAAATTTCCCTGTACTTGGCAGCACTGGGACTCCACTTGCAAAGATGCTTCCCTTTACAGTATATGGATCTGTCTGAGTATGCAAGTCGTGGGTGGCCAAGTCTAGTAAAATTTTCATAAGTGCCACCTCTCTATAGTCTCTTTCATTAAACTTCGTATGTGTATTGTTCGATTAATCACTTACAGCCGCGTTGGTTTCTTACAGAGGCTGAATTCGCATTTCTAGCACTCGTGGTACACACGTCATTAAGGTTTGGCGTCAGGCTATGGCTATCAAACATTGCAGAATTGAAAATGTAATTCTGCGTCTCTTGTCTATTTACATATAATCTTAACTAGTGTTTCCATTACAGTTGTTTCCACTATATATATATACTGTATATCAGCGCAAAGGTGGACCATGGAAACGTACTAATTTGAGCATAATTCTTTATTTCCAACGTTTCGTAATAACTTTATTACATCATCAGGGAATCTGTTCAATAATGAATAAAATTACTTTAAGAACTGCTCTAAAAATCAATAAAATTCATTAAATACGGCATAGTTAGAATACAAGATAAAAAAAAACGAAGAAAACCAAAAACGACATAAAAGCCCAAAATCAAAGACCGCTAACCAACCTTATACCAAGAAGGCAGAAGACCGAATGCATAAATAAAAAGTTAACTCGGGTACAGCTGAGCAGAGGAGGCCTGGGCATTTAACTGGGAACCAGTTGTTTAATAAATAATGATTCCAGGATGGGCAGTTCGCATGCATTGGTTGTTTGGCCTATGATACAGAAATCATTTCTATCAATATATGTTTTTATTTATGCATTCTGTCTTCTGCCTTCTTGGTATAAGGTTGTTTAGTGGTCTTTGATTTTGCTTTTATGTCATTTTTGTTTATTTTTTTATCTTGTATTCTAACTATGCAGTATTTAATTTTTTTTTTATTTTTAGAGCAATTTTTAAAGTAATTTTATTCATTATTTAACAGATTCCTGATGATGCAATAAAGTTATTAAATAAACGTTGGAAATAAAGAATTATGCTCAAATTAGTACGTTTCCACAGTCCACCTTTTGCCGTCGCCTACTTCTGTTTATATATATATATATATATATATATATATATATATATATATATATATATATATATATATATATATATATATATATATATATATATATATATATTTGTTACGTGGGTCATTAGGGTGGTGAGTTTAGTTATTAATTACTGTGATTTATATTGCCTAAGACCCACATAATCCTGTCAATTAAGGCTGAAAATTACCAAAAAAAAAAGGCAGATAATCAACATAATTAGATCAGGTCGCCAGTTGAGACTAGAGTTACTGAATATAGGGATTTATTCTGAGCACATGAACTAAACTAACAACATTACTCAAACAAGTAGTTTCAACAAAGTAAAATAAAAGTGTTAACTGATTTCTTACGGTAGCTAACAACAGCTCCGACTTCGTCCCATTTCGGACACGATATTTCAACATAAAGGGGTGAATAATGCAATGGCTCAGGCCCTCTTGTGACGGATGGTACCTAGACAAGTGAGTATTAAAACAACTACGACCGAGAAGTGAACTTTGGTGAAGTTAAAAGTTAATCGGGCTGATAACTCATTCATTCTTTTTACTTCTAGAATGCGGCATTCCCTTACTTCTTCCATATTTCCTGAATATATGCAAATGCGGGCGAAGTCCCATTCGTTCACGTTGTAGCCATGTTGGATTCGATCAGTCACTGAGACCTCCGCCGCCTCATCATAGAATAAATCGGATTTAAAACGCCTTCTCTTCACTTTGCAGACAGCATGCTGTCCAGCTGTTCTCAAAATGTCACCAGCGAGGGAACCGTGACGTCTCCTAATTACCCAAATAACTATTCACCCGGTAAGTTCAGAAGAGTTGGGACACGAACTTTAACATATATTGAGCTCATTTCCCCACCACATCAGTTTAACTTCCACAGAGGCAGTAGGGAATCATATCCAGTCATCAGAGAAAAGTTTTCATCTCATCAAAGCGAAGGGAAAAAGAAATGCAATGAAATTTATTAGATCACGAGAAAGTACTTCAGATCCTTTTGACTATGATTAGAACAAATCGCCACTTGAGACTTCTTCCTCCCCACTCTCCAGTTAATCTCAAGATTCGGCTTGAAAACTGAATGACAAGTGGCTCAGAGTAACAGCAACGTGATCGTTTAGGCATTAAAAGTGAATCTCACATTTTCAGCCTCAATTTGGTACCATTTGCAAATAGGTTGTGGCCTTTGATTTTTTTTTTTTTTTTATAAAAGGGCTGTTTTAAATCAAATCAGAAGTCGCGCTGACCACCAAAATGTTTGATACTGAAATATTAAAAAAAAAGTAAAAATTTTCATTGCCATAATTAATTTGCATGCTCTTTCACGATAATATATTCATATACTATGTTCATATAGAATGCTGGTTTTGCACCATACGGTATAATAATAATTTTCTTCCAAGTTACCTATTTAATGATCCATGTTATCTAAATTAGACGCCGGGCATCGCTCAAGCCAAATGAGCAAATCTTGGCCGCTGGCCGGCACGGTGTTGGCCGACCCTGTCGTAGGTCGTCAAGCGAATAATTATTGCGAAGTAACCAGCTTTGTCTTAGGTTTTATCCTCTCTGAACTACCTGAAGTGTGTCACCATGCCAGCGACAGTTCACAACGTCAGTTTGTCGTTGCAGGGACGAAATGCGTCAAATGGATCCAGGCTCCTCCGTGCCACTTCGTCAACGTCACCTTCAGCGCCTTCGAAATGTACGGGCAGAGCTCCTCTGCGACAGGAGTGACTGCTGCTTTCTGGACTTTCTGGAGATCAGGACTCAAGACCTTCACAGTGGCGACGTGTGAGAATTTCCTCCTTTGTTTGATAGAGTTGTGGACAGCGGTGTTGTCTTCTAGATGTTGAAATTCAAGTTATTAGACATTGTGTACTACATAAATGGAATTATAGGCTGCTGTGATTTTACAATGAAGTTCAAATCAATAGGAGTACTGTTCTGAACTAAGGATTAAATGTTATGTTATGAGAATTTCAGATTTTAAGTTTCTGCTGTGTTCTAACAACTTGCTCTCACGACGTTAGAATCCTTCTTATGTGAATTGTTTCCGTGAACAAAAAATCACACTTTGTACCAGGATCAGTCTGCCTCATCTTCTACGCAAAAAAGCCGAGGAAAGATTGATTGATTGATGTAATGTTCTCTGGCATCGGGAAACGCCCAGGAAAGAGGGGGAAATGGGGGTGGGGTGGGGTGGGTAGGTGTGGGAGAGGGTCCTATATAAGAACGATGATGTTCACCTTTTCATATTTCTGTAAAGCTTCCTTCATTATTCATTTCTTCTTTTATGAAAATGGGTTTATTGCACGTATAAAGAGCACCTATGACGTAGAGATTCATTGTTTGCCGTCAATGAATAACTAGAATTTACACATGAGAATGTTAACGAATTATGCAATCCTCGGCTCATAACGTCCAATTATCCCAACAAAATGTACTCCAGGGCATTCGGAAACGCTCAAAAAAAAAAAAAAAAAAAAAAGCAGCTAATCTAATAATTATCCTTTCTTTGTGTTGCAGGTACTGTGGCAGCGATATTGGCCCCGGCTCGTCCTTCACCTCTGTCAGCAATCACCTCATTCTGTTCTTCGAGGCAGAGACTGGCTCCTTCCCCGGCTGGGCAGCCAGCGTGAGATTTGAGCCCCAATCAGAGTGCTCGTAAGTCGGTTTGTCATTTGTTTCTTCTCCCGTTCAAGTCAACATCGGTCCACATGATAACCTTTAGGTGAAATGCACCTTAGACACGAGCATTTGGGTATTTTCATAACAAAAATGGTAGACACCAGACAAAGCCTAAAATCTAACCTTCTCTCTCACTTTCTTGTGGATGTTATTCTTGCACATTTGGTCCAAATTGCAGGAATCATCTTGGCGAATAGAGCCGAATCGTTCAGTTTTCAGAATTTTCAGCGAACGTAGAATAAATGTAGAAATTTCTCATTAATTCTCCTGACTCTTGCCTTGGAATGTTCGCTGCTAACCACTGGTATAACCTCCATCTTTTATTGTAACAAACTTATTACATATTTCTTCATTTAGAGCAACGCTGTAATGTACATTATGCGATAATTTTGAACAGCGCATGCGCATGCCTGTATACTGGACTTACGACGTGAACTACTTATATAACACTAAGCATGCACCGGAAAAATCAGCTGAAGATGAAAAAAACTGCAGACGAAGCAAATTGCAAAGCAAAAGAAATATAATTAGGAAAAGTCGCTGAACTACAGTTCCACTTAGGACATTTTGGAAGGAGAAATTTGGTGTCCCTCCAAAGGGAGTCAGCGCTTTTCCCAGCGGAGGTTTCTCTTATCGCTATTATGAGAAACAATTAATTCTCTAAATTAAGACATTAATAGCAAACAATTTGTTTTGTTTATTTATTTTTTTAACAAATGTTATGATTGGATACAACTCTGACTGGAAGAAGAAGAAGAAGAAGAAGAGGGATTTCCAAAAAAAAAAAAAAAAATTCTGGTAAATGATTTATGATTCGTAGCCATATTTCAGAAAGTCGAGAGCAAAGAAAAGATCAATACTGTCATAGTTTCACGGGAAAATTTTAAGGAATCATTTGTTGCAACATTAACTGTATAAATGAAAAGAAAACCAGAATATTTTCATGAAGCGATTACAATAGACACGAATATGAAAACCGTTTAAGCTACAGTATATTGCAGTTAGTTATCAGTAATATTATCCACGTAATATAAGAGGTAGTATGGTATATGTGATACGCTGATTTTTATTATTTTGTTACACATTTAGGTCCACCACAGACTCTGCCGGTACATCCTTAGCGAAAACATCTATTGCTAATACTAAATTTACACCTGGGGAGAGAACATCAACTACAACAAAAAAACCAGTGGCACCTACAACAGTAGCAGATTCCACAACAAGGAAAGCTTCCACAACCATCACTGCAGCTACATCCACTGAATTAACAAAAGCTACTAAAGGTACAGCAGAGCCTGTCGAAACAAACACAATGGAAGCACCTGACCTGTCTACATTCTCTACTGCAATTACAAGCACAAGCACAATAAGTACTGCTTCTAAGACTACAACCATCACTAGAACTACAACAGAACCAACCAACAACACATCTAGAACTACACTGCAACCAGCAACTACCATCACCAAAACTACAGCAGAACCAAGCACAAGCACCACTATTGCTAAACCTGAGAAAACTACAACCACAGCTACAACTACAACAGAACCAACAACCACAGCTACAACTACAACAGAACCAACAACCACATCAACAACTACACCAAAACCAACAACTACTACAACCAGATTATCAGAACCAAGCATAAGCACCACTATTACTAGACCTGAGAAAACTACAACCACAGCTACAACTACAACAAAACCAACAACCACAGCTACAACTACATCAGAACCAACAACCACAGCTACAACTACAACAAAACCAACAACCACAGCTACAACTACACCAGGACCAACAACCACAGCTACAACTACACCAAAACCAACAACCACAGCTACAACTACAACAGAACTAACAACCACAGCGACAACTACAACAGAACCAACAACCACAGCTACAACTACAACAGAACCAACAACATCATCAACAACTACACCAAAACCAACAACTATTACAACCAGATTATCAGAACCAAGCACAAGCGCCACTATCACTAAATCTGAGAAAACTACAACCACAGCTACAACTACAGCAAAACCAACAACCACAGCTACAACTACAACAAAACCAACAACCACAGCTACAACTACATCAGAACCAACAACCACAGCTACAACTACAACAAAACCAACAACCACAGCTACAACTACACCAGAACCAACAACCGCAGCTACAACTACACCAAAACCAACAACCACAGCTACAACTACAACAAAACCAACAACCACAGCTACAACTACACCAGAACCAACAACCACAGCTACAACTACACCAGAACCAACAACCACAGCTACAACAAAACCAACAACCACAGCTACAACTACACCAGAACCAACAACCACAGGTACAACAAAACCAACAACCACAGCTACAACTACACCAGAACCAACAACCACAGCTACAACTACACCAGAAACAACAACCACAGCTACAACTACAACAGAACCAACAACCACAGCTACAACTACAACAAAACCAACAACAACAGCTACAACTACACCAGAACCAACAACCACAGCTACAACAAAACCAACAACCACAGCTACAACTACACCAGAACCAACAACCACAGCTACAACTACAACAGAACCAACAACCACAGCTACAACTACACCAGAACCAACAACCACAGCTACAACTACAACAGAACCAACAACCACAGCTACAATTACAACACAGCCAATAACCACAGCTACAACTACAATAGAACCAACAACCACAGCTACAACTACACCAAACCCAACAACATCAACAACTACACCAAAACCAACAACTACTACAACCAGATTATCAGAACCAAACACAAGCACCACTATTACTAAACCTGAGAAAACCACAGCTACAACTACAACAGAACCAACAACCACAGCTACAACTACAACAAAACCAACAACCACAGCTACAACTACACCAGAACCAGCAACCACAGCTACATCTACAACAGAAGCAGCAACCACAGCTACAACTACAACACAACCAACAACCACAGCTACAACTACAACAGAACCAATAACCACAGCTACAACTACACCAAAACCAACAACATCAACAACTACACCAAAACCAACTACTACAACCAGATTATCAGAACCAAGCACAAGTACCACTATTACTAAACCTGAGAAACTACAACCACAGCTGCAACTACACCAGAACCAACAACCACAGCTACAACTACACCAGAACCAACAACCACATCAACAACTATTACAACCAGATTATCAGAACCAAGCACAAGCACCACTATTAATAAACCTGAGAAAACTACAACCACAGATACAACTACAACAGAACCAACAACCACAGCTACAACTACAACACAACCAACAACAACATCAGCAACTACACCAACAATTTCTACAACCAGATTATCAGAACCAAGCACAAGCACCACTATTACTATACCTGAGAAAACTACAACCACAGCTACAACTACAACAGAACCAACAACAACATCAGCAACTACACCAACACCAACAACTACTACAACCAGATTATCAGAACCAAGCACAAGCACCACTATTACTAAACCTGAGAAAACTACAACCACAGCTACAACTACAACACAACCAACAACCACAACAACTACAACAGAACCAACAACCACATCAACAACTACACCAAAACCAACAACTACTACCACCAGAACATCAGAACCAAGCACAAGTGCCACTATTACTACACCAGAACCACCAACAACTACACCAAAACCAACAACTACTTCCACAAGAATAACAATAGAACCAAGAACAAGCACTATTAATATTACACCTGGTACTATAACTGCACCAGTACCTGCCACACCAACCTCTACAACTACACCAGAAACATTAAGAACTACTGCTAGAACCTCAACAAATGATACTGAAATCACCACATTCATGACTACCAGTTCTGCTGGGCCCTTCAATGCAACAATCACTGCATATACAATCCTTCCTGCTTCAACCACATTCCGAACAACTAATGCTACCACAACGTCACCTCGTACCACTTCCACTACTGGAACCACACCGAGAACAACCACAAACATACCAACAACAGCCACTGTCAGTATCACAAGGTACAGCCAAGGCACTGTTTTAATTCACATCCTTTTTATTTACTATGATGATTTGGGAGGCTTTTTGTCTAAGATTCATTGGGTTTAGTTCTTTAGATAGTTGAATTCAGACCTGTAACAGCGACAAAAACTTCATCAGCTGAGATTTGAGTTGCATTGTGACAGACTCTGAGAAGATCTGTTACAGCAGCATACTTCATCAGCTGAGATTTGAGTTGCATTGTGACAGACTCTGAGAAGATCTGTTACAGCAGCATACTTCGTCAGCTGAGATTTGAGTTGCATTGTGACAGACTCTTAGAAGATCTTTAACAGCGACACAAACTTCATCAGCTAAGATTTGAGTTGCATTGTGACAGACTCTGAGAAACTTTACATTGTGAAAGTAAGTGGCGTCTCATGTGTTGTACTTAGCACTTGACAGCATCTGTGACCTGCCTATAAAGATACTGAGCTTACAGGCAGTGGCAATTTTACTCTTAAAATATGCCTAACGAATGGTTACCATCTCATCAGAAAAAAAGATAAGTTACAGAATACATATTTCAGACCTCTGCTCTGACAGTAATTTCTGAGAATTAAACCTTCCACATAGAATTCAGTGTTTAGTTTATGTTCTTAGTCCTTTGTCATTCAGTTATAATTATCTCGAAAGAAAGGGAAGTAAGTTATGGGCTGTTTTATGTAACATACTTGTAAGTCCAAGCCGTTGATTTTTCACTTAGAGGCCATTAAAATAATATACAAAATTTTGGTTTCCTTAAAACTTTTAAAGCATTGAATCATAATAATACCCAAAATATTAATTGAAGACAGTATGTAAAATATTGATTATTTAAAATGATATATAAAGGTTCTAATTATTCTATATTATATATATATATATATATATATATATATATATATATATATATATATATATATATATATATATATATATAATTAGATATATATATATATATATATATATATATATATATATATATATATATATATATAATATCAATATTTACTTTATCATAATAGATTATTCAATCAATGAAGAAAGGCAATATTGGATCTGCTCAGTACATGGATGGGTGATCACCCAGAAAATTCAGATGCCATAAGTACTCCATGAATATTACATTTTTAAGTGATGTGTAAAAATCATCATTCCTATTTCATGATAGCACTGATATTCATAAACTGCACTTGATTTCATTCTAAGATTATCAAATAATTTCACATCATGCAGTTATGTAGTATTTGCCAAACACTCACTCTCCATTACGGTTGTGAACTTGTCTTGCACCTGCTTGTGATATGTATGCAACAAGTTGCTGACATGATCAAGATTTCCAGGAGGACTTTGGCAATGGTGGGTCAGGAATTCCACAATCTCAGGAAAATGTTCATAAATGCAGTTCACTATTTCTTAAGTTCTATGATGTTTTTAGTAAGTGTAATCACTCGTGTCTACCAAGGGACGCCACTACTTCTGCAAGGTCGACCACTGGAACTGCAACAACCATTACTACGCCAACAACTACCAGACCTGCTGCCACTACTACACCAACCACTGCCACACCTACCACCACTGCTCCACCAAAAACTACCACAATTATCTCACTGGCCACCACTAATACACCAAAAACTACCACAACCACTACACCAGCAACTACCACAACTGCCACACCTAGTTCACCATCAACCACCACAACTGACACAACTACTACACCAAAAGCTGTCAAAACTACTACTACTACTACTGCACAAACCACTACCACTCTTGACACCACTACTACACCAAAAACTACCATAAGTGCTACACCAACAACTACCACACCTGCCAGCACTACTACCATAACTACCACCACTACAACAGCAAAACCTACCACTACCATTCCTACTGCCACACCTAGTTCACCATCAACCACCACAACTGACACAACTACTACACCAAAAGCTGTCAAAACTACTACTACTACTACTGCACAAACCACTACCACTCTTGACACCACTACTACACCAAAAACTACCATAAGTGCTACACCAACAACTACCACACCTGCCAGCACTACTACCATAACTACCACCACTACAACAGCAAAACCTACCACTACCATTCCTACTCCAACAACTACCACACCTGCCACTACTAAACAAAAAACTACCACTCCTGGTACCACTACTACTCCAAGACCTACCACAACAACTACCACACCTGCCACCACTACCACAACTACCACACCTGCCACCACTACCACAACAACTACCACACCTGCCACCACTACCACAAAAACTACCACACCAACAACTACCACACCTGCTACCACTACCACACCAAAGGCTACAACAACTACACCAACAACTACCATCTCTGCTACCACTACCACACCAAACCTACCACAACTACTACCACACCTGTCACCACTACTACTCCAAAACCTACCACAACTACTACTACACCAAAGGCTACCACAACTACTACCACACCTGCTACCACTACTACACCAGAGGCTACCACAACTACCACCACACAAACAACTACCACACCTGCTACCACTACTACAACAGAGGCTACCACAACTACTACCACACAAACAACTACCACACCTGCTACCACTACTACACCAGAGGCTACCACAACCACTACCACACCTGCTACCACTACTACAACAAAGGCTACCACAACTACTACCACACCTGCTACCACTACTACAACAGAGGCTACCACAACTACTACCACACCTGCTACCACTACTACAACAGAGGCTACCACTACTACACCAGAGGCTACCACAACTACTAACACACCTGCTACCACTACTACACCAGAGGCTACCACAACTACTACCACACCTGCTACCACTACTACAACAAAGGCTACCACAAGTACTACCACACCAACAACAACCACACCTACTACCACTACTACACCAGAGGCTACCATAACTACTACCACACCAACAACTACCACACCTGCTACCACTACTACAACAGAGGCTACCACAACTACCACCACACCAACAACTACCACACCTGCTACCACTACTACACCAGAGGCTACCACAACTACTACCACACCTGCTACCACTACACCAGAGGCTACCACAACTACTACCACACCTGCTACAACTACTACAACAGAGGCTACCACAACTACTACCACACCAACAGCTACCACACCTGCTACCACTACTACAACAGAGGCTAGCACAACTACTACCACACCTGCTACCACTACTACACCAGAGGCTACCACAACTACTAGCACATCTGCTACCACTACTACAACAGAGGCTACCACAACTACTACCACACCAACAGCTACCACACCTGCTACCACTACTACAACAGAGGCTAGCACAACTACTACCACTACTACACCAGAGGCTACCACAACTACTAGCACATCTGCTACCACTACTACAACAGAGGCTACCACAACTACTACCACACCAACAACTACCACTACTGCACCAGAGGCCACCACAACTACTACCACACCTGCTACCACTACTACAACAAATGCTACCACAACTACTACCACACCAGCAACTACCACTACTACACTAGAGGCTACCACAACTACTACCACACCAACAACTACCACACCTGCTACCACTACTACAACAGAGGCTACCACAACTACTACAACAACAACAACTACCACACCTGCTACCACTACTACAACAGAGGCTACCACAATCACTACCACACCAAGAACTACCACACCTGCTACCACTACTACACCAGAGGCTACCACAACTACCACACCAACAACTACCACTACTACACCAGAGGCTACCACAACTACTAGCACATCTGCTACCACTACTACAACAGAGGCTACCACAACTACTACCACACCAACAACTACCACTACTACACCAGAGGCTACCACAACTACTACCACACCTGCTACCACTACTACAACAGAGGCTACCACAACTACTAGCACATCTGCTACCACTACTACAACAGAGGCTACCACAACTACTACCACACCAACAACACCACTGCTACTAAACAGAGGCTACCACAACTACTACTACCAACACCCACACCTGCTACCACTACTACAACAGAGGCTACCACAACTACTACCACACCAACAACTACCACACCTGCTACCACTACACCAGAGGCTACCACAAGTACTACCACACCAACGACTACCACACCTGCTACCACTACTACAACAGAGGCTACCACAACTACTACCACACCAACAACTACCACACCTGCTACCACTACTACAACAGAGGCTACCACAACTACTACCACACCAACAACTACCACACCTGCTACCACTACTACAACAGAGGCTACCACAACTACTACCACACCTGCTACCACTACTACACCAGAGGCTACCACAAGTACTACCACACCAACAACTTCCACACCTGCTACCACTACTACACCAGAGGCTACCACAACTACTACCACACCAACAACTACCACAACTGCTATCACTACAACACCAAAGGCTACCACAACTACTACCACACCAACAACTACCACACCTGCTACCACTACTACACCAGAGGCTACCACAACTACTACCACACCAACGACTACCACACCTGCTACCACTACTACACCAAAGGCTACCACAACTACTACCACACTGCTACCAGAGGCTACACACAACTGCTACCACACCAACAACTACCACCTGCTACTACTACACCAAAGGCTACCACAACTACTACCACACCAACAACTACTACACCTGCTACCACTACTACACCAAAGGTTACCACAACTACTACCACACTTGCTACCACTACTACACCAAAGACTACCACAACTACTACCACACCAACTACTACCACAACTGCTACCACTACTACACCAGAGGCTACCACAACTACTACTACACCAATAACTACCACACCTGCTACCACTACTACACCAAAGGCTACCACAACTACTACTACCACACCTGCTACCACTACTACACCAAAGGCTACCACAACTACTACCACTACTACACCAAAGGCTACCACAACTACTACCACACCTGCTACCACTACTACACCAAAGGCTACCACAACTACTACCACTACTACACCAAAGGCTACCACAACTACTACCACACCAACAACTACCACTACTACACCAAAGGCTACCACAACTACTACCACACCTGCTACCACTACTACACCAAAGGCTACCACAACAACTACCATGCCTGTCACCACTACCACACCTGCTACCACTACTACACCAAAGGCTACCACAACTACCACCACACCTGCTACCACTACTACACCAAAGGCTACCACAACAACTACCATGCCTGTCACCACTACCACACCTGCTACCACTACTACACCAAAGGCTACCACAACTACCACCACTACTTCAGCTACATTCACGACAACAACCAGCCTTTCCACTACAACACCAGCAACGACAACAACCACTACCTATCTCCCTGTGACCAATCTTACCACAGTTGCAGTTTCACTCACACCCCCTCCTCTGCACACCACACCCAAAGCTACAACCACAAAAACATCAACAACAACAACAACAGCCCATATGACAGCTGGTGAGACTATTACACCTGCAACACAAGCTATTAACACCACCTCTACAAAAACCACACCTACTACAACCACAAAAACCTCAACAACAACAACAACAACAACAGCCCACACAACTGCTGGTGAGACTATTACACCTGCAACACACGCTATTAACACCACCTCTACAAAAACCACACCTACTACAACCACGACACCTCCCACGACAATTGCTTATACAACTACGCCCATGAGTGGTCATTGCAAAGAAGAGGTTGTCAGTGCTGATGTCTTCCGCTGGATCTCTCCCAACTTCGGCAGGGGCAATTACCCTCCCAACACTTTCTGCTCTCTCTCCCGGTCATCCGTAAGTAGCAACATCTCTTTACCTCTCACTCTGTCTAAGCTTACATATCAAAACACACACACACTTATTATATAGAAATTATATAGTTAGTTCCTCATTGGACGGGTGGGTACCATTCTCAGCTGGCACTCTGCTGGTCCCGCGTTCGATTCCCTGACCAGCCAATGAAGGATTAGAGGAATTTATATCTGGTGATAGAAATTCATTTCTCGCTATAATGTGGTTCGGATTCCACAATAAGCTGTAGGTCCCGTTGCTAAGTAACCAATTGGTTCTTAGGCCAGCCAGCCCTTTCTAGGAGAGCTGTTAATCAGCTTAGTGGTCTGGTTAAACTAAGGTATACTTAACTTTATATATATATATATATATATATATATATATATATATATATATATATATATATATATATATATATATATATATATATGCATATATACATATATAGGCATTCCATTCCCCGGTTAACAGCAGGCTCGGTTAACAGTGATCCGGTTTTATGGGGCTTGTCTAGCGACGAAAATTGGCAATTTTCGGTGCTGAAAATCGCCGATTTCCACTTATCAGCGCTGATAGTTGGGTACTGGCACCGACATACCTAACAGAGGCGCTGGTAACCAAAATCGGCGCTGATAAACCCCGAAAATCACCAATAAAGCAAATCAGCTAGCAGCAATTTTCGGTTATCATTACACCCTCAGAAATGGAACCCGCTGATAACCGGGGATTGCCTGTATATATATATATATATATATATATATATATATATATATATATATATATATATATATATATATATACATACATACATATATGTGTATATAATTATACTCCTTAAAGTTAGTTTCTGTGGTGTTCCACAACTAGAAAGAGGGGTCAGATACAATTATTAACTGGTCACAATGTGACCTATTAATACTTGGACACAAACACACACACACACATATATATATATATAGTGTTCTGTTGATGGCCTCCTGGACCTTATTGTGACCTATAATTTATTCTGACCCCTCTTCCCAGTTATGAAAGACATGAGCTCACAAAATTTTAGATGTACAATTCAGCGCTCTAGCCCGCTCTGGAGTCGAAGCTAAAGCAATTGGTGGTGAGGCAAACGCACTAACAGTGAGGTTCACCAAACAACCAATGTTGACGAGCCTCGAGCGGTTCCTCAGTTCCGACAGAAAGGGACAGGCGTTCCTCTGCTTGACGTCCACTTCGCCACTATTTCCATTTTTGATAACAGATTATTGTTCTCATTTATTAGTTTATTTTTAGCAGCTAATTATCTACGATTTTATTTCTTAACTGAAATGTATTTGAGTCTCGACTTCCCTGTGCTCGTTTTGAATGCTTAAAACTTATGACAATAAACTTCCTGGAGTTACTGGTTCGTATAATTTCTTAAAGGCTCGTCCTTACGATTTTGTATGTTCTGCTACCGTAATATCCAGATACACAATGTTTGTTATTATTATTATTATTATTTTATAGTTATGCTTCGCAAACTCTGCTGACTGTACGCCGCGAGATAAACTAGGGAGACTCATTTATTCCTCTCGCAGATACATGCTCAAAGCCGTTACTAACTGCCATTCTTTTGCCATCCTGTTCACAGTCTGAACCTTCCTGGGCCCGCGTCACTTTCAACACCTTCCTTCTGGAGTCATTTTGGCGACTGCGACGGAGGCTCTGCTTCGATTACGTCTCTTTCAAATCCATTCCTTACTTCGGTGAAGAAAAGTTAGTGTTCTTACAGCACTTATGCTCATTCACTGATTGTTCATATATGATTGCATAAACAAATCTTCTCAGTTATTCCACATGTTTGAATTCCATTTTTGCTTATATCTATAATTGAACACACAACCCATTCTGTAGATTTAAACAGATTAACTCTATGTATAAATGCTAACTAATGGCCAACTAAGAAAGAATATGGGATCGGCCCCGGAACGAAAACTATTCAGTTGTTCAAAATCTTCGGGAGAAAACAAAACAAGTTCGGGGAAAATCCCGCGAGTGTGTGAATGAGACGGCACGGAGGTGACTTCAGCTTGATTCTGCGACTGTCGAAATTTCAAAAAGGCTCCTTTATCTAAATCTCAGTTACAGGTATATCATTCCCGAGTCGATTCAAATAACAGTGACAGTTTTCTGAAGCCTGGTTTCCTTATGTACCACTGCACGCTTTTTTTTTTTTTTACTTGTCATAAGGGCTGCTCCGACAGCAAGAACAACAGCAACCTGGGTTTTGAATTTACTGTTAACATGAAGTAAAATATCTCTCGAGTACTTTTTCCTGAAAGTGTCACACTACCTGGATGCCTCCAGTACCTAATCAGTTTGCTCAGTATTCCAGATAAAATATGGAAACATCATAAATATCTTTGGATTCTATCGCCCTCTTAAGCTGGAAAGGTTCGGACAACACTACTGGCTTTCCAAAGTATTCTAAAAGTCTCTGTTCTCGCGGCTTTTGTCCTTCCAGATTCTGCGGTTCTAAAAGCGGAGAAGTTCGGCTTCCATCTTATAATTTCAGAGCAGAGTTTATCAGTGACTCGTTTCTCAGTTTTCCTGGATTCAACATCACCATCGCTCGAGAGACGTCCGAGTGTCACAAGGTAAGGTGCTGGCATCTGCAGTGGAAAGCTTCTCTACTGATTAACTGTATGATAACGGTTCACGAGAATAAACCATGAAAATAAACTGACTTATCCATTAATATATTTAAACTGGAGTTCCAACGACGGGAAGCAGTTATGCAATTCAAATATAAATACTGACGCATTAAAGAAATATTAAAGTAACAATGCTAGCAATTCAAGAAAAAAGCCGAATGTACAAGGCTCACAGTGTTAGTTTAATGTACGCAAGCATACATTTCATCATGATTTTTAATTGGCAAACACCAGATTAAGGCTGCAGCATCAAGACTTTTGAAAAGATAATCAGTATTATATCATGTCATTATTAATTAATGTCTTTCTTCGGTAATGACAAGAACAGGCGCGCCTGAAAGTTCGACAGTTATATGTTTGGTGTAGGGAAGAGTGAGAGTGGAGGTTTGCTGTCATAGGAGAGGCGGAACCGAACATGGTCCAAATGTTTTTTGGACCGAGGAATTGAAAAACTGGACGTGAAATATGTAAAGACAAGCGAGTTGGAAGCACCCGATGAAAGAATCGTGTAGAGAATAAAGGCTGAGAGTAGACTAACGATAGAACGATAGAGGTAACTAGAACTGGCTAGAGCAGTTCAGTGGGATGCCTCTGGGAGCTGAGAAAATATGAGCGAGAATTGCATCGGGATGAAGGTTAAAATAAGTGGGCGCCTGGATATTGAGTGTAGATTATCAAAAGAGGAGAGTGTAGCATTATGGATTAATGTTGGCTCAAAAAACACTGGAGTGGCAACAAGGACGCAAAGGCTGACAGGATAACATAAGTGAAACTGCTCCACAAATGGTGAGCTTGTTTCTCGTTCCCAATTCGAGCACTGACTCTGCCACTGTACTTGTGCCGTTTTTTACCATGAAAACCTCTTTCAGCTTTTTACAGTTGGGCAAGTACGTGTTGATTGTAAAAAAAAAGTATATTTCATGGCAATTGTCTATGATATTTTGTAATTAAAACTTCCCTCTGCATATTTTTGCATCATTGCATTGTTTACATAGTTCGCCAACCTCAGTAAGATTCATAAGGTAACATCTACTGCGTTGGAAGGTAATATTTTTAGAGCATAGCAGTATTGATTTTATTCAGTCCAGTCACCTATAGAACAAATAATTATATATACCGATGGTTTAAGCGATAATTGTCATGCGGTATTTGGGGTTGGGTGGATTCAGGATGAAGAGATGAGATCCAACGATCTTCAGCTTGACTGACTTCAGACGAACAGACAGGTCTTCGAAATGGAAAAAAAAACAAAGTCCTTGTCTTTGACCGGGTAAAATGCATCATATGGTGGCATTGGTGCAGCTCTTTCTGTCTAAAATAAAATGAAACACGCAAGAAAGGGGTTACTGGTTTTGATTTTTATGCCTTTTAGTTTTCTGTACAAGAAAACAATTGTACCGGCTTTGTCTGTCCGTCCGCACTTTATTCTGTCCGCACTTTTTCTGTCAGTCCTCAGATCTTAAAAACTACTGAGACTACACGGCTGCAAATTAGTATGTTGATCACCCACCCTCCAATCATCAAACATACCAAATTTCTGCCCTCTAGCCTCAGTAGTTTTTATTTTATTTAAAGGCTAAAGTTAGCCATAATCATGCATCTAGCAACGATATAGGACAGGCCACCACCGCGGTTCATACAGCATTATACCAAGACCACCGAGAGATAGATCTGTTTTCGGTGGCCTTGGTTATGCGATGTACAGAAAACTCGTTTTTTACTTGTTTTCTCTCTCAGCTGGTCACGACGGGAGGCCTCGGAGCTTCGGAGGTGATCATGACGCCTCCTCAGCCTAACGGTGCCTGGGAGACTAAGGCCTGCGAATGGTGGATCAAGGTATTGTTCCTCAGTTCAGTGAATGGACAGTACTTTTACTGGATTTTTCTCTTGTCTAGCGATGCCTGTGGGTGATTTTACTAACCAAAAGTTCTTTTTCTTCCTCATGTGGTCGCATTTTGCTTAGATTGATAAAGGAAAGCGAGCTATTATTATTTTTATAAGCTTTGTTCTTCATAAGAATGTTTACAATATCATGGTATTTTTCAAGATAACACTTTTGTTTATTGTTGGAATAATTTGTCATTCATTGCAAGAATAGTTGCATGGGCGTGGAACTCATTTTCTTTCAATAAATGTCCTATTCATAATTGTAATAACAAAAAAATTCTACTTCTTTGAACAATTTTCCTTGCAATGACAGCGCCACTCAATTTTCTGGGCCAAGGGTTTGTTCAATTTGAAGAATGAATGAAGATTTTTGCCCACTTGTCACCAATCTGCCCACGATCATTTCCAGGCACCGGCTGGAAAGAAGGTCGAACTGGAGCTCTTCCAGACCAAACTCGACCAGAACTGCGATGAGAACGAGATCCTCATCAACGAAGACGGTGACGTCACTTACCCCGCTTCCAGCACCATCAGATATTGCCGATGGACCCAGACCAGGAAGCCCCCGTCGCCTCTGCTCCTCAACAAGAACAAGTTCCTCTCCACCGGGACCCAAATGAACGTCCTCTTCTTCTCCAGACAACCGAAATCGGGCTTCCGGGCTGCCTGGACCGTCGTCAGGAGCACCGGATCATCTTCTTCAGATCCTGATGACTCCAGTGAATCAAATAGCTCTGATCAGTCCAAAGGGCCCGGGAAACCCGGTAAGCCCGACAAGCCTGAGAAGCCCGACAAGCCTGAGAAGCCCGACAAGCCGGAGAAGCCCGGGAAGCCCGGTAAGAACAGCAAGTCTACCGAGACCCGTGAGGAAAGTTGACTGCTGAGGTGAAAGTCTGTGTCCTGATCACCCTTCTGCAGTGGCATTTCCTCGTGCAGCTGATTCCTTGAGCAGAGGCTTTCTTCTTTTTTCTTTCTGGAATCCGTATTATATTTTCCTAGCATTCAAACGTCTGCTAACAGTCATTTGTTTCTAAATGGAAAAAAGCCTTTGATGCACCAGCATGTCTAACATAAAAACGTCCCTACAATTAAGTCATTTGTTTCAAATATACTTTCTTTATGACCGTGATTCTGTTCTGTATCCTGATTAAAAAAAAAGTAATCTCTTAAGTGCAAGGCCATTTAGGTGGTCAGTCCTATATCTGTCCTATCCTAGATCCGAAGGAAGAAGAAAAGACATGAATAATATACATGAATATATATATATATATATATATATATATATATATATATATATATATATATATATATATATATATATATATATATATATATATATAAATCCACATATATATATATATATATATATATATAAAAATCCCACAGGAAAATGGTAGGCAGAAATTCAGTACCAATCTGGGCACAAATGAGACATGGATGAAAAGAATGTTACTTTTGTCACGTTTATTAACGCATCATCTGGGCAACAAATGAGACATGGAGTGAAGCAAGATCTTTATGAAAAGAATGTTACAAAAGTAAACAAAAACAACAAGAATACCAGATGGTCAATTGTTTCAATTTGAATGGGTAATAAACAGAAAGATAATTCAGGATAATCCAGGATCAAGTAGTCAACTGGAGTGAAGCTGTTCTTATTCACTAACACAGCTCAAGGAGCGATCTCACTAGCCGCAAATCGAAGTGAATACCCATTGCATGGTTCCTCTATAATATACACACTAGAGAGTTCAGATATGAATAAACCTTGCACACAAATGCTCAAAACTTAATAAACAGCCAAATGCTTAGTTACAAAACTTATAAACAGAAACAAACAAATGCTTAGTTACAAAACTTATAAACAGAAACAAACAAATGTGACGTCACAAATATCAAAACTTCAATGTTCGAAGGAAGGGTTTCACTGCAACATAAAATGGGTATTCTGCATAATGTCTGAAAAAGATGTGTGTTAATGAGTTATCTTATTCACAGCCTATGGCCATGAAACTTCCTCTGAATCCACAACATAGCTCAAAGCTTCACCAGCAAATCTGTCGTGAATACCCATTGTTGGTTCCTCTATAATATACACACTAGAGAGTTCACGCACAAATCCTTGAAGCGTGACGTCACTATCAAGTTCAATGTTCGAAGGATTCCACCTTCTGAATCCACAGATATCACAAAGCTTCCCTCAATCTGTCAAGTTGTCCCCATGTATCTTGGTCATGACCAGAGGGCACAAATGAACGAGTCAGATACCCGCTGTATCTAACCGTGGAAAATACCAACGTCAACATAAAGGCCACCTGCACCGGACACACCTTTTCACAGGCCAGCAATTAGTCAGCTTAAATGTTAATATATAGATATACGATGGCTCAGTCTGACGCATGAAGATTTCGAGCAGGTGGAGAATGTTTAGAGTGGGATGATCTATCTCTCTTTCAAACCTGGGCTCTCTGCAAGTGCTCAAAGCTTTACGGCCCACTGACTCTTATCAGTTAAGATTAATGAATTTCAACAGTTAGTGTAGTATGCCTGGGCTCCACATCATTCCAAGATAGAACACTTATGAACTTTATTTACTCTTTCTCAGTAAAACCTCAGACGGATGGCTGAACAGACTGAGTTTCGGGTCCCCATAGAAGACTGCTCGTTGTTCTATTTTGAACACTGAGATAATAAGTAAAAATTATATTATATTCTGACGATCACTGCTCGTTTACTTTCAAGATTTGGAACTTGAGAAAGGACTACGTATTATTTCAGGATCCACTAAGGACTTTGAATAATATCACTGGGTTTAACACTACGTTTTCCACCATAACATTAACGCTGATGCATAATCCAAGCACGGTAATAACACAACACAGACATAGAAACACAAGAAATGTACACGAACAAGGAGTAAGCATAAAATAAGAAATAAAAACGACTACTGACAAATTACGACTCACAGTACAATGCTTCATACGACCAACACAAAACTGTAAAAGGAAAAAGAAAAGACTAAACAAATGAACCACCACCCAGAATGAAAATAACACACTTATAAAAGTTAAGTCTGCCACTAGTATACTTCAGCCTCTCGAAAAGATTGCATCTGCAGGAATAACTTCTCAGACAAGTGAATTACGGAATGGAACTCTGACATGACTTACTACTAAGCTACGTCTCAAAAAGGAGTGCAAACCAAGAATCCCCAGTAACTTTCTCTAATAAGTGGTGTGCAATGTCTAATACAGTATAAAGACTATAACAACAGCAGGAGTTACTTTTACACAAGGAGGATCTCACTTTACCTTTTACACAGGAAAAGAATTCTTAATAACAACAGACTAAGTGTGACTGCTTTACATTTTGACAAGTCAAACCTAATTTGCAACAATTGACTACAATTCTGCTTTGACACACTGACTTCAGTGCATAATCTCGACTCACGCATGCCCAGAGATGATGTTAGCATAACATGCAACCATTCACTTCTGGCAGGACCCTTGAACTAAGCAAAACAAAATCACCTGCCGAAATCCTCAGAAATGATCTGATTTATAAAACAGTTCCACTTCACAGCAGGGCACTCTAACCTGAGGATTTCTTAGGGAGTTTGACAGTTTATTGCACATGGTGTTATTACACAACATGCGATAAAATTTGCTTGCAGCAACACTGTAATAGGGAGTCCGAGAATGAGTGAGTTACGGTAACCTGTGATAATGTGCAAACACACGCATCCCCAACAGGTGGTTACCCTCCGCTATCTGTTGGTAATTTACAAGAAAAGTCTCTTAAGAAATTTACCGATACAATATTTTGTGTAAAATTTAAACACAGAAGCGTAGTTCTATTAAGACAAAGACTGATTTAACTGACTTTGCCAAACATAAAAATTCAGCGCTTCCAAAGTTTTAATTCTCATGCAAAGAATTCTCTTGCTGTTTTTAACTGAACTGCTTATAAGAGATGTGAAAATCAGTCTTATGACACTTTTTAAACAACAGTGGAAAATTTTAGCACAGGAATTACAACATTGTTTCCCAAGAATAGGAGTTAAGCTAAAATGCAATATAACTCTAGTACTTATGTTACTTTTGTACGTGGCTCTGCTTAAACTTCGTGCCGGGGACTGAACCATTTCCACGAGTTGATTCGGACCAGGTACGGAGCATCTCTCCTCGCCAAGTGCCGTTTGTTGGAGAAATTTACTAAGAAACTCGAGAAACCTAAACTAGATCTAGATTTTCTACAGTACTGCCAACTGTATAACATAGTACCAAATTTGTCAAGTTTAAACTATACAGGGATTCTCTATATCACTCTGAATTCTATATCGATACTAATACGAAACTTAGAAACTGAGATAAATTCGACTTACAAGGATTTAATAGGCAACACCCTAACATAAAAGTGACACCAGGGAAAGAATCTAACAGCAAGTTTCCATTTCTGGACTTCTTGCGTCCAGGAACTCGGCAGGATTCTACACTGGCATATATCGTGGAGGTACGTTTACGGGCCTGGGTATGAATTTCTATATTTTTTTTTATTTCAATTTTAAATTAAATGCTGTTTCTCCTCTCCTCCACAGGGCTTTTGCGCTGTCATCCAATTGGCTCACTTTTCATGACGATGTAACAGCCCTAACTAACAATTTCAGGAACAAAACTATTTTTTTAACTGTTGAATAGGATGTCGACTAAAAGACGCCACCTACTCTATATTGCACTGTTCCTGAAATGATTTGTATGCGGCGTTCCCTATGTACGAGACGATTCTTTCAGAAGGAAATTTCTACACATCATTCAAAAGGAATTACCGGCCCTTAACCTCAAACTCATTCAGCTGGCTCTCTCTTTCAGTTTAAAGACAAGCTCAGCCCTTTTTTTACATCCAACGTTATATATAAGTACAAGTGCCCCCAATATAGTCAGGGGATCTATGTGGGATGCACTAGAAGGCTGTTGCGAGTGCGCATCCAAGCTCATAGGAGAGCCAGCTTCAGAACCGGGAGCAAACTGTCTAGTTCTGACCAGTCTAATACCAGGAACCACTCAAAAATATGTAAAGCATTTATAGGATATAAAGACTTTTCACTAACAGGACAGGTATGAAAAGAAAATGACCTGACAGTACTTGTATCTACGAGTATATTTATCAAAATCATGGTTCCACCTGTAAACTCCCAAATATCGTCTGTACAATTGTTATTGTCCTATGTTTTGTTAAGCTGTTTCTTCTCTGTCTGTATGTTTATTTTTTTTTTATTTTGTAATGCTCAACGAGAATAGTTTATTTTGAACCATTCTGCTAAAGACTTCCATAACATGATTCACCCCAGACACCTCTTTCTTATTGATCAGTAATGTTAAACTGTTGAACTGCACGAGCATATATGCTTCAGTCTAATACAGAAATTCATCCTGGAAGTTACTCTGTCATATGCATAAATATCTTCCCAGTGTTGCGTTAAAGAGAAGGTTACAAGCTGAACCCAAGACAGCGGCTGACGTCACAAACTACCTCCAACAGTGCAGAGCTCATATCCTTAGTTCACCTGCGTGCGGGAATCCCTCCCTTCTCTCGGAAGTTGCTACGCAGGAGGCTCTACAAAAGAGGATTTCTGCATGGAAGTCAGGCTCCTTCATTTCCGGGGATATGGTTACTAACCCTGACGTCTGGATATTCCTCTGTGGGGGAGAATGTAATCCTCTCACTTGTATATTGCATGTGCCCTCACCCGTTCTCGGCTAGCACTCTGCTGGGCCGGCGTTCGAGTCTCCGACCGGCCAATGAAGAATTAGAGGAATTTATTTCTGGTGATAGAAATTAATTTCTCGATATAATGTGGTTCGGATTCCGCAATAAGCTGTAGGTCCCGTTGCTAGGTAACCAACTGGTTCTCAGCCAAGTACAATAAATCTAATCCTTTGGGCCAGCCCTAGAAGAGCTGTTAACCAGCTCAGTGGTCTGGTTAAACTAAGGTATACTTAACTTATTGTTTCTGAAATGACTGTAGCTTTATTATCTAACGTGAAAATTAGTTTCCTTAGGTTATAAATATCTCGTAAAATAAACGTCCTGCTTGCAACTATATACTGTACATATGTGTTAATGTATACATACATGAATTGAAGTATACAGGTAACCAATGAAATAACACAATTTCCAGACTTCTCCAGAAACCTTCCATCCTCAAGCGAGCAAGCATAAAAAACGACCAAAGAAACTCAGACAGAAAAAGAAGTCCAAGCAAACAGAGATGAGAGATGAAATAAATAAGAGCTCATTCTCTTGGGGAAAGGAAAAGATGGCTGGGGAAGATCACGTGATCTGCGGAGTTTCCAGGAACCGCTGATGCCGCCGCATAATTACGTGTCATTTGTGAGAGAGGAAATCATTCACAACAGACGGGAAAAAGGGCCATCGAAGCCCCACGCAATCAATTCCGTTCGGAGAGGAATGATGATGACGATGATGAATTTGCAATGGAAGCGACGGCAGGCAAGAAAATAGCTTTTCAGCAGCTAAACCTTATTTTGAAAAAGTGACCCTTCAATACGCAGAAAGGATAATTGCATTTGCATTGAAAAGGCTGGGAGTCTTTGCAAACGGCTTTCAATAAGGAAGTAACACGCCAGGGAAGGAAGGAACTCGCTTTTCTTTGAGGACTTATAATACGGGAATTTTTTTGAAATGTAAAATGAGGATGAATAATATCCACAGGAAACAGTAATTAAGGTCCACCTTTCATTGTAACTTCAGAAATACTACTTGATATGAAGGAATAGCTTGTTATTGCTAGTAGTTATATTGTTACAAAAGATAGAATATTTCATCTATATATATGTATATATATATATATATTTTATATTTATATATATATATATATATATATATATATATATATATATATATATATATATATATATATATATATATATATATATACATACATATACTGTATATATGGGTCTGTATTGAAGGAGTGACATTTTATTGAGGTGACATAATGATGAAGTGACAAAGTAACCAAAAATTATAAAAATCATTAAATTATTAAGATTTTATTTTAAAAAATAGAACCACTGAATTGTTAACATATTTCAAATAATGGCTGGATGGCTGTCACTCCGTTGAAATCTATATCTGAGGTGTCACTCCCTTGTTGTGTCATTCCTATGACATGTCACCCTTTGAACTGCTCCCATATATATATATATATATATATATATATATATATATATATATATATATATATATATATATATATATATATATATATATATATATATATATATGAAAAGCTTATAGGTCACAAGTATTTTATGAATTACAATACACAGTAGATGTCTGATTAACAAGGAGGAAAACTTTCCAAAAACCCTTAAGCGGGTGTTTAGCTGTTATCTGACACATTTCCTAATTAAGCAAAATTGTTACGTCAGGTATTCTCAAGACGTGGGAACTTGTCACATGACTTCGTGAGTGCGTTTGTCAGAAATGTCCAGTTTCCAGTGTAAACATGTGTATGTTCATTTCTTTTGGGCAGAGTCCCAGCGTGTGAAGGGATTATTTATGGAAAAAAGATCACTCGAGGATCAACACTAAACATTATTAAAAGTCTTCAGTGAAGGCTCTGTGGTTTGAGATTTATCAATTAAGACTGTTTGGACGTAGGAACCACATTTAATTTCCCAAACTGTAGATTGCTTTTTTCATTTATATATTGTCTTTTTTTAAGCATTTATTGTATTGTGTGTACTTCATAAGTAACATGGGAGGAATTCCCATATCTTTGTTTTTATGCATTTTGGTTAGTAAGGGATTTATTTGACTTCTTCAGATGTTTCACTGAGAAAGAGGTTGAAGACGTACTTACTGGGAATGTACTGGACTTTGACTTATTTTGACCTATTGCAAGTTGCAGTGTAAAGACATTAATTAGTTAAAATATGATAGACCGTAATACGACTGATCTTTCGGGAACTTTAATATTCCATTTTATTTCATCTTTTATTTCTTGCAATCTAGTTATGTTAGATTTTGTCAAATAAGTTATTTTGGGTAAAGCTTGTTTCGCTGTAGACCTGAGAGAGAGAGAGAGAGAGAGAGAGAGAGAGAGAGAGAGAGAGAGAGAGAGAGAGAGAGAGAGAGAGGTACAGATATGCTCTACCAGTAGCCTTCTGATGAGGTCACTATCAATGCTACCAATAGATGGGACGTCTCGACTTTGTAGTAACAGGTAAGCAATGAAATTTCCTCTTGACTGGGAGGGGCAAGGGAGGGGAGGGGAAGGGAAAGGGGAGAAAAGTGGAAGTGGAGGGGATGGAAGAGGGAAGGGAGGGGGACACAGCTAAGTTAACACTTGATCGTTGCTTCGGAAGGGGGAAGGGGGAGGGGATGGGATGTGGGAAGGGGAGGGAAGATGGATGGGGAGGGGAGGACACAGCTAAATTAAGACTTGATCGTGTGCTTGGGGAGGGGGAGGGATGGGGGAGGGGAGTGGGGTGGAAGGGGAAGGGGTTATTTACTGAGTCAAAGAAGTTGTGAAAAATCCGAAGAGTTTCATACAAATCCTGAGATACTGGGAAAGGTCACTGTAGGGACACTAGAGGTCACTGCTGACCTACTGATCACGTAAGGTTGTGTTGTCACTAGGATTGAGGAAGCATGCAAAATTTCAAGTCCATTGGGCAAAGGGAACAGGTAGAAAATTGAGTTACAAGATTTGACCCAAACAGACACACAGACAGATGCAGAAGTCAAGTTAAATAAAAGCATGTAAAAAGGGATGTGATTTGCTGCTGCAGATGAAGGCAATATCCTGTGAAAATTCACAAGGCTAGCTCCAAATACTTGCAATGGAATTTCCTTCTGTTACAGAGGAACAGGTATGGGTGTGGGTATGGTACAGCTATGGGTATGGGTATGGTAAGGATATGGGTATGGTACAGATATGGGTATGGGTATCAGTTTGGGTATGGGTATAGGTATGGGTACGGGTATAGGTATGGGTATGGTCATGGTATGGGTATGGGTATGGGTATGGTATGGATATGGGTATGGTTATGGTACAGATATGGGTATGGGTATAATATGCATATGGGTATGGGTATGGTACAGATATGGGTATAGATATGGGTATGGGTATCAGTATGGGTATGGGTATGTGTATAGAAATGGTACGGATATGGATATGGTATGGGTAAGGGTATGAGTATGGGTGTGGACCTTTGGTTAAAAATGTAATAATAAAAAAGTGACCCAATGGGCCATGGGTGGTCTAGTATATATATATATATATATATATATATATATATATATATATATATATATATATATATATATATATATATATATACATATATATATACATATATATATATATATATATATATATATATATATATATATATATATATATATATATATATATAATATATAATATAATATAATATATGTATGTGTGTGTTGTGTGTATTTATGTATTAAGTCTGGGTTCTCATTGGACAACAGTGAGATACATGATGACCTGTCAGTGGCTCTCACGGCATGTGGATTTGTGTTGACATTGGAATTTGCTTCGTCAGATGCAGAGAACTATTTGATCATGGTCTGAACACATGGAAACAGCATGATAGGACATTGAACGGATGCACTGGAAGTGCTGAATTCCGGTGGGGTATGTGCGTGTGTGTGTGCGATCTCCCATAAGATATTTATGGGAGGAACAGCTCTCTCACAGGGGAGACGGCCTTGATCTCGAGTGGCAGATATGTGTTTTAGCCTGGTGTAGTGTTCAAAGAAACCGCCAGTAAGAAGATACGTACGTTATTTACGACCATAGAACATGAGTAAGAACATCCAGTAACACTGATATCTTTTCCAGACTTTAGACGGAAAACCCCCGGTTGAGAAGCAGTGAAACCAAATGATGTCTACATATTGAAATTGTCCATTTGTGCATTTTTTTCTATCTTGAATATGTACATTAATTTCAGGTTTTAATATAATGATGTACTGCTTTCTACAGGAATTCGAATATCGTCCTGGAGGACGAATATTTGGAAGTGGTGTTTTTTTTTCCTTACATACGATATGACTTTTATTGTGGTCTTTATGACCTTATTACTTTGCTTGATGACAAGGGGGTTATTCACTAGCATTGCTTGGCATAAAATAATGGCTATGCTTGTTTGTGAAACTGTATTTTCCTAATTATGTTTTCCATTGATAGAGCGTGTGAATCACTCCATATCATGACGGTAGCTTTTGCTGAGTTACTTTCGTTAAATTTGTCAATAAAGTCTAGTTTTGTATATCAGTGTCTCATTTCAGTAGGCCTTCGTGTAAAGATAGGTTTAGGATAGAAGTTTTGACAATATAGAAGTGCCACTGCTACCAGGGACATCTCAAGAAAAGTGAGATGTTTGATTCTGTTCTTAACACAGATACACCTCAATAAAGATGGCCCTCAGAACCCGGGGACGTTAACAGTGGTTGGCAGCTGTGTTAGACATAGATAGATATATAGATAGTTAGGGATACGCTTCCAAAGAGACATATTTTAGTAATGCTAGTATTGGCATCTCAGAATAGATTTTGATGGGTCAGCGATTCAGCTTAGGATATTGCTATCAAGCGAGACATGGCGAGTCAGTCTTTTTCTTGGGTGCAAAGTCCCTGTGTGTGTTTAATAATGCATCTCGGGGCGCAGGGTGTTAATATGGGTATTAACAGGGCGTTAGTTCACACTGGGGAGTGTTTAGGGATATATTAATGTGTATAGTGTTAAGTTAACTGCGGTATTTTGACTGCTTGTGTATTTTAAAACACACGAAAATTCACGCAAGTGTTTGTTTTCTCCTTCTCTCTCTCTCTCTTTGTCTTTGGTGAGAGGGTTCTCATTCGCCGTTAAGCAGAGGTGTACGTAAGTGTTGTCATTTTTTACTGATATTTTAATGTCAAATTGGACTTTTCATTACACTGTAACTGATTTTTTGAGGCAGTGGCTGTAGTGACTGCATCAGCTGAGTGACGTGTCAGTGACGTCATTAGTTTGGGCGAAGCGTCTTGCTTGCTTTGCTGTACTCTGAGCTGTGCAACTGAATTTTGATCATGTCTCATATCTTTGTTTTTTATATATATATAGTAATCGGCAGTTCGCATCGGCGTTTAGGGTTTAGTAAAGGGACTATTTTATTCTTGTGTTATATCTGGGAACTTTGATAACTGGGCAGGAATTTATTTGACATTTGTTGAATTACTGTGTGTATTAATTTCCTAGTGCTTTTTAACTGTTTTTTCTTATTTATATAATTACACATGTACGTGTGATAGTTTGGGTGCATACATGCAGATACGTAAAGTGGGAGCTGTTGCTGGGAGCTTATTCAGCAATTCTTGCCTAACGACTTTGGGGCCTTGCGCTCAGCATTTTTTTTCTGTGTGCTTCGGCATACCTGGCGGGGTGGTGATAGGGAGAGTGGGGTGTTGCTCTGAGGAGGTGAGGGACGAATTCTCTCTCTCTCTCTCTCTCTCTCTCTCTCTCTCGTCCATCTGCTCGAGCCCCATTTTCTATATGTGAGAGTAGATGCCCATTCTCTTTACTTTGGAAGACTGAATTTTTTTTTTTTTTTTGTGGTTTGGCCTTGAAAGACGCGAGGCCACTTTGACCCACTTTTGCAAGTCAGCTGTGAGTTTAGCCAGCAATTTTTTTTTTTCATGGGACTTTGGATTTAATTGTGGGGTGAGTTAATTTTGAATTTAATTATGGGGTTTATTTGAGTAATGGGTTTAATTAATGGTGAATTTAATTTTGAGCTTACTTAATTTTGAATTTAATTAAGGGTTTAATTAATTTTGAATTTAATTGTGGGTTTAGTTAATTTTGGATTGGATGGTGGGTTTAATTAACTTTGGATTTAATGGTGGGTTTGATTAGCACCTTCTTTTGGGTTTTAGGAACTAATTGTTAGAGTAAAGGGAATTAACATTCTAAGTTTCTTGTTATATGGGAATTCTGTCGGGGAAATTGTTTTTCCCTGGGTTTTTTCTGTAAAGGGTGTCCTTTCGCAGGACTTGGGTAATTTTTTGCATATGTGATCAGCCAAGAATAAGTTAACGGTTTTATTTACGAAGAAAAAAGCTGCAAAACTGAGAAGAGGAAATAGTGATCAGAGATTCCTTAGATCAGCCAATGGTTGTGTAGGACGCACAGATTCAGTCCGCGGTCCAAAGGATTTTGTTGAAATTCTGAATAGCCAAAGGTCAATGGGTGGCTTGAGTTTTTGGATCCCACGGATTCGTTGCTTTAATTGTAATACGCAGGGACACATTAAGAAATTTTGTTGTGTTTAATATTGTGGCAGTTGTAAGAGTTATGGTCATCCTTGGCGGTCTTGCCTGTCTCGGAGACAGTATAATGGTAGGCCTGTATTTCAGAATTTTGGTAGCTCAGATAAGAAAGTTCCTCACGTGGATTTTTCAAGGGGATCTTGTGATCGGTAGACATTGTCTAAAGACCGGTCAGTTGTAAAGGAAAACTGGATGGGTGTTTCTTGGGATACAGGACTTCTGGGAGAACCCTCAGGGTTGAAGCCAGTCGTCATTGGGTCTGTGCATGGGATAAATGTAAGGGTCTTTATAGATACAGGCGCCTCTATTAATCTTATGAATTATGAGTTGTTCAGATCGATGTTTCCCGATCGTTCTTTGAGACCTGCTAAGGAAGCTGTATGTGACGTCAAGCAAATAGGAAACAGATTTTGGGATGTGTAGATGTAGATTTATCTCTCGGGGGTAGATCTTTGACAGAACCATTTTTGGTCATACAAGGGGGTGTTTTGGGGAATACTTTGTTACTGGGTCATTCAGCATGTCGGAGACAGAAGATCTCTGTTCATAAGGGGTATGTGGGATAACTGTGGGAGTGCCTGGGGTGTTTGTACCATTAGATAACAGAGTTCAACCTCCGATGGGGTGAACTGAACATCTCTTAAGCAAAAGGAACGGACTTCCATGTAGCCACCTCCAGAATAGAAGACACTGAACAATTCCTTAGAAAGGAAGATGAAGTGGCCATACTCCAAAAGTCCGAATACTGTGTGCTCAGGGTAATACAGCTTGAAGACGACGAAGAAGAACCCTGAGAAGCCTGGGAAATCATCTCCCTCAGAAAGTAACTAATCGCATTCTTTGACAGCGGACGGGAAGGATTCCACGGAGAGATGAGAAGTGTATGCAGACGTGGACACAGTTTCTCAACCTTTGATAAATAGACTTTTAATGCTCACACCAGACATAAAGACATCTCCACTGGATCGCCGGAAATGAACTCTTGCCGATAAAGAACCCTCAACGAACGAGGCAGAGGGGTAACCTCCAACTCCAACTTACCAACGAATTCTGGAAGAGACAAATACGAATCATTTCCCGCCTGGGAAACCAGCCTAGAAACTGCCTGAAGCTCGCCCACCTTTCTAGCTGTAGTTAAAGTCATAAGAAAAAAACCTTCTTACTCAGCTGTCTTAACGTTAGAACTTCCGACAAATCCCACGGAGGAGCCTGAGTTGGCAAAACAGGACATTTAATCTTAAAGGAATCTAATCAATCATGGGTGATCTTACTACTAGAAATTTTCGGGAAGATGGAAACTACATGTGCTGCTAAGCATTGAGCGGTAGCCAGCAATCGCCGAATACGAAAGAACCTTGACTTTCCGAAGGAATACAAGAAAATCGGCTATTTTGGCTATGGAAGGTCTAAAGATGGAATGACCTTCCTTACGACACCAACTTCTATACATTGTCCAGCTGACCTGGTAAAGCTTATGGGTCGACTTTCTCAAGCTGAAAGAAAGCTGTCTAGACACAGCTTTAGCGAGTCCGGTCTGTCTAGCTACTCACTCGGCAGTCGCCTGAAACTAGATTCAGCATGCGAGGGTTTGGATGATAATGATGAAAAAGCAGTTGTCTGAGAAGATCTTCTGCATGGGAAGGAACATTGGAACTTCCGTAAGGAGCTTAGGAGTTCCGGAAACCAAGGGTGTAGGGCCAGTGAGGAGCTATTAGAGTCATAGACGTCTTGACACTCCCACAATTTCCTGATTACCTGATGAATGAGATCGAATGGCAGAAAGCATAAACCTGCATGTGATTCCAATTTTGTAACGTCACAGCGGTGCCTATCGACATGGGGTCCACCACTGGTGAGAAATAAACCGGAAGACGATGGTTTAATCTCGTCGCGAAAAAGTCCACAGATGCTGCCCACTTCCAGAGAACCTGACATACTACTTCCTGAGCCAAAGTCCACTCTCCCCCTAATACCTGACAAGAGCAACTTAATGAGTCGGCCAGTACGTTGAGACTCCTTGATACGAGTTGGGGAAGAAGAGACACTTTCCATTCTTCACATCTTCTCAGGACTCTATGTGTTATAGTATTGAGTTCTGTTGATCTTGATCCCCCTGAGTTCTTCAGATACAACACGGAGTTATGCTGTCGCAAAACAGAGACACTACTCTGTTGCGTACTAGGACTGAAAAACACCTGAGGGCTTCCTTTACAGCCCTGAGTTCCCGAAGATTTATTGACTCCTCTCGTTCCCGATCCCTCCGGAGGCCCGAAGCCTGGGTTCCTCCAAGGTTGCTCCCCAACCTTGACCTAGTTAGTGTAAATGAATCTCTAGATACTTTACTTATATGGGCAAGGTTATTTTTTGTTATACGAAGTGTTTTCAAGTCGAAATATAACTAAAATACATCTTGTTGTGAAATTAATTTATCTATTATTCTTGTCCATAGATAGCAAATGACGATGGCCGTTTGGGGGCGTTTGTTTTGTATAAAAGATTCAAGATTCTGTTTGCTATTTTCACTTGATTTCATCATAATACGCGCTTTACGGATTTATCGTTT
>NC_089772.1:936960-991960 GCF_040412425.1 Macrobrachium rosenbergii | reverse complement strand
TCTGAAATGAGAGATACACAAATTATGCGCCAGTAATGAAAACAGACAAAAGAATAATGAATTTCAAGCTGCACTGAGGGTGCCAAGGGGCTTCGATAAATTAATAATGGCTTAGCACTGCTGATACTCGAGTAGCACGGACATTTGACAAGAGATTCGGTGATTACTGGCACTCAAATTAAGCAAATTTTACGAGGATAAGCGTGACTGATTGGACGTCTTTACAGAGCACTTTACCGTAAGGCAGGTTTGGTTCCAACGCAGAAGGCGGTCCTTGGATGACTTGCGATTTCCGAGTGCGAGTGCAATCTTCCACGTGGTAGGATGCAGGGGCTTCAACGTAAAGGGCAAGACGTGGGAACTTCACGAAACACCACGCAAATGGAGTGGGTCACCGGTCAGGCCAGCATCAAAGGGAACACATGGTTGGCGGTTGGAGTGCACGAAGGAAAAGTATACTTTGAAAGGCCACGTGGTTAGGAGCTAAGGGCATCGTTGGGCCAGGGCATGGCGGTGGTTTGGGGTGTCGTCTCTACACCCGGTCGTCTAACGTGCGTCTGAGAGCGAGCCTTGGTCTGTTTGTCGCTTTTATCCCCTCTCCTCTGGGGCAGGGGGCACGTCCAGCACATAGGGAGTTGATCATGTTCAGCTGATGCTCGCAGGGGGGGTTTGCCTGTAAAGGACAGCCAGACAGATTCACTTTTGCCTCGAAGAAAGGCCCTACTTAAAGGGAGTGGCCTACAATCGGTTGTAATGCCCTGTATTCTGACCGTGCGAAGTCGATAGACAGATATGTCTATCGATCGATCGGCAGGCAAGAAACAAAAGAAAAGGGAGCAATTTTCTTTTAACTGTGTACAACAGTATAATATGCAGATAAAAAAGGCCCATAAAACACTATTTGAACGTTTCAACCATATATATCGAACACTTCCTTCTGTGCCCCTATCCACCAGTAAAATATGGACACATGATGTGTTACAAGTGTATATATGCAAAGCATATGTAGGCATGGCAGTATACATACACTTGTAACGTATCATTCTCCCCATATTTTACCAGTGGACAGGGGCACAGAAGGAAGTGTTCGATATAAATGGTTGCAACGTTCAAATAATGTTTACCGGGCCTTTTTTATCTTCATATTATACTGTTGTATACAGTCAAAGATATTCACATATATAGGCTATATCATATATATATATATATATATATATATATATATATATATATATATATATATATATATATATATATAATATATATATACACAATATATATACACATATATATATACACAATATATATATATATATATATATATATATATATATATATATATATATATATATATATATATATATATATATATATATATATAATATATATATATATATATATATATATATATATATATATATATATATATATATATATATATATATATATATATATATATATATATATATATATATATATATATATATATATATATATACAATATATATATATATATATATATATATATACACACAATATATATATATATATATATATATATATATATTTATCATTGCAAAGTTTTTCATAACAAAAATTCATTGATATATGCTATCAATATAATGTTTTCTCTATAACCTATAAAAAATAGTAGGCTATATGCTGTCACAGCGAATTTTTTTCGTAATAAATAAATTATAAAAATAAATGCCCTAATGAGGTAGGTTAGGCCAGGACATGGTATTCTAGGAAAGGTTTGTTCTCATCGTTTCACACTCACCCTAAAGTTTTCCTCATAACCTATAAAAGTATAAGCTATCAATATAAATTTTCTATATACCTACATACGCTACCACTGTTGTACATGTTTTCCGTTCAGATATTGGAGACGCAAATAAACAAACAACTGAGAGGTTAAAGTAAACAAACGCTGGACAACCAAGCCTACATAACTCACGAGTCAGACGACAACTCACTGCAATAAAATCAAGCCTTGTTTTCTTATATGATTATTAATATTATGAAAAATAGTAATCACTAACTAGAATATCACTAATAAAAGAAAACAAATCCCTTACTTACATATGGGCGTTCTGGTGTCGTTGCTTTCCCAGCAGGCTTCGTGACAATTCTCGTTCGCTTCGTCACTCTCTTGTAACAAACTTACGAGACGCAATCGTTCAAATTTCTTCCTAACAAGAGTGGTACTTCTCTTGCTTATGGCAATGGAATTGCGTGTATGCACTGCACGGTACGAAAATCCGAAAAGGAAATGCGTCACAAAGCACTAGGATATCACTTCCCTTGAACCACAAACATTTACTACACACAAATCGGCATGGTTTATTGTTTGGAACTGTTACCTACTTATATAATTTCGTATTTCCCAAAATACGCAGTAAAAATATGTCAAGAAGCATAAAATATTATATGTATACTAGTTGGCAGGGTACACCCGTGATAACGAGTTCAAAATATCGAGATACATAGATATATATTTACTTTTTTATATTTCTTTTAAAGAACGAACAAGCTCTTATCGTAGAAAAAGGGTAGTTTTAATAGGATACTGAAGTACGTTTCTTTCTGTCTACTATCCAGAATTGGCAAATCATACAAACATTGTACAACAATTTGTCGCACAATGTCGCTCACAGGGCGATATCGAGATACATAGATACATATTTACTCAGATATTATTTTTTTTGAGAGAGAGCTAGTTTTTAAAGTAGATAATGTGTATTTTAGTAGGAAAGTAAAGTACATTTCTCACTTCCACCTAAAAAGTCATACAGAATGTTTACGAAAAATTTTTCGCTCAATGAACAAAAATGTAAAAAAAAAACATTAAAAAAAATTTTTTTTTAGCAATGATATTTTAGGACATGTTTATTTAGACACATACCAGTCCAAAACTGTAAAAAACTAAAAATCGATAATTCCTCGAAATTCGGCGATCGCACCGATCGCCCCTTAGAATAGTCCGAAATACCATAACGGCACATAAAACCATCATGTACATGGGCGCCTACTTGTGCAGTATTACTCTTCAGAGGAAATATCTCTGCAGACTTTATTGCCACAAACTTATTTTTATTATTTCTCCTCTTTATATCAGTATTAGTCAATTAATTATTTGTACTTCTGCAGAGTGATTCCGAAGCTCACATGTCCCCTTATTCTGACGAACGCCCTCACAAATTGAATATCAATAAATATGGCCAACTTATGAAATGTACTTTAGCCTATACTTTTTATACATATAGCAGGAAGACCTGTATAACTGTTCAACTTGTTAATAAGCAACCACGCAAAACATTTCCTATAAAACCTCTATGTATGAGAGCTTATTCATCTTCTATGTATAATAACTACATATATATAAGTACTCATAGTATACCTACAGTATATCTACGAGGAAGATTCCTACAAAAACTTCACCATCAGCAAAGTAATATTCATCCAAAAGACTTGTAGGTGAGAACTGAATCCTTAGACTCAGAGACTAGCGAGGCATTTCGACCCTCTCACAGGATGAGAATATTTTCCGTGTTCAAGAACTAAGATATTGTCATGACGCTTGGTCACCTACGGATTCAAAATAAATGCGATCTCATGTCACCCCAGATCATTAGCAAAGACGGAATGAGAGCAGCCACCAAAAATCATATGCAATATAAAAACCATAAATCAGACTTCGAGCTTCAGACTACAAACTTCAGACTGTGCAGTCAAAATATTATCCAGACATTGAGGAGTAAAAACCATCACCTAATAAAGAAAACCCTACCTGTCATATATATATAGGATGCCAAGATATCGCGTCGGCAAAAGTATTAACGTCACTTGAACACAGATGATCTGAGCGTCAGACTCTCATAAAACCATAATATGGCATCGTGCCCGTTTAGGACTGAACTGAAGACCTTTAAAAAATCACTAAATGGTTTATGACCTATTAGAAGAAATACTTCACAGCTATTTAAAATTTAGTATTTCACAAAACGTTATTATAACCTTGACTTCTGCATCAATTACAGCAAAAATGCACCAAGTTGACCATTGTTTACGTGGATGCGCCTAACAGTGTTACTTGTAACAAAACAGATGCAGAAGTAGTCAGGAAAATGGTTTCTGATAAGGTGGTAAATATTTGACTAGAGGAACAAATTCCTTTTAAGTGTATCAGAACTCTCTTGTGGTTGAAACCTTTTCTAAAAAAAAGAGATTGAACACCATCCTTTGTTAATTCTATGTAATGGTTTTCTACGAATGAGAAAAATCCTTCAGTAATAAAAAGTTATCCCCAAGTACTATTGAACACCATTAACTGTGGCTGGGTCAGGGAAAACCACAATGACTTACTTTAACTACTCAAACCAACTATTGAGACAACATGTCTTACATTTAGAGAGCCTAAATGCTAACTGGACTTCCTGAAACTTCGTAAAAACAATACTAACTTAAAAATCAGATGTTACTTCTTAGCACTGGGAGGGGGAACTAAATCATTCATTTTAACATAAGATCTGGGCAAAACGAGATATCATGCTAGCGAACGTGAAATGTGTATATCTCAACACCGCCCTGGTATTCATAAAGAGGAATAGTGATACTAATCCGATATGCATGTAAAGGTCCCTCCGCTTGCTCAACTATATTTTAATATTCATCTATTCCTCACACCGCCGGACTGTGGCGCAATGTATTACTGCCCTAAACAATTCTCTTGGTGTTTTGATACTACCGCAGCATTTTTGCATTTATTTATTTATTAGCTGTTAATTTACTTTTTCTTTTCTAATAGCAAATCTCCTTTTATTTCCTGAGCATGTCTCTCTTCAGTGAACATCAAATTTTTGGAATCCCACCCTCGTTGTGGTCCCTGTGGGCTTGTTTCATGTGAATAGGGTTCATGTTCTGAATAATAATGATAATAACGTCCTCATAATGGAACAAGAAAAAATGTCTTACAGTTTTCCGCAGAATAGGCTCGCCACAAGGGAAATAATGAAAAATGATAAGGTTTACAAGAATTTTATATTCCCACTGAAATAAATATTAGGCCAATGAAACCCAAAAGGGAAGGAAGTAAGTGAAGTCGTTCACAGTACAGGCCAGACAACCTCATCTTCCAGGTCATTCAGGCTTCGTGCGATGATATGATCAAGGCAGATTTTTAACAGATATTTGTTCAAACTTTTTTTTTTTTTTTGCTGATTACATAATGAAACCTTCAGGATGTTGAACACATGTCAGAGAAAAAGTGGCAGTTATCGAAATTTATTCAGAGGATGAGAAATTTTGAACGCCAAAGCAGCACTCTCATCATTTTGCCAAAGAAATTTCAGGACCTCGTTCGCTATGCTGCAACGACAGTCCATGTCGCAGAGAACAGGTTTGCATCTCCTTTGCTGAAGAAGAGCAAGTTCATCTTATTGGCCGCAGATGTTGTTGACGGGGGAAGGCTCGTTCCACAGTACCTGTCGCTGCTGTCTGAAGGATAAGTGACGTCACCTGCTCCATTTACAACGACGATGTTCACTGCGCAGTCCACCGACATAGCCATTGAGGTGAAGTCGAGCTGAATCCGGGTGTCGATTGGAGACTGCCATAAAGGAAGATATATGTGTGCATATATATGTATATATAATGCATGTATATAATATATAGACACACATGTATATGTGTGTGTATACATAGATACACACACATATATATATATGTGCGTGTATGTATACTTAATATAAAATAGTAAAATCTACCTACACTGCAAGTCACCTTTTTAGACTTTCACATGCTAAGCAAATGATTGTTTGAACTGAGAAGTGAAGGAATCTTACGGAACAATTCCATTGAAGTGGCTCCATAAATGAAAGAGGGTTAATATGGAGTCCAGGGAGATGAGAGGTAAAATTTCACGAATATTTGGTGGCTTGACACCCAACGTTGCCATCACACCCGGCTGGAACTCACCCTTATCCAGAATTCACAAGCTTTCCTCTGCCAGGTATAATTGGGCAGTGCTGGAGCAGCTATTGTGCCATTGGCTCCGACGGCAGTTGCATTGATCAGCTGTAAACATTTCAAGGAATGAAAACTGTCGTGAGTCCTTCATGAATGAGTTCTCTCAGTCAAATCAAAAAGTCTTATTTTAACTGGAGTACTTGAAAAGTTGTCTGCCCCAAAACTACGCAATATATATTTTAAATAATGATCCAACTGAGAGTTACTAACTGCATCGTTATTATAGTTATTTTTTTAATGTACTTCGAGGAACCAATTCGCTAAATTCTTAAAGAAGAAAACATGTATCCAAGTCTTTCTATCTAAAAAATTATAGCACAAATCAATTGAAAATACAGTACTGAAGAAAAAGCTAAGACAATATTATTCTAAATGTGAAAAACGAAAACTGCAAGACAGCCATAAGTCGTACCTAGGCTATAGCTGGTTCGCTTAAGGTAGATTCTTGAGCCTACGAGACGTTTGTTTGGCGGGCTCTGATTGGCTGGTACCGGAGGTAGGCGTCTGGCTCACTGTCTCATTTTTACGTCTGTAGCTCAGAAAACTAGCAATATGTTTATATTTCTTTATTTGTGTCACGTTTTGCACAAGATAGGAAAGTTTTGGTCATACCATAGGATTCGGTTTTAATCATGTTTTCCTGAAATTAATAAGATAAAACACAAAGGAATTACAACACGTAATAGTGAAGAGAGAAGCATTTAATCCTTTATACCTGTTTTACTTATCGGATTTTACATCATTCATGCAATCAAGATAAAATAAAGCTTGTGTTTTCATACAATAAATCCACCCTGAATACACCAGCCAGATTTTTAGATGCGTGTCATATGTGAAGAGTAGTGTACTGAAGAATATGTCTTATTATGTTGCATCCGTCTTGACTCAGTTTGGCAGTAGTGCCAACAAACGTGGTCTGCAAACAGCGAGAACTTTGAGGCACTGTTTAAAGTTGTCAATTAGTGATACGAGAAGTTTGCAGTTTCGACAACATTTACTGTATTATTATGTCATTACATTTTCTGTAATTAAATGCACAGAATTCCCATTATGACTGTCGAACATTTTCACTCAAGTATCATATATGTCTGTATGTCTGGACATATCTGATAAGAAAAAAAATAATCAGATGGATGCATTCAATTTAGTCTAGGTGAGAAATTTTCGTAGAAACTGTAGGCTACATGATAAATAACAGGCCTACATAATGATGAGTGCATTTATTATGGCCGCTTGTTTCTCTGGTCAATAACATCAAAAGCTTATGGTTTTCATAAGTTCATTCAATGAACGAAAGCACATTTTTTATTTCTTACCATAAAATCTGTTGGCGGTCTAAATTGAAGCCAGCACATCCAGATGCATCCATCAGATTATTTTTTTTTTATCAGATATGTCCAGACATACAGGCATATATGATATTGGAGTGAAAGTGTTCGAGAGTCATAATGGGAATTCTATGCATTTATTTATGGAAATTGTAATGACATAATAATGCGGCAAATATTGTCGAAACTGCAATCTTCTCATATCGCTAATTGGCAACTGTCAACGGCTTGGCAAACTGAGTCAAGAACGGATGCAACATAATAAGACATATTCTTCATTTTCTCTTCATATATGACACCCATCTAAAATCTGAAAGCACCAGCGTATTCAGGGTGAATTTATTGTATGAAAACACAAGTTTTGTTTTATCTTGATTGCATGAGTGATGCAAAATCCGATGATAAGTAAAAACAGGTATAAAGAATTAAATGCCTTCTTCACTTTACCGCGAATTCCTTTGTGTTTTATCTTATTGATTTCAGGAAATCATGATTTAGTTGTGTGTCAATTAATGGAATCCCATGACCAAAACTTTCCTATCTTGTTCAAAACGTGAGATAAATGAAGAAATATAAACATGTTGCTAGTTTTCTGAGCGGCAGACGTAAAAATGAGACAGTGAGCGAGCCGCCAACCTCCAGGTACCAGCCAATCAGAGCCCACCAAACAAACGTCTCGTAGGCGTAAGAATCTACCTTAAGTGAACCAGTTATAGTATGAGGAGGGAGAGAGAGAGAGAGAGAAATGACTAATTCACTATGAAAAACAGATCGGTGATACTAAAATAAGAATCACTATACTTTATCATTCCGCTGTACCAGAGAGAAAAAGTGAGAGAGACGAAAATTATATGCCTTGGAAGGCTAACTATAATTCTGCAAAGTTGTAGATGAACCAAGAGACACTACGAGCAGCAGTTCATAATGCATCACCATCTTGACTGTGAGGTCAGTCCTGAATAATGTGCTTCGTCAGTAACTGCTGTTTCCTTTTAAAACGAGGAAAGACTGCGTCTCATGAGCGAGTTTTCTGAGATCTTGTAGCAACTGACCACCAAAGTTTATGTTAACGCAGCTACAAGAGCGCTTTTTAAGCAGGTATTCTTAATTTTCTCATTTGCTAAACCTGCGTCAGTGTAGTGTAATAGGTTAGCAGGGGGTTGCTGCGTTTCCTAGTTCATGTTTGAATCCTGATGTGGATTCAGAGGTTTCCAGGGCGCAACGCACCCAAAAAGAAGGCAGGTATTCCAGAAGTATACTTGTTAAATTTGGCAGCATGATGCAACTAGTGGCCAGAACCGTTTAAGTGCTCGTGGGAAACCGCCTGAAACTCACCTTATGACAGTTGCTCGCTTTGCTGACGATTGTGATGTTGAATCCGATGCTGTTTTCTTCGGGCGTTGGTCACGAACTCGGCGTCGAAATTCGCGGACGGAAGCTTCCTCGTCCCGTACTTTAGGCCTGTCAGACTGCGGCGAGAGCAAGCGTGGTAACGGTTTGGATGGATTTGAATGACTGCACATGAAGCCTTAACTGGCGTTCCAAAACAATGGTTATCAATGGCAAAAAGTACATTACGTTATTTATTAAAGTACCATGCAATGAAAAAGAAAACAAGTAAAAAATGCGCCGAAGTTTCCTTCGGCGCAATCGAGTTTTCTGTACAGCATATAATGCTGTATGAGCTGCGGCCCATGAAACTTTCAGCCACGGCCCGGTGGTGGCCTGTCCTATAGCGTTGCCAGAAGCACGGTCATGTCTACATAAAATAAGATAAAAACTATCGAGGCTAGACGGCTGCTGTTTGGTGCGTTGGATGATTGGAGGGTGGATGATCAACAGACTAATTTGCAGCCCTCTAGCCCTAGAAGTTTTTAAGATCTGAGGGCGGGCCAAAAAAGTGCGGACGGACGTACAAAGCCATCTCAATAGTTTTCTTTTACAGAACACTAACAATGATCTAGATGTTACAGTCATTTAAATAAATAAAAAAAACAGGAAATTTCGATTGAAATGTAGAGACGGCTTAGGAGGATCTAGCTATAAGGCTCTATGCAATGGGTGTTCCGAAGTATTTAGAAGAAGAAGCCACTCTGGCAGCAAGATTGAGGAAATTCCTGTCTCATCAATCCTAACTCATCTTTTAAATATGCAAAAAACAAAAAAAAAAAACTCCATTTCACTTAGGAAAAGAAAGGAATTAATATGTCAGTTTAAATCGTCTGCTTTAAGTTGAAGGTCAGAGAGGCTGGTGAAACTTCCACATTTTCCACAACGTAGTTCTGATTGCCGTGAAGATTTTTAAGTTTTTTTTTTAACTATTACAGTTCCCTATGCGTTTGACATTTAAACAGGTAATCAATTTTCAATAGTATTGTTGATATTTTTCGAAGGTGTGCAATGTCATATCTGTAGGGACTTTTCCTTTTCCATATTATAACATGCACATGTCAGTTCTCCTCCTACTGACTTCTCTCACCACTGCATGCATAGGAATGTTACACGGAAATTACATACCTAACGTGCAATGTTGTCGCCATAAAAACTTTCAACCACTCTTCACAAATCATCATCTGGTTGCACATTCCCTACACAATGATCACAAACTGTCTATCACAAGCTCTCTTTAGGCCCATGCTCACCAACCATATCTTCACTCTCAAACTGCGCGCGCAGCAGATTCACAATTTTACTCTTTCTCGACAGGCCCCAAACTTTCCTCCTCAGTTATTCTCTTTCTATCTCTTCCCCAGTCAGAAACCTGAATATCCTCATGCCAGTTATATTAAGCGATCGCCTTCCTCTGAAAATCTTAGTCATACTCCTCCCCATACAAAGGAATAAGCGTAAGCGTACACACAAACACAATTACACACAAAATACCAACATTAGGCCTATATATATTTCCACTTATAAGCCTTCTGTACTCAGAATGGTAACCTCCGTCTTCACCTGTGACCTCAACTCAGAGCAATCCTTTTGATACAATGTAAAATTATGTATTATATATAATATATATATAGTATATATATATATATATATATATATATATATATATATATATATATATATATATATATATATATATATACATAAATACACAAATATACACAATACATATACAGTATGTTGCATCGTGCTTACCCCATACAAATGGAAAAAACAAGCAGGTTAAAAGAAGAAGAGGATATATATGATATTAAATGAGACAACTGAGAAACAGAAAATAAATTTAGCATATGGCAACAGCAATGGAGGACGGCCCTCCGTAACTAGACCAAGGAAAAGTACGTACGTCATGCAGATAAGAGGGGGCCACAACGAAACACGATCCATTCTGTCTAGGCTGAATGTATTCAGGGTTATTTGCGCCCATTTTGGAGACGTCTGTGGGGATAACCATTTGTTTACTAAATGATGCATTTGGTTGGATGATTAGGCTGTGAAAACTGGCATCAAACAACCACACTAGAAATGTGTATAAGGATTGGCAAGTAAATTATATAGAAAATGTGTACGATTTATCTTATGAATTTTTTTTAGAGAGTAAGAAATATTTTAAATGCAACATTTGCTTTTCCTGCAACATTTCTTGCAAATACTTTATAATGCTGATATACTGTCGTGAATAGCGCTCTATATTTCACTAGTAGATTTGTTGATCCTTTTCTGTTGTTTTGTAAGTGTAAGAATTCAATGATAAATTTTTGCAAACATTAAATGAATGTCATCTATTTCGTTTTCTTATGGAAAAATCTTGTCATTTTTGCCAGTTCACTGACCATCTATGGCCTGCTGAGTGACGACTTACCGATGAGACTGAAAGTGCGCAGGATTCACCGTTGGGGTATTTACCCAGACCAAAGTTTGGAGAAGTCCATTCGATTGCACCAGGTCCCAACTCTGCAACGCTGCAAGCGTCGCCCGTGCCCGTCGCAGTTGATGTCGTGCTGGCACTGGTGGAAGTACTGGTGCTGGTTGTTGTGCTGACTGAAGCACTTGTCGACGTTGTTTCTGGCCTGTTGAAATTACGAGAGATCAGTCCTTTGAGTAATATATGAAGCACATTTCGCTGTAACTTCCCTCTTGCTACACTCTCTGAGAAGTGATGCTATCCTGGTTTCCCAAAAGAAATTCTGGGATGAGGCACTGTTGTTCAAAGGGCATATTTGCTTATAACCTCCAACAGCTTTTGGTAGTAACCCATCTAGTGGAGAGAGAAGATACAACACACCCTTCTCAATCATGAACTCACGTCCACCAGAGGTTGAGAGATTCCCAGGCACCCATCCAGCAATAATTTTGACTCAACCCTTGGACAGATTACCGCAACAGTCAGTCCATGTATACCCTCTGTTCAGTAAAGTGACAACTGTTAGCATCTGCCAAATCACCAGAAAGAAAAACCCTGTAGCAGACACTGCATCCAGGATAGAAATGAACAGGGTTCTCAACTGCAGTTGAACATCGAAGAACTCGCTGATGCCAGGCAAAATCTAAAACAAGGTCTAAAACAAGAGACTGTGGTACCATCACAGCAAGTCTGAAATAGGAAGACATCTTTGGTGACACGGGGCGAACCTTCCTCTGCAATACCAGTATGAGCTGCCTGCAGCCCCTTGTGCCAAGATCTCTAAACAAGGAAAGTGTTCAGCCTCATCCCAGCCACTTGGCAAAGGAGTGAACATAGATTACAAGCCACACCACGACGCATGCATCCGTCAGTTCACGAGAACAAAATATTGTAAGTTGCCAGTGAACCTTGTTGGCCCCGGCAGTGCTCTTAGAGCAAATGTCAAGGATTCCCAATATCTCTGTGAGGCTGTGTGGCTGATGTACATCAACCACACATGACATTACACGCACAGCCCAAGAGCGAGAGCCTATGCCAGCTGAAGGCTAGCTTAATTTAAAGCAAATGACAAATATCATGCTATTTTCACCTATATCCACATTTAAAGGGCCATATCCAAGAAACGTCTTTCATTAATGATGTATTCTATTGACACTAAGGAAGGGTTAAGATAATAAAACAACTTCTTGTATCTAAGCAACATAAAAAACAGCTTAAGAGTATTAAAACAAGCATCTAGATGAATCAAGGTAACGGTTGAACTCTGAAGTCAAATATGATTTAATCTTGTTTTTCATTTTCTCCATGCATAAAATTTCAGATTAATCCTCATAACACACACACACACACATATATACACTATATATATATATATATATATATATATATATTTATATATATATATTGAAAAGAAGTAGAAAATTTCACAAGTAGGCATTTCATCAACTTTTTACTGTCACTAGACGAAAGGAAAAGGAAGGAAATTAGCAAACTTTTTCATGACGGAAACCAAAATTGTTATTAAAAGTTCAAATGATGATCAGTCACCTAAAAATCCAAGAGCTTATCGGGTGGAAGAAATGGAAAATGAATAAGATTTTAGTAACTGGGAGCTGAGAAACGAAGAATTTCGAACAAAAATCCTGGAAGAGTAGTCTGCAGACTTCAGTGTGGGAAGCATCAATTGAGGTTTTCCTCAGGAACTTAATTTAAATAATAAAAATAAAAAATCTTACTGGCACGAAGGAACGGGTTCGAAGGTCACATTAGCAGACCATCCAGAATAGAAGTTTGTTCCTGTTCGGAAGAAGAGGATCATCTGATTGCTCGGGGAAGTGAATACTGTACCGGCAGCAATGTCTTGATCACAGTAGCTGCAAATATTAGACAAAAGCAGATATATCAGTTTATTATCTACCAAAATAATGTAAGTAAATTATCTTTCCAAAGGTCGGTGAAGTTCTAGTGCGCGCTAGTGCATTATCCACTTCCAAATAAATAGAGATATTTAAGCACCAAGGCCAAGGATACTTGATCATTTGAAATTATCTTCATCGTTGGCACAATCATTATAAGAACATAAATAATTTTTCAAAGTGTCGGTTAGACCCAATAATGCGGCCAAAATGCTCAAGAATCGTTTACAGCAAACTTTTGAGTCCTTACACTTCTCCGACAGTAAGACTACCGGTCCTTATTTCAAGGGAATCGAAATAGCAGCAGCTGTTTCCAGCACAATAATCGTCTCTTCCGTAAAGTCTAAAGGAATTGAACTTTATCTTCACAGTGGTACACACAGGCGCCTGGATCCATTTCACACACTTTATACCTGTAAATTCAAAACAGAAAAGATAATAAAAGGAGGAGAGAATACTTCGTACTGCTAATGCTAACATTACTTCTGCAGTTCTTGAATTGATTTTTATTTCAAGATTCGTGAACCAAAGCAGAAAATAATGTGCTTATAAATAGTATGCATTTTCAGGCCTCTCTCTTTCATCCTGTTTTATGTTATGGTGGATGTATGTGCTCATTCTCCTTTCATGAAGGCGGTTCTTTGGGGTCTGAGTGACTAGAGGCTCTAGGCAGAAAATCCAAGCACCGTAGACAACTCAATTAGTGGAAGAAGCATAGTGCATTTCTGACTAGCGATGCCCAAAGGAAAGGCAGTGGACAGCTACATGTACTGTAAGCTTTCATTTCTTTGCCCAGGAGAGAGACAGGAATTCTTAGTCCTTTTATGAATGCCAGTGGTAGTAGTAGTCACTTTCCGTGGTGTTCTTGTCAGAAAAGGTTTTACACCAGGAATGCTTTTCTTAACGATGACTTGTTAGAAAATAAAAAGAATCGCCTTGAGCTGAAGTAAGTCATAAAACTAGTCATTGCTCACTTTTACTGAAGTACAATGGGAATGGCAAGGCAGTCAGTCTATGTTTCAGCTTACGACACTGCATCCTTGGACTTCTAGTAATTGGGAAAGAGGGAGGACTGAAGAGAAGGTCCACTCTTTTATAACTGAGAAGGAGGAATCAAGTCATCTTCTGTCAGACTGCCTTCTGGGCATATAATTCAATGGTTACCCAGTTTAAAAGTAATCATAGTCTTTAGCCTATTTGAATTTATTGATTTGCATGATATCAGCAATGGTGGTCACCAGGCATACTTATCGTCAACATTTCCAGTGGAAAGACAGAACTGCCCAAGAGAAGGAAGGGAAGGGTAAAGTTGAGCAACGGGCAACCAGGCCACTGCATGCCAAACATTCTCTGACCTTCGGATCCGACAGTAGGAAATAGCCGGCCATAGCAGTCCTCAGAAAGCGTGTACAGATTTCAGTCTCTCCGATGAACATATATAATTCTGTAACTGAAGAGCCTTGGCCATCAACTGCTAAACAGTCAAACATTAATACAAAACATCCAAGGTATCGGACAATTATTTGTGAAATGATCAAACTTCGTGAGAGGGACTCAGAATGAAAGGCTGAGGGGAACGAGCTCTCATGCCGAACCCGAAGGCAATTAACGTTAGGTTCAAAAGGTTCCTGTTTCAGGAAATGGTAAAGACAAGGACTACCGATCCTGAGTTCGAGGGAAAGCGCAGATGATACATCGGACATGAGACCACCTGATGCCGCGTTGGAGGTGCCTGAGAAACAGCATGCTGCCGTATAATGTAAACTTACCTGATGAGTAATGATTGGGGTAGTTGGGAGATGTTACTGTCCCCGGTGCAGTGACATTTGCTGAGCAACCTGAGAGAAGACTATCTGCAACGCAAAAGAAAATAACTAGGATCAAGGACAAAGCTCTCGTCCAAAACTGTAGTTTGAGCAAGTATGAGTTCTAGCCATTCTTCCAGTCAGTGAATCACCTAGAGAATGCACGTTTTTCCTTCATATAATCCACTATTCTTACATCCTGAAGTCTGTTATCCAGAATGCATTGATTTTAAATAAATAAAGCTACTCTCTCAGAATGACTGGATATATTACATTTAATAATGTGCTTGGTATGGGCTATGTTTTCAATAAGCCCTTTGTTTTTGTCATATTAAGGCCAATCAATTCAAGGATGAAACATACTTACAAAATAACTTTATATAAGATTTACCATAATAAAAACTGATATTTTGGGATGTGGTATTTCAGATCTAGAAGAAAATTCTATTAACCCCAAGAACTGCAGAATCTCATTCGTTTCTGTCAAAGGAGCTATCAAGTATTCTCTACCAAAGACCAGAAATCACCCTCTTACCGTAGTAGCCTTGAATGACGGTCTCACAGTGAGTGCCACTTGTTCCGCTGCGACAAACACAGGAACAGTTCTTTCCTACATAGCCATCGTTCTGGCAGGTTCGTGGTTATGCCGCAGTTTTTGCATCCATTTTGCTGATTGGTAAAGTGGAAAGGACAAGGAAGGATAGCACTAGATTATTGAATCTCCTCACTATTGTTTTGTCCAATGTCTCAGTTATAAAGCACCTTGTATATACTGAATGTGACGCCAATTGTAACCACCTTCACTATTCGTACTGCAACAGGTAAATCATACTAGCTTCAACTTACTAATGCAAGGATACATCGTGTTGGCCAGTAGCTTGTCATAGTGGCTCAGCCCATATCTGTTGCCAATGAGTTCTTGCGCCAACGGATTCTTAGTTACTATTGTGTTTTTGCCGTTCACAGAAAAGTACTGTTCCAACGGCAAGACAAAGCCGACGGTACTGCGAATTATACGGACTCAAAAAAATGTATTGCATAAATTCTTGTGACAAGTAGATTGACTGGAGCAGAAACATTCAGATTTCTTTTTAAAGCTTCCAGGGTTGGTTCCAGCGACTGCGACCACCAGAAAAGACAGAGCAGAAAAATGCCGAAATTCGGAGAATGATTTTGTTTACTAGAACATTCTATGCCCTAAATACTGCACGAACACTGAAAGTTCAGTTAGTGACCGAAGGCAAGGATATGAAGTGTAATGCATATGCATTTGTTTCCAGCATAATCTAATTCACAAAACTGTTACGCAACCTTATTTCGTAATTGCAGGTAAATTATTGGTGTTTGTACTATAAGAATTCCCTTGGGTATAACAAAGAAATGATAAAAGGCGTGTAATTTAGACCTACTGTACGCCAGACATAGAATGTATATAAATATTCATATCATTTTATATTCTTCAGAATTTTTCATCTATACATGTAAACTATATAAATACCGATTAAGCATCAGTTTCCGCGTAACTACATGGACTCAATAATGAAGGCACAGATCACAAATAAAAATGAAAACGCGAAGATTATATTTTCAAAAGTCCAACTCATTTTTCACCATCTGAAAAGAAGTACAGGCTCCTGGACCTGGTGAAATGTTCTCTGACTTCAAAGTTAGCCTTTCGTGCATAGACAGCTATTAAGTGTACGGAGAAGTTTTTATGCATTGGAATTTATCACTAACAAAAAAAAGTCTGTAACAATTCCCTTTCAACTCGCTCCTTCTGATTCTTCTATTCAGTTTGATGATAAGGAAATCCAGCTTCGAATATCGGCCATAAGAGAGGTTGCATAATTACATTAGACGGGCCTCGATCCTCTTATTCTGAACTATACAAATAAATGAACTCAATAGTTGCGGTTGTCTCTGAGTGAAAAACGTCGAGATAAAAGGAATAAAAATTAAAGATTACCTTAAGACGTTAACAAACCCGAAGAGAAAGGAATCAGATGAAAATCTATAAACTGGGGCTCTGTAGTAAGCTTTAAGAAAGGTGTCAGTCAACTTACATTCGAACCATAGTGCATATCTGATGAGAAATCGTATGGCAGAGAGTAGTTGTCAACACTTTTCAGGAAGTTTCCCTCCTTGCCGGGTTGTACGTTTGCGAGAATGATGGTCACGTAGCCATCCCTGTCGGAACGTGACTGTTCGTGGAGAAATCCCATGGCGTGGCCCACCTCGTGAGCAAACAGTCCCCAGCTGAAAGTAAATGAGAGATGACAATAACATTAGGGACCCATAGAGCAACTGTTGAAGGAACAGACAGCATGATTTGTGGATACATAACAAAGAAATACCAATTGAAAAAAAAAGCTCAAGTATATTCTTCAAGTTCAAACAACTTAAATTAAAATGTAATACGTAATGTTCTGAGAACGAGGTTCTCATGTTAAAACAGCGTATCATTGTTCAATGGATATGCAAATGAAGGGTTGCATGTCCCGTTGGTATTTTGCACAGGGAACCCTTCTGCTGGGTACCAAAGACTCACCGAAGAGCATCCAGTTCCGATGGACAAATCCTGGGGTGATGGCTGCATCCCGACGTATGACCAGCACCCAGAGCCTTTGATAAAGTTCAAGTAACTGCTTGGAGGAGTCCCTGTGATCAACTGGAAGTCAATACAAGTATGCTCCTTCCAGTGAGCCAGACCAGCCTCTACTGCTGTGGTACTCACAGCCGCTGGAACAATGTAGAAGAAAAATAGCAAATGATTCTCATTATTTTGTTGAGGCGAGAAGGTAAACGAATCCTGTGATATTCTGGACGAAGAGAGGGTTTCAAGGATCGTTTCTTTGTAAAAGGACAAATATGAAATGAATGACTTCAAGTGTTATAAGGACTATAGCATTACTTAATACTGTATATCTGGGAAGGTGTTGAGTAAGGATAGAATAGAATATAGGAGTTAGGCCGAAGGCCAAGTGCTGGGGCCTATGACGTCATTCAGGCCTGAAACAGAAATTGTCAGTAAAAAGGTTTGAAAAAGGTACAGAAAAATAAATGAAGGGGGTTGTTCCTAGGAGTCGAAGGGACGCTGCAAAGAACCTTAAGGAATGCTTACAGGGAGTAAAGTTTTAACTAAGAGAGTAACAGCTAAAGAAGTTGCAATGCGAGAGCTGTGCGGCACTAGACGAAGGAAAGGGTGTGGATCAAGAGTTTGTAATAAAACAGAAGTTAGAGAGGTTTCTGAGCAAAAGGGAAATGGAAAAATATTACAGTAGACTTGACAGAAATGCCGAGGCATATGTTGACTTGCTGTGCAGAATACGACTTCGCAAAAGCAGTCAGCATCTGTCATGAATCAAGGGACGATAGATCTCGTAGACGGGCTGGTCTCAGACGAGGAAATTTTGTTTCCATGGCTGCTTGGTACTTTTAAGGATATTTTTACCAGTCTGAAAACGATATATTTTCATCTGATTCCTATATCTTAGGGTTTTTGGAAGATAAAAAAAGAAAAGAGAGTTGTAGAAGCAAACCTGGAAGGGGAATTTGAGCGAGAGTGAGGTTTTGAGGGTCAGTGGAAACAAGAATGTTAGGCCAGCAACTGTTGAGATGGACAGTGAAGGAATAGCAGCTGATTCATTCTCAAGCTGATTCATTCTGGGATTTAAGGTGAAAGCACCAGATGACAACTATGTCAAAGAAGACCGCCAGAGTTCTCCAGAAAGTCTGGAATGTAGCTGGAAATATGAAATGGTAGTAAGGGCAGCCCTCTTTTACAGAAATTAATTGTTTATACTGAAAGCCATTGGGTGACATATATTGAATCTTGATGATATTAATTTATAGTGTCTGAGGGGTAGGAGGAAGGGTGAGAAATGAATCAGTTCGAGGAAGATGAGGTCAAATGGTGAAAAACAGCATCTGAGTATTTGAAGGGGGTGACAATGTGCAAAGAGGGGAAGGCGGTAGGGTTGGTAAAAAGAGTGTTTCAAGGAAGTCCTGGCCGGAGGAGCAGAAGACTGCTGGAAAGTGGCTGCATGAACAGGATTAAGCACTGCCAAGTAAGGAGCTTAATTAATTTCTAGGAAGCATAAGAATGTATGAAATAGGGATCAGCATTAATAAATGTATGGTGTAGGATCACTGTAAGACTGATTAATGCACAGGATTTGGCTATACACATTATTTTTAATCCTTTCTTCTTCTTTGCTCTTTGCTTACCTTTTTTTCACTTATTCTATTTTGTGAACATATACTAGGTTGGCATTCGAATGCCTTTCAGCTTGTTCTACTAAGAAAAATGTACATTGATAAAGATAATAATAACAGTAAAAATATAATAATAATATTGATTTGCGAATGATCGATGCATTATTAGCACTAATAAGAGAGGCATTCTTGTTCATGTGGTTATCCTGTCGTTGCAGATCTCTGAACATTCGATAAAATGCAAGTGGTCATTCACTCACTGTCTCCAAACTGGTACGGCACAACTGGAGTTCCGTTTGGTCCATTTGGCCACCTCGAGGAAAGGGATGGTATGGCCTTCCTCTCCAGAAACTGCCTTCTCTGCTCAGGAGACAGCAAGATGTCGCTTTCAAACAGCTCTTCGCCGTTGACGTGAGTGGGGTTGACGTTCTCAAATCCACCGAGCTGTTGGGGTGGGTTCATAAAGTATATCGCGTTCCTTTCTCCAAACAAAAGACTGCAGCATTAGAGTAAAAATACTTAAACAGATGGCAATAGGTTACCAAAACTCCAAACATAAGAAAATGTAAGTTCTTGGTATTTGAAATGAAAACTAAACAAAGGTTTTGGTTTCTCTAAAATAACAGTACAAACATTTACGAAAAAGCTGGATGTTTATCATGATATGAAACCTTAATCTTGACTAATATTGATCCTATTAATCTTGACTGTTTAGCATCACAGAGTCGTCAACTTAACGAACGGAAAGAGAAAAGTCACCGGAGGGCACTTACGTCTTCTTTCATCGGGATGGGAACAGCATCGGCGTTGCTTGGAGGGGTGAACATAGGAGGGTCTTTTGCCTGGGGATGAAATCAGTTCCTGAGAACATGACATTGGAGAAAGGAGGCAGCGATTGAGACGTATATATAGAAAACAGTTACACTGAAGTGAAAGCCAGAGGAGTAGTAAGCTCGTTGTTACGAAAGCTAGTCAGAACTCAGAGGTATTTCTATGATAACCCGACATTCACAGCACCCATTGAGGGGTGGTGCTCTCTTGGCATTACTAACTTAGGCTGTTTGCAGCGTACCTTCGGCCCCTAGCTGCACCAACGTTTTAGCATTTTACTTTGCCTCCATCCCCACTTCCTTTCGTCCAACTTGCTGTCCAACCACGCCAACTCCATCTTTTCACTCTCTTAATCACTGAATGGCTGAAAGTGCTTCAATTCTTTCTTGGCTTTATGGCCACATTTTTGTAAATCAACTAATCATTCATGTCAACTCAAGATGCTGGATTCTAAACCTGAGCAATAGAGGGCCCTGTGACACATAACTAAGCGTTCAAAAACTTCGTCACAGTAATGTTTGAATGATATATGGTTTATGAATGTTCCCCCGTCAAGCCAGGCACTGAAGCGGTCCTTTCGGCCAAACAGCGCTCAAGACAGTGAAAAGAGCGGGTTGGAACGGTGGGACAGCATGGTCAGGAGGACCAGGAAACGACGAAAATGAGGCCCAAGGACCTAGAGGTGGAACTGGGAGAAAACTCCTGCACAATTGCATTAAGAATACCAGTCAGAGAGGGTTGGACAGCAACATTGGGGAAAGTCACACTAATGTTGAAAGGCTGAAGGATATAAAAAAGCTGGTGACACGTTGTCTTTTCAGCTCCTCGGCCCTACAAAGTCAGGAACTGTCTGCTGAGCCATGTAAGGGATGCTGGTTTCTTAAATTCATGGCAAGACATTTTTCTTAAATTTTCTTCTCTTATTTTTTGCCTTTCAAATCTAAAATGTGTTCCGCTGAAAAGCGACCACAGAATGCATGACCTTTCAGCCCTGGTCCCTTGAAGATTTCGGCAATGGAGAATGAGCGAGAATCAAAGGAGCAAAATCATTTGCATGAACACTCACCGGAAACTGACGCTTCCCTGGATGGTCATCCTGTTGGTGAAACAAGTCAGTTCAGTGAATTTCTCTCGTTATTGTACTCTAAGTTCTCTGATATTTGCATAAATGATCAACGTTTGAATCTTAAATCTGAATAATTAGCATAAGTGTTTTCACCTTTAGTGTGAGATTAAGAAATAACTACTGTAAATACATGAACGTTAATACAATCAATGGTTATTTCTTCAGTGGTTCTATCGCATTTGAGTAAATTAGCAGCTTGAGACTTTAGTAACAGTATATTCCGAGTGACATCACCGAATTTTGACTGAGCAACGTTTCCTTTCATTTTTACTACCAGAATGATAGGTTTCTCTGTCGTTGTCTCCTGAAATTAAAGGCAGTTATTGAGATTTACAGTTGTCTTCAATATATATATATATATATATATAGAGTATATATATATATATATATATATATATATATATATACATATATATATATATATATATGTATATAAATGTATATATATATATTCATATACATATCTATACATGTATGTGTGTGTGTGTGTGAGTGTGTACCTCATCAAACTTTTCCTCTGCTGACAGGGGATGGCTCCAAGAAATGATAAGACATCCACTGCCACATTCATGTTCTAACTGCTGAACTGTAGGTGAACCCTTTTTGCTGGGATCTTTCACAGCATAAGCTACTCCATACACCTACCCAGAATTGCTATCAGCAGCGCATCAGACCCCTAGGCACACTGCACCATTCACCTGTATCTTGCATACACCATCTCGGTCACTGGAAATAGAAACCCTTTCTTTCCAGTGCCTCGGTCACTTCGTCTGCCTAGATTTCCTTTGGTCTACCTCTACTCCTTCCTCTTAACACTTCCAAGTAACTCATTCCTTTCACCAGTCTATGTCTCCCCATTCTTCCCATGTGATACAATAAGATATTAATTCACATCAACTGTTTCAACATTTGTCTTTTTAATTGTATTCAGCATCCACACTTCACTCCTATAAAGTACAGTCGGCTCAACAAAGCTCAATACGTATACTGTATTATTAATGGCAGCTGGAGTTGAAAATGATCCAAGTTGGGAAGCAAGGACATGGGCACATCCTGCTGAAAACCACAGCATCTCAGTTGACCTAATCAAGGAAATATAAGCCTAATACTCTGTAGACTGTTGTGGGTCACACACAAGGTGGATACAGACATGACTATCACCCTCATCACAGTAATTTGACCTGCGCTATTGGTGTAATTGCAACCTCAACACCATTTCAAGACGAACTTATAAATAAAAACAGTATTAGTCTAGAACAATGACATTTTTATGGAACACTCACCTATTAATGCGCTAATATTTGGTATGTCCTCGCCTCCATGATTCTTTTTACACAATTTGCTACGCTTTGGTATCAATTCTATCAGTTATTACGAATCAACCCTTCATCAAAGGGACTGCTAATTTTTTCTCGTCACACTTTCAAAGGGCTGCCAGAACTCAAGTGGAAGACGGATTCATCAGTGAACAACACACTTTTCCACTCATTTAAATGCCATTCTTTATGCATATTAACATACGCAAAATTAAACCCAGCTGTTTTTCACAGTCTAGAGCCTCGATGGCCAGGTCGGTTAAAGCAGCAGCTCGGACTTCTTAGAGGTCTGTGTCGCGGGTTCAAATCTGCAGCTGACCGGTCAGAGAGGCGGGCACATTGCTGTCCGTATAGACACCTCGGGATTATGTATGTAATCAACGGATAGGTTTGCTTAAAGCAAATGGGTGTTACAGACTAATACACATACAAACAAAGCCACTCCAACATCTTCTAAAACCATAACAGACACCTCACATGTCTCGACTGTCGACCTAACTGCGCAACGACTCCTCGCTGCTGGGAGAAAGGGCACTGGTGGCTGGTACAATACTTGTACATACGCTACCAAAGTCTAAGCAATGACAGGCAGGGCAGCCGATCGAGACTACAGTCTACCCCAAAAGCCAAATCAAAGTCCTTCAAAAAGAAGGCATCGTGCTTACCCCATACAAATGGGAAAACAAGCATTTTAAAAGAAGAAGTTTTTCACAGTCTCTTAAATCCAACCTGCTTTTTCAAATAATACTAAATGGTATGAACTGAGGGTCTACGATGGAGATGAGGATTTTCCTCCTTAAGCTGCTTGAATGTAATGGGTAAATTTGCTTCAACCTCTCTTTTCTAGGGGTTGGGGGGACTTGCCTTCCCCACTGTGTCTGCACCTTGATGCCTCTATAGTGTGTCGAGTATGTCTCCGCCCTCCCGGTCAGTGTTGCCAGATCTACAGATTAATCTGAAATTACAGGTTTTGTAGCATGTTTCAGATTTTCAGATTTTCCCTCTTGAATAGGCAAAATCTACAGATTTGTACCATTCTCATCTCTAATTCCTAAAACTGACCTGCGAAACCGTAGAATCTTTTTTAAATAATTGAAAATTATGGTACCCTATGGTCTCATGCATACATAATTCCAGACTTACACGTAAACATCTTAGGAGGGCAGTTGGCATTTCAGGAGGAGTAGCAAGCAATTTTGCTGTTTATGCCTTGGTGCTGCTTATGGTAGTGGCCAGAATGAACAATACAATGCATTAACACTTTATATTACGAATGTTGCCCTGGGTGCCATGCTTACAAATCTGGAATCTATTTTACAGAGACTAACCAACCATATAACCAAATTATATCTGTTATCTATAGACTTTGTTTTGCCGGCTTTCAGAAACTTAAACAGACAAAATTTAATGCAATCTGAGTCATCACAGATAAGCATTTCACAAATTTCTGTTGTTTCAGCTGGTAAAACAGTTTTGGAATGCCATCTCAGTAAGACATGTTGATTAGACACCACTACAGAAAATAAGAATCACGGAAACTGAGAGCTTCAAACTTTTGGAGGAAATGTATCTTGGTATCGAAGTGAGGACTGAACAAAAATTAAAACATCTTAGCTAAACATTTTGGATTTCTTTTATGAAAGCAGCCCTCAGATTTACAAAAGCCTTCTTTTTGACTTAGGTGTAATTGGATTAAGAATTACCTTCCTTGATTTATCTGGTGTCTTCTTTTAGCTATTAAGTAAAGTCTGATCTTCAGATTATTGGCAAAGAGTCAAGGTTGCTTAGTAATTTCCTTCAAAGGTATGACGTTAACCCTGGTATGACACCATAACTACTCTGGAGTAAAGTAACATCACTTAGGCAAATCTTTGTTACGTTTACCCCACTGAAAATATAAAGTTGACAGAATTTTTTCTGCTACATATAGTATTAAAATAAATAAGGAAGTAGGTTATCTACTGAAACACGATGAAAAATAAGTAAAAAGGTTATCTACTGAAACACTTACAAGTTTGTTCCATTACTTGTAGTGACTTGGAGAAATACCATAAATTATTTGGATGTGTCCAGAATATAAAAATAATGTTGAATGAATGTTCTTTAATTTGTCCGAAATTTCTTCCTAATTATGTGCAAATGCACAAAAATAGCATTTTATGAGTAAACACCGGATCGTGTGGTTTATTGAAAGATTTTATTTTGTAACTAAAGATTTCTATAGATTTTTTTAAAGAAGACGTTCAGATTTAAGAAAAAAAAATTGTCTGTCAACACTGATCACAGTACTTGCTCTTGAGAAGGTTAATGCTGGCGTCACACTTTGGTGATTCAAGACCGCGACTGTTGTAATTTGCTCATTACGACGCGATTATACTCTAGGTACGACCAAATCAGCATGATTCGTAACTGCGTCTCCGAGTTTGGCGACGTCCATCTAGTGATGGCGTATGTGCAAGGCTGCACAAAACCTACGCGGTCGAGCCACAACGACTGTCAATAGTCGCCATGTCATGCCGCATGACGCAACTGTAATGTCATCACAAGTGACGAGACGGCATTGGCATTGGATTATGTCAGACGTAACTAGCAATGTCAACATGAGCCATCCAGTACGACGTACGCCACGTACTTGGCAACCCCACAGCATGTGCAGTAGGGATGTACAGTAGTGTATTTTGGCTCCTCCTTTGGCGGGGATGTGCAGTAGTGTATTTTGGCTCCCTTTTTTTTCCTTTTTATTATTGTTCACACAATGGTAAAAAGAAAAAAGTTCTTCTTGCAACTGTTCTCTAATAATGCTACTGTAAATTCGTTTTGTACATTTTCAAGGTTATTGTGAAAAGGCATTTTCACGACACATGACGCTGCTGTTGTGTGTGTTGGCACGGGATGTAACTAAGTTGGGCATAAATCGTCATGAATCGTCGTGCCTTCATGGATGTCGCCATCATGTAAAAACTGTTAAATGTGGGCCTGGCCTGAATCATCAGTGATGGGTGTGTACGACTACACACGCTCGTAATCTCATCTCAATGTGCGCACTGCTGTCGTAAATGTTCATTATGTATGACGTCGTGGTGTTGTAATCAGCTGATTTTTCTTTTTTTTGAGGCCCGAGGCCTGTGGCTGATGCCGATCAGTGGCCAACAGTGTTGTAACGAGCAAATTACGACGGTCGTGGTCTGGAATCGCCAATGTGTGATGTTGGCATAAGTGTTGCTCAAGGCTTTTCACATCTGTTTGTCGTTAAATTTCACCGCATTTTATACCTAATACCTGGATCACACATTGGCGATTCAAGACGGGGACCATCGTAATGGCTGGGTTTGGCAACCAATCGGCATCAGTCACGGGCCTTGGGACACAAACAAGAAAAAATAAATAAGTAAATAAATAAATAAATAAAATCAGCTGATTAGGACACCACGACGTCATATGCAATGAACCATTTATGACAGCACTTCGCAGATCGAGATGTGATTATGTAAGTCCGCAGTTGTACGAGTAAGTCGCCGATGATTTAGGCCATGCCCACATTTAACGGTTCTTACAGGACGGCGACTTCCATGAAGGCATGATGATTCATGAAGATTTAATCATGGTGTGCTTACGTCACACGCCGACATACACAAGGGCCCCGTCATGTGTCGTGATCATGGATGCCACCATATATAAAGTGCCAGGTGAACTAGGCACTCATCATTCTCGTTGCAGCCACAGACAGAGGAAGAAGAAGATGGGGGACATGGATTTGCAGAACCTCATACCTGACAACATGCATGGTCCAGAATTAGTAGAATGTATTTTGGATGATTATGATGCAATGTTGCAGTTAAGAGTTATTAAGTGCCTGGAAGAACGAAAACGCAAGAAGCAAAGAAAACCAAGAAGATGCTGGGTCTGGCCCTACTTGCAAAGAAGACAAGAGAAAGGATACCATGACAACCTGATGAAAGAATTGACAACTGAAACTCCAGGGCTGTACTAGAATTTACAGGATTACAGATGAGCTTTCCAATCAAATTGTGGAACGGGTCACGCCCTACATAAAGAATATTCTCACATTCTGGAGAAGACCCACTTAGCCAGGCCTGCATGTTCCAACTACCCTATGTTTCCTTGCAACTGGAGAATCCTACAAGAGTCTGTCCTACCAATTCCGAGTAGCTCCCAACACGATCAGCAGTATTGTTGCCTGAGACTTGTAGGGCCATTGTGGCTGCTTATGGAGATGAGGTCATTGCAGATATGCAGCACCCAAGAGCAATGGAAGGGGGTAGCCCGTGGATTTGAGCAATGGTGGAATTTCCCACACACCCTTGGAGCAATAGACGGGAAACATCTGCCTCCGGAAACAGCCCGTGCCGGAACTCATTATTTTAATTATAAGAAGTTTAACTCTGTAATTCTATTACCAGTTGTTGACGCTTAGTACAACTTCGTGTGGATGTAGGTGCCATAGGGTCCGAGTCTGATGGTGATGTCTTTGCCAAGACACAGCTCACCCAAATGCTTGATCGACTTGAAGCCAACCTGTCTGTCTCTGAAAGATTGCCAAACGAAGCTGAGGATAAACCCCCAGTCGACTATTTCTTCACTGGAAATGACGCCTTCACTCTTAAGAAGTATATGATGAAACCCTGCACGAAATCTGACAATACCTGAACGCATCTACAATTATCGACTAAGCAGGGCAAGACGTGCAGTGGGGAATGCCTTTGGGATCCTACCAAGCAGGTAGATATTGTTCACAATTATTATTACTGTTTCTATTTGGTCTGCTTGTTTAAATACGCATTTAATATGAAATGAAATACCTTTTGTATACCAACTAATTCTGATAACTAAATCAATATTTTTCATTTGTCTCGCACAGATTCAGCGTTTCACGCCCCCCTTCTTTGTCATGATGGCGTCGAGTCCAAGGTTTTGGCCGCTTGTATGTTGCACAACTTAAATTTGACAGGAAACCCTCATGCCAGAAGTGAGGGAGATCAAGAGGACTCGTGACACTTGAGGTCGTGCCTGGTAACTGGGGTGTCTGAACAGCGTTTATTAAGCCTGACTCTCCCAAACCGGCAGACAGCAACCATGACTGGCAAGGGTTCCGTTCATTGGCAGGATTCAGTGGTATAAGAAGACAATAGAAAATGCCTTTTCATACTTCAGAAAAACATGTTGAAACATTTTGTAACTTTCCTAAATAAAAGTTAAAATTCAAAAGTATCTATATCATTACCAAATATATTTTCTTTTAAGTTGTATTCAGTGTCATATTTATCTATATGAGAAATACTCAATGTATATCAAGAATACTGAGTGAAATATATATTTTACTCAAAATAGAAAATCCCTTTTCATTTCTTATATACTTCAGAACATTCTAACAAACTGTATTTGATTGCAGTCAACTCACTGACTCATTTGTATAGAAAATCATGCTTAAAAACTATGTAATAGTTAAAATTCAGAAATATTTATATTATTACAAAATATATTTTATTGTATGTTGTATTCTGTGTCATATTTTAACGCTATGGAGAGACATAAGTCACTGGCATACACATTAGTAGTTGTGGAAGTTGCAATACCTTCAGCAGACTTGGTTATATTCTACTTCAGGCAGGCACACACACGAATGAGAACTGTCAAATCACTGTTGAGAAGCACACTACTGCGCATCAGTTCTCCACTGCGCAGGCTGTGGGTTGCCAAGTATATGGTGTTCGTCGTACTGGATGGTGAATGTTGACATTGCTAGTTACGTCTACCGTAATCAAAATGCCGACCTTCTTTCGACAGTCGAGACACCATTATGACTTAGTTGTGTCATGACATGGAGTCCACTAGTGGACCCAGGGCGGGGTGTGGGGAGCACCTGGGCACGTGCCCCCCATGAAAAATAATGACAAAATAATAATATTGAAGATTTAGATAACAACATGGATAAGAAATATAAAAATGGAAAAATAAAAAATCGAATATATATATATATATATATATATATATATATATATATATATATATATATATATATATATATATATATATATATATATATATATATATATATTGTCAAGGGTTTACGATTCCCCATCCTATTTAGCTGTGATCTAGTTAGCTTAGGGATAAATTTTTGTCTTAGCGTTGTCGGGCGCCAATATGGCGGGTTGTAGCCATGAGAATATTTGAACCAGAAAAAGCCGTTAGCCCCAGTAGTTAGCGTAGGCTTTCCTTCACTCCCCCCCGCCCCTTCCACTCCCCTAAAATAGCCTGATCCTGGGAAACAATAGACACTCCCTTTTTCACCCCCATCACGTGATGGGGGAGCATTTAGGTGTGGGGAAAGTCAAATAGGCTTATTAGGCTAAGGGTCAGACAGGACTTTTAACCTGTAAGGACTTAGTCTTAAGGCCCTTTTTCCTCTGCTTTTTGCTGGCGTATGACTCCTTGCAGGACGGATCTAGCTACCCATCGAAAACAAGATTCCTCCCCAGCTTCAGCGAGGAGAAACTCCGGTGCCCTCGTCAGGAATGCACGTGCTGGCTCCATCTTTCCCTCACGCTGGTGGGACGATCTTCGACGGACAACCACAACGATCGTTTGGGCGCCCACAGTGGTCATACAAGGTTCGTGCGTTGCAAGTAGTCAATAGCCACCCCTTTTCCCTTCTACTTAAAAACCCCTAAAATTTCCCATTTCTTTGAACTTTAACTCCTTCCTCCACAAAGCAACCCTTCTTTGTTAAGAGTCCTGCCCAGCCTCCCATATCTCGCCATTAATGTGCCTTGAATTTCAGTAAAGATCCCGTGCTAAGTATCCAATTATCCCTCTCCCAGTGCAATTTAAGGGCAATTTAGGCTAAGAAATACAAGTGTTAATTTTCTCTTTGTGCGAGTGTGTGCTTGTGTTAAAAGCCCAATCCATTACGATTCCCATACTGTGCTTACGTGATCTCCTTATAATTATCTGCTGGGCTATGTAGTGGTTAATATTTAATTGTGTAAAGTATCCCCATTTATAAGGGGGATTCCATTTCCTTCTGTGTGCCTCTGTTGTTAATCCGGGACCTCTCTTTCAGGAGAGACAAGCTGCCCTATCGCACTCCGTGCCCCATTATTTAGCCTGCCACCCCACAATCCTGAATATTCCTGGTCGCAGTCGATACCAAGTCCGTTGTGGCCCGAAAATGTTTATATGAATTATTTTCCCATCCTGGAGTTCCATCATTTGCATCATCTAACTGAGACTATTTCGTGTAATCGGGGCATGACTAACTATTATTATTATCATTGGACTGATTGTATCGAAATTGGGTCCCCTTATTACTCAGCTTGTGAGCTGCCAATCATTACATTATTGTTCCATGTATCTAATTAATGAGTCTGCCCATCAGTTATCATGTTGTTTTGTTGTCTCCTTGTTTCCTTGCTAAATCTATGTAAATAAACTCCTGTAAATTGTAAAAGAATTCTAATTTCCAAATGGCGACCTTCTCATTCACTTGTAATCCAGGGAAAATCTGAGGTAAGTTTTCAAATAACTTTTCCTTTTGCTCATAAGCTGGGCTTTCTTGGTTTCGTGGCAGCATCAATATAAACCTTGTTTCAATTTCTCCCCAACCAAGACGTCCAGTTTATGACAATATATATATATATATATATATATATATATATATATATATATATATATATATATATATATATATATATATTATAAATATTCTGCTGTTCGACCTCTCTGCAGTATTTTAGTAGAAATATAATAAAAAAAAAGCCAAAAGAAAGACAAAGCCAGGGAAAAGCTTTCTCTGTGGAAAGTAGAGAGGGAAGCAGGGTAGCTGTTGTGTTCAAAATTAACCGTTCCTAACAGCTTATAAGTTAGTATTAGAGACCTATCCAACAGGAATGTTTTCACCAGGCCACCTTTAGTGAGGGTGTCCTGTGCTGTGTATCGGCGAGTTTTTGTCATTTTTTCAGACCGCCCCCAGGCTACGAACAAACGGCTGTTTACAACAACAAAGCCAGGGCCCATGTCCTCGACCCAAGGTCAGTCAGACAGAGAGAAACCGGCAGTCCTAGAGAGCACACTTGTTTGTGCCCCTGCTCACTCTGCCCTTTGTCCTTTCATCTTTTTTAATACTCAATGGAACGATGTTATGTGTATTCACAGACCCCGGGTGTCAGTAGCCTACGTGAAAGGTAAGTCTGGACTTGGCAAGTATTCGCCGACCTGCTGGTATTTCTCCCACTGTGCTTCCATTTTCATTTCCCCCTTCCTTAGCCACTGACAAGAGATCCTGGTGGAACCATATTTCCTGTATTATGAAGTCGAGTATACAAAGTATAACTAGAGTTGCCTAGTGAGATTGAATAAGAGATTACCCTTGCAGTAAGTAGGAATTAGGGAGAGGTCAATTATAAGTAATCCTTAGGCAAGCCTTGAGACCTGATCATGCCACTGTTTGGAAGAGGAATAGCCTTTAATAATCTAGGAAACTGCGTATGAGCTCGATACTAGGGCTATTAGTTGTTGCATCATAGAAGTTAACGTAAAGGAGATTTTACTGTGTCCAAAGGGGACTAACTGGCGCATGTAGATTCCCTCACTGTAACGATTCATTTTCCCTTTGTTGGACTGGGTGGGTAATCAATGGGTTTCATGTAATCCTTTTTGTCCCAGAATAAATCAAATACTCAGTACCCTAGCTCCAACTGGCGACTTAATCCAATTAAGTTAATTGTCTGTCTTTTGGGGTAATTTCCAGCTTTATTGACAGGATTACGTGGGTTGTAGGTAAAGCAGGGCTATATATATTACAGTAATTAATATTAACTCATCCACCAAATGACCATTATAACAATACATATGTGTGTGTGTGTGTATAATATGAAAATTGGTGGCCCCCATGAAATTTTTCTGGATCCGCTAGTGATGGAGACTTTTGACAGTTGTCCCGACTTGACTGCGTAGGTGCTGGGCAGGCTTGCACATCCGTCATCACTAGGCAGATGTCGTCAAACTCGGTGACTCGGTTAGGAATCATGCCGACTGAGGCAGACTTTGGTCGTACCTAGAGGGTAAGGGGGTCGTAATTCAGCCATTACGACGGTCGAGGGCTTGAATCGCCGATGTGTGACCCAGGAATAATTTGAAGCACTCAATAATACACACCATGTTATCATGTGATGTATAAGACCTTGACACGTTGTACTGATTTATGAGAAATATTTCTAACCGACGGCTCTCAGGTTCAAACAGGCACAATTTCGGAGCGAGCGCCATTCATGCCCTCTGCAATGACACACTGTTCTCCCACTTGGATTCCCTCCCCAGCCGCTACATTCCCCCTATTGCATGTGAAGAAAGGGACTCGGTTACCAGTTAGTTATTTTATCTTGGTGAGTTTTTGTCTCCCCATGGATTTTCGAACTTTGGAAGAGGGATAACATCCATCTCGGACCCTGCCGAAATTTGAAAGAATCGGGCCCAAAGCGTGTCAAACGGTGAGAGTCATGGAGAACATACCAAGTATTAGTGTTCCATAAAAATTTCATTGTTCTAGTACTAATACTTTTTTTTTTTTACACATTTGTTTTTCTATGGTTTGGTGTTGGTCTTGCAATTACATCCATAGCGCAAAATCAAATTGAGGGGACGTTATGACAGAAATTAAATATGGAATGAAACATACTGGCTTTTATAATTTCTGTCGCCACAATTTCATATTCACTCATGACATCTGTCTTGTACCTCCGTGGGGGGATAGAGTCGTCAGTGCACCTCACGCGATGCGCTTTAGTCATTACTTAAGGTTTTCGCAGCGTCCATTCGGCTCCTAGCTGTAACCCCTTTCATTCCTTTTACTATACCTCCGTTCATCGTCTCTTTCTTCCATCTCCCAATCCATCCTCCTAAAAATTGTTTCGATATTATTATCGGCGCTGAAGATTCCATAGGTCCCAACGCTTGGACCTTGGCCTGGGTTTTATACTCCATTCCATCTGTCTTTGTCTTACATAAAGCCGTGGAACCGTCTACAGACAATGTTATGGGCGCTGTTGCTTCTAAAGTTATTGGCTGAGATTTTTCTTCAATGCTCTGAAAGCACTAATTAATTTCTTACGAGTATTTACCTACTGTTTTCTTCTCACGTATCTTCAAAATCTTTCCAAATGTAATTTATAATGTCTGTTCTGTGGAGGCTGGCTTAGGAAGTGAGTAATCTTAATTCCTGTCCCCTTTTAACTCTCGAGTGACGAATAACAAAGTAAAAATGAATCGACCAAAATGAAATCTATGCAGCAGACTCACCGGAAACTGACGCATTCCTAGATGATCATCCTGTTGATGAAATAAGCCAGTTCAGTGAGTTTCATTCATTATCTCATCATAAGTGTTATGGTATTTAAATGGAAAATGATCAGTTTCAGAAATTCCGAATCTTTAAATTCAAACTTTTTACCTTTTACACGAAAAGGAGAAAAAAATCGTAAATACAGGAACCTTTACACAATCAACGGTTACAACGGTTAGCAACTACCCTGAGGCTATAAAAGCATTATATTTCGAGTGTTGTCAAAGGAATTTTGAATTTCTCCCATTGTTACTTACCAGAATGATTGGTTCATCGGTCGCTGACTCCTGAAAACGAAAGATTGAGATTTTAGAATAATTTTTCATGAATATTTTCGTCTCGTAATTATGTATGTTAGAAGAAACTACTATACAACATATTTTGAATACTGCGGAAGTAGTTACGAATGTTTTCAAACGGCTTTGCGAAGAAAACTGCCGCAAGCATGAAAGCAAAACCTCTGGTATCTTGACTAAAACTGAATTGATAGTCAACAGCAGATAACAATCACTCCTTTCCTAATTGTGGTGTTGTTCCTTAGGATTCTCTCCTTACCCTGCTTTCTCTCTTGAACATATGCAAATGAGTCTATTCTTCATGTTATATGTTCTTGTCTATCAGAACCTTCTCGAGAACCTATTATCAATCTTGCATAAGGTTATGCAATTCTAGTGATGTTAATGCGAATCTCTGTTGTGGCGCCAGTCTTAATAGCCACAAATCAATAAATTAATGCGAATCTGGATACGGGCTGTGGTATCTAGCTGGAATGGGACGTTTCGGCGTAGCTTATTTGGCGTGGCCCATTCAGCGTAGCCCTTTCAACGGAGAGTTTTTTCGGCGGAGGGTCGTTTTGGCGTCAAATTAGTAACTCGTCGTTGTAGTGGGAGAAAATTTATCAAAACAAGGCAGTCCCCCTCGTTTGCTTGTTGTCATTAACGCTCTCTCTCTCTCTCTCTCGCGCGCGCTCTCATTCGTCACAGTCAAGTTAAGTCGTAATAGTTTTAATTGCCAAATAGCCCAATTAGCCTAAGCTAGAAACTCACAGAACTCGAAGCTCGGTTCAGCTTCAAATTTCCCAGTCGTCTAAACCCTACCATTCGAAACGGCATCAAATATTGTATCAAAACTTAGGAGAAACAAGTGATACACGATGGATAACCTTTTTATTTTTGACGCAATGAGCAAAAGTGATCCTGAAATAAAGTTTTGGAGATGTGAACATAAAGATTGATGTAAAGTGAGATTGCATATGAAGGATGGAAAAGTTATTTGCCAGTTGAATAAACACAACCACGAAGCATCTACTGCAGAAATAGAGGTTGAAAAGATAAAAACAAGTGTTAAAAAAGGAAGTGCTGAAACTCTCAAGCCACCAACTGTTGTGGTAAATAAATTTTTGGCTGGCGCATCTCAGGCTAGTTTAGCCTTAGCTCCAGACTTGCCTGCAATGCGAAAACTTATGGCAAGGAACAGAAAATTATTAAACAAGGCACTAGCTAACCTAACTTATTTGGAGCATTTAGTTTTACCTGAGTCCTATACATTATGTGTTCCCCAGGTGGGTGTGGAAGAGAAATTCCTACTGGGAGACAAATTCCTACTGGGAGACAGAGGAGAAAGCAATAATAGGATATTAGTATTTGGAGGAATTAGCTGGATGCAACATTGAGTCTACTCAGAAATTTGGTTTGCTGACGGGACTTTCACTATCGTCTCTAGTCTTTTTCATCAGGTGTACGTTATATCGGCTAAGACGCGTGAAGGAGTCACTCCTATAGTTTATGCTCTGCTTTCTAACAAAGAGTAACATTTTCGTTTATTTGAGTTACTTAAAACCGTCGAACCTAATTTGAGACCGACTTCAATAATTTGTGACTTTGAACAAGGTGCCATTCGTGCTTTGCAAGATGCATTTCCCACCGTTTGCATTAAGGGTGCTTTTTCCATCTACCCCAAAACGTGCACAGACATCTTGTTTCATTGGGTTTGTCAAATCGTTATAAAACTGATTCTGACTTTGCTTTATGGGCTAATATGATCATAGCACGCTTTCGTTCCATTGGAAAAGATGGATGAATACAAGGATATATGAGCAGCAGTTCTTCCTGATGAACTAACAGCCTTGTTTCATTGGTTTCAGGATACTCATGTTTGGCAACTGAGTAGGTGTGGAAACGCAAGGATGAACCCAATTTTCACTCCCGAGACATGGGACCTTTATGAACGAACTCTAAACAATGAAGATTGGACCATTTAACGCGCCGAAGCAGCCAATCGATGTTTGCAATATGAGCCTGGAATGTACCACCCCACAATCTGGAAATTTATTGATGTCCTACGGAAAGTGCAGAAAGTACGTGACGCATATCTCGAAAAGTTGACAGCTGGATATCAGGCCCCAAAAAGCTAAACAAGTATAGAGATGCTGATGAGCGAATAAAAATGTCATTTTGGAAGTTGAATCATTAGACGCTATTGAATTCCTTAAGGGTGTTACTCGTAATTACGAAATGAAAAAAATAATTTCTAAGATTAAATAGACTGACTAGGTTTTTGAACAATTTTTTGTAATACAGTTTTTGCAATTCAAGTTTTTAGTTTATGTTATTTCATCTGTTTATAAAATGGTGTAATACAGTATTTGATTCCAAGAATAAATGACGAAAAAGTCATATTAGAAGTTGGGTGTTTTCATTGTTTCTACCCTTTTTCATCCTGTTTTGGATCTCTGGCCTGTTCTGGATTCCCCTGCATGAAAAATTTATCCTAATGGAGTTTTAAAGACATTGACATTGCAATGTTCTGACGCCTCAACGGTTACGCCGAATAGTCAAATTATTTCTCTGACGTCGAATCGGCCACGCCGAATCAACTACGCCAAATGGGCTACGCCGAGACGTGCCAAACCTTATCTAGCTTTGTAATAATGAATGAAAATCGGAGAAGAAATTCCCTGTGAACTATGAGCAGTTGGGCTGAAAAATGATTCACAGCATGAGCTAAAGGAGCGCAGCATGTCCCTGAATACTTCGTTTGATTCTCTATTTTCATGCGGGGACTTATTCATTCTTCAGTGTATAAGTCATATGAGTGTCAATAGAGTTTATGTGAGAAGAGTCACAGACAGAATGAGGTTGCAAAATCATGAAAAATACGAACAACTTTTGCCCTGAAAGTGGTGGCACGTAGGGGGCAGTCCCTTTGAACTTCTGGGACAGCAGGTCAAGTGTTAAAGCACTGGTCTACAAACCGAAATTTCTGATTCATGAAGCTACCAACTCATATATGGATTTGTATGTGGTATTCACAGTATACATGTATTGTGTGTTAGTTTTGTTTGGGCAAATGTAAGCAATGGGTTACAGGTAAGGAAAGCAGGTGAGAGGAGAAGGTCACCTTGATCATTCCCAAAGCGTCATGACTGATGTACTTGATATAGAATTACACTTGATACAATTAACACCAACTCCTGCACACTTGAGGCCACACCAAGACAAGGCAGATAGATAGATAGATAGATAAGGTGATGGACTGATATGGGAAGAGCAGTGTTATAAAGCAACTTTGCAAGATGTTTTAGAGTTCAGGGAATAGATGTATTTGGTGTAAGTTGAACGAGAAGCATTTAAGGGTGTAATGTGGTGGATTTTGAGGATGCATGATAAAAAATAAAGCTAATTAAGGGCTGTGGAAAGGATTTTCAATGAAAGCAAAACTAGTATTAGACTGTGTTGGTGGGAAAGATTTTATTTGTGTGTTGGTGTAAAAATTCCAAGTAAACTTACTTACGTTTCACGTTCTAAACTTTCGGCTGGATTAATTTTTTTGTATACTGTTCTTCTTAGCCTTATTTCGAATGTAAGCACTTGACATTTCCTTTGTACGGAAAGTTATGCCTCATTTAGTTGAAATCTAAAGGACCACAGCTTCCACCTGGAGTCATCTATGAAATATCTCTTAACGGGAATTCAAGATTTTGTCGACAAGACTTACCTGTCCAGCAGCGAGCCCGAGGATGAACACCAAGGAACAAGTAGACAGACACAGAATGAAACCCATCCTGACTGGTACCGAAGAGCAGACACGGGGTAAGTGGTATGGATGTAATGCCTCGTGCGAGTTTTATAGTTCCTGCTCCGTTGGTATTTTGAAGCGTGGCTTATCCGCGGTATGTTTTCGATGCATGTCATTATCTCTTGATCACACCGTTCGGGTTATACAAGTGTGCTTAGTTACAGACTTTACGAGATTTATGGTTATTTCTCTCTCTTGGCGTAATGGAATTGACCTGAAAATCGACCGTGTAACAGCCAAGAGTCATTTGAATATTAATGAAACGGGTTTGAAAAGATGGCCGTTCCGCTGAGTCATTTAATAAGCATCATCACACGAACTATTTGGCCTCGATGGATGGACAACGATCCAGAATCATCCCATCCTTCCACCATCATAATTCAGCGATTTCACATCACCTTCAGTATTCGTGAGTTCACTTCATCTCTAGATCATTCTTGAGTAATATCATTTTCAAGGTAGCAAAGACAGTTAATCTGCATTTTCTGTAGTTCTCCGAGAGTCTTCGACTGTAAACAACCGAATTGCTTTCTCCTCCCGACCCCTTGCTTCCAAATGAGAAATGTCATACTACTTTTTAAACCCCAGGACTCCGACTTGCCGCGGCTGTTTTGGCAAATGATAATTCATTTGTTTGTGAATTTGTCTGTTTCTTCAGAAAATCCATTTCTACTTTCTCTTCACACAAATGGATCATATAGATTATGGGGTGTTGTTCAGTAAGTAAATGGCTCGTGAGAGTTTTCCAGTTTGAATGGATTTCCTTGCAAACCATCTGGCTGGCAAGTCATCGCTTTACTGTCCTGTTTAAATATTATTCTTTGCTTTCAATGAAAGATCGTGTGAAAAGATATCTATTTGTCAAAAGACACCTTGACCTTGACATTCTAAATTTTGATGTCCTTTGACTCAAATTTACTGTGCTAAAACTGTATATATATATATATATATATATATATATATATATATATATATATATATATATATATATATATATACTGTATATATATATATGAAACGCTGAAGGTTATTGATATATTATACTGTTGGTTTTTTTGGGGTTAAGCAGTTTGCTTGGAGACTTTCTGGCAAAGGTAAATGGAAACATCTCCTAGGTATTCAGCAAGTCAGTGCTGACGAAGACCTAGTGTCAGTATGGCTTCCCACGGAGACAAGGGGGCATCGTACCCTGGGCGAGGTGCTGGTTATGCCGCAAGAAGTCGCCAAGATCCGGCAAGTGCGTTCGTTCGTGCTCTCTGAAGGGCATGCCATGTGAATGTGAATATTCCATTTCGAAAACAGGCTAAACATTGAGGGTCTAGATGGCTTTGTGTCAGGATCCGCCTGGTTGGAGGACTTTTGAGTAGCCTACTGCCTGTGAGGTGAGCTGGAACTTTATTTCCAAGAAAACCTCTTTAATTTGACTGATTTATTTTTATCTGCTGTCTCGACTTCGGTCATATTGTCTTATTTTAACTTATATGTTGAGATTTACTTAGTGGAAGTTAATAGTACCATGATATCTTACTTGGTTATTTTGAGGGTACCAATTCTGGGGCGCTGATATTTCCATTTCATTTTTACTTCATTTCAAACCACTTGCCATGTTAGATTACTGAATAAATGATATTTTTTGGTAGTCAAGTGTTTGCTGTTCTTACTTAGATCAGATAGTGACCTGGATGACGAGAGAGAGAGAGAGAGAGAGAGAGAGAAAATGTACTGATCCATTACTTAAAATCGATGTAGAAGGAGGTTATGACCCTATCTGAAATTGTTAATAGGGCATAATATATATATATATATATATATATATATATATATATATATATATATATATATATATATATATATATATATATATATATATATATGCCCATAAAGAGGTAATTTCATTGCTTACCTGTTACTACAAGGTCGAGAGATCCCATCTATTGGTAACCTTGGTAGCAGCCGTTCGAAAGCTACTGGTATCACATCTCAGTACCCGCTCACTCTGCATTCTCTCTCTCTCTCTCTCTCTCTCTCTCTCTCTGTCAGGTCTACAGCGAAACAAGCTTTACCCAAAATGATTTATTTGACAAAATCTAACATAACTAGATGGCAAGAAATAAGAAATGGATTAGAATGTTTGACAAAATCTAACATAACTAGATGGCAAGAAATAAGAAATGGATTAGAATGTTTGACAAAATCTAACATAACTAGATTGGAAGAAATAAGAAAATGGATTAAAATGTAATTTTAAAGTTCCCAAAGACCATTTACATTATACAGTAGTCTGATAATGTAACTTGCAAAGGTCAAAATAAGTCAAAGTCCAGTACATTTCCAATAAGTACATCTTCATCCTCTTTCTCAGCGAAACATCTGAAGAAGTCAAATGAATTCCTCATTAATTCCCAAAGCATAAAAATAAAGATATGGGAATTCCTCCCATGTTACTCATAAAATATGTATACAGCATAAACATTATGAAAATGGAGAAAAACAATCTACAGTTTGGGAAATTGAATGTGATTCCTACATCCAAACAACAATGTTCACAGTCTTGAATGATAAATCATGAACCACAAGTCTTCACTGAAGGCTTTTAATAATGTTCAATGTTGGTCTTCCAATGGTTCCCTTTTCCCATATCTAATCCCTTCACACCCTGGAACTCCGCGCAAAAGGAACACACGTTCCCCACTGGAACCTGGATACTTCCGGCGAACGCACATAGGAAGTCACGTCACCTGATCCCATGTTTCGAGAATCCTGACGCCACCATTTTACTTGGTGAGGAAATGCCTCCAGTGATAGCTACACATTTTCTCCAAGATTTTGGGAGAGTTTTTCTCCCCACTTGTTAATTCAACATTCACTGTGTATTGTAATTTATAACATACTTGTGACCTATAGGCTTTTCAGATGCTCGGCCACCCAAAGAAGTGCTGCCCCCAGCACTAGGGAAATAGCACTTTTTAATTTCCAGATTCGTGCACAAAATGGACAGCCACACCCCTGGCAGATTGATCTTCCCTTAAGGGTTTACCCACACACTGTTTTTGTGCAAAAGACACACCCCACTTTACGCAGAGTATGACAACAAAGGCCCCGATCACTGATAAAACAGCGATGAGGAGGTATTGATTCGGGATAGGGAAAAGTTCGTCTTCCGGCACTGGAGGAAATGGTGGAATTGTAGCGATCCTCATAGCAGAAACATATCCGACGAATTATGGCACCGGATGGAGACTTCACAGCTCCGACGAAACACTGTGCTGAGAGTCTTTGTAGAGGCCACCTATCACTCATGTTGGAACGTTCGAAAGTCACAGTCAGAAGGAGTCTGGTTATGTACTAACTAACATCTTCTCACATGCTAACAGTCAGCATTTATAAGCATAAAGATACTACTGTTGCAAATATATCTATCATGAAATAAAACACATTCTGACTTATAGCTGACAGCCGAGGATTGAAACTGGTCCCCCCCCTCACTATCCCATACTGTTACTGAACCATTAAACCCACTTGGGAAAGGTCGTATGATAAAACTATGAAACGATATCAAGTTACTAACTGGCATTTCCACAAGCAGCCCCTATCAGACACTCACTTTTAAACTCCCATAATAGCGATACAAATTCTTCCCAGTAAAAATTACCTGAGAGCCACACAGATATGCTGCATGCATTAAAGTCGATTCTAAAGGCCTGAGAGGTAGAATATCTCCAAAATTCACCCCTTAGAAGCAGCAACCACTGACTTAATGTGTGTTTGAATCTCCGATGACATGGATTCCGCTTCTTTCTCAATATTCAACAAGGTATATCTAAGTCTCCCCTAATCCTATCAACTGTGACCAATAACCCATTTACAGAAGGCCTCAAAGTCTCAAAGCCCTCCCTTAATTTCTTATTACTATCTCGTAAAGTTATCAGAGTTTTACCCTGGTTAACTAATTCTGCCGATACCTGTTCAATTCTCACCAAATTAGAAACTAACATAATAGCAATCGCTCCTATGAGCACAAAGACTCCAATTTCCAATGGCGCAGCCCTCTTACTCCTTCTAGAAGAGACCTGAGAAGTCGAAGCACCTAAATTTGGAAGCCATGTTCAAGTCTTCTTAATCCTATCCTGAACCCTAACAGCTGTAGCATTAAATTCGGTTAGCCAACCCCGTAACGGATCAGACAGATCCCATCTGATATCCATCTCACCCAAAAAATTCCTAAGCAACTGAACTTATTCTGGGGTGCTTCAAGCTCAAACCTTGCCGAACATAGCCTATATCCTCAAACTCTATACTCAAAGACATTGCGTCAGACGACAACCGCACATCATAATCCTCTTCTATAATAATACCTGGGCTTAACCTCACTACAGAATTAGCCCATGCCACGACCCCCAAAGTCATGAGCATACGAAACTTCAGTATCTAAAAAACAAAACAAAAGAAAGTACCTATAAGTTACCAGACCTCCGAACAGGAAAGAAAAAAGCAGGCAAATAAAAAAAAAGGAAACCCATATATCAATAAAACCCTATGGTATGGTATTTTATACCTAATTTTAACTAAATACTGCAAAACACAAAAACAAACACTAAACTCAGACCATTAAAGATTTGTTTAACTCTATGAACCGACGTCCTCCTCAGTTAAAAAAAAAAAGACTTTCCGAATGCCCATTACATTCACAAAACACTCTTACATCTTGTTCACAAATTCTCTCCCATTATCTGTAATCAGCACCTCAGGAACCCAATAACGACAAATATATCCATTAATGAATGCGACTGCCACCTCCTCTACAAACCTAGTTAATTCGTCAACAACCACCAACAGGTGCCTATGGCCATAACTAGATTCACAGAAATTGGATAACAGGTCCATATGGACCCTAGCATAAGGTCTACTGGGAATAGGAAATAAACCCAATTTACAATAAACAACCCTCGATGGCTTACACGCATTGGAAACTGAACAACCTCTCACAAAGACTTCCACTGACGTGAGCATATTCTTCCAAAAAGAATTGTCCCCATATATTCTGATACGTCTTCTCAATACCCAAATGTGGACTTCCAGACCTACAGTGAACAATATCCAGAACCATAGGCACTAAACTCCTAGGAACAACTATTTGCGTCGTATCACCCTTATCCTCACTATTTCTCAGTCTGTATCTAATCTTCCTAACTAACAAATTACCTTCTAATTCAAGCCCTGCAAAAGGCAACTTATAACCCTTCCTCAGGTGCGGATTTACATTGAGGGTAATGAGGCTGCAGCCTCAGGCCCCGGGTACCGAGGGGGCCTCCGATGAGGCAATGATTAAAAAATAAATCAATAAATTAACTGGCAACAATACTCGTATATTCACGAGACTTGGCAACCCTGGCCTGTGTACGAGTTCAATTCATGTCAGCTGGGTGCAGCGACAGGGTTGACGCCGTTGAGCCTTAAGGTAGTGGTGTGGTGTACGTAGTATGATGCATGGTGTAAGGCAGTCCTGTGCAACCTTCGGTCCAAAGGCCGCATGCGGCCCTCAAAGGCTTTCATTGCGGCCCTTTCTCCTAAAAATATATAAGCTATATAGTGAGGCCCTCAGAGAGAGAGAGAGAGAGAGAGTTACCAACTAGAGCCCACAGAAAGTTTGACTGAATTCATATTCTTGTGTACCAATTTCACCATATTTTTTCTATTTCGTTCACTAAGGTACATATTTTAATTATATTAGAACAGAAAATGACAATCGCTTCAATATAAATTAAATGCAGAACCTGCCTAAACATGACACTAACTACTACTGTTCATATTGAAACATGTACTAAAACAAAATATGATAAATGTGTACGTGTCTGTTAGAAAGGCCCCTGACCTGAAGTAGCCTCGGGCCCCAAGTACTGCTAGTCTGCGCCTGCCTTTCCTAACTAATTCCCCTCTCAGAAATGCTTTTGCGTCTGCCAAAATCTCATCCTCATCCTGTTTAGCTTCTACTAAGCTAACATCCCAGTCAATGCAATCTCCAGATACATAACATGAAGCTTGACATCAAAATCCCTGATTGTCAGATACCACCTAGCCCTTTTAGGGGAAAGATCCGGCTTATTGAAAAGATCCAACAATGGCTTATGATCCGTAAGAACCTCTACTTGATTGCCCGTCAATAACATCTTAAAATGAACCAAACTAGACACTTCGGCAAAGGCCTCTTTGTTCACTACCGACCATAGCCGTTCATTACTACCCCACGTCTTAAACTTCCTACTGTAAAATGCAGTCGGATGGAGTCTTCATCAAACTTCTGCATAAGGCAGGCCCCTATACCATCATGACTGGCATCTATCACCAACGTGAAAGGACGTTCCAAATCAGGAAACTTCAACACTGGAGGATTCCTAAGGCATCCTCAATATTCTTAAAAGCTGATTGCTGCCCGTCACCCCATACAAACTGCACGTCATCCTCAAGACATCTCTTAAAGGAGATGCTAGAGTGGAAAAACCTTTCACAAACCTACGAAAAAATCCAGCCATGCCTAAGAAATACCAAATCTGTTTCTTATTCTTGGGAGTAGCAAAATCTACAATTGCCCTAACTTTATCCTCATTCACTTTAACACCTTCCTTAGAAATGACACGACCCGAATATGCTATCTGATTCTTCAGAAAATTACACTTAGCTAATTTTATCTTCAAACCCACTAACCTAAGCCTCCTAAAAACCTCCCTAAGAGCTTCTAAATGTTCCTTTACTGAATCAGTGGCAACTAATATGTCATCCATATATATATATATAAATGGATTTCCCTAACAAGCCGTGCAAAACTGTATTCACTAGCGTAGTAAACGTCACAGGACTACCTAATAAACCAAACGGCATCCGCTTGAACACATTACTCCCTCTCAGCCTTCAGCATTCCTAAGTGAACTTGAAAGAGTTTTCTCAGCATCAAGGTGACAGTAAGTTTGTCTTGCAGAATGGGCGTTTGCTGCTGTGTCCACCTGCTTCACCCACGGTGCCAATTCCTTAATTCCCGACGTGGAAGATCACTTCAAGATCCATTCCTGAAGACTTACAGGCCTACGTGGCAGAATCTGTGTTTCCATGTAATCGAGAGGTTTCCCCACAGTGATTTTGTTGCTAGAGATCATTCATTCTGTATTTAAGAATTTTACCATAGATCGTAAATCTTTGAGAGTGGCACTTTGTTATGTGAGTAACATAATATCAGTGCCAAGGAGCAAGTGAGAACCTCCCTTTGCAATATCCTTCTGATCCTTGTAATAAAACCTAAGTTGTGAAGTCTTGCATTCCTTTTGGATACCATTTAATTTACTGTTAACTTACTTCTTTTCATGAATTTAACTGAGCAGCCAGGTGAGTTTCAGAGTGTGTTTATGGCCAGATAAATCAACCCCAGGTTAGGCTCGTGAAAAAAAAAAAAAAAAAAAAAAAAATATATATATATATATATATATATATATATATATATATATATATGTATGTATGTATATATACACTTTTGTTCCTAAGAATAAGACTGCTTATATATGTCATTTATGTATATATCCTTTATACATATAAAGATATATAAACATATATATATATATATATATATATATATATATATATATATATATATATATATATATATATATATATATATATATATATATATATATGTGTGTGTGTGTGTGTGTGTGTGTGTGTGTGTGCGTGTGTGTGTGTGTGTGTGTATAAATGCAATTCTGTTCCTACGGAGAAGACCGCTTGTTCGTACTCGGACACCAATGTCATTTATGTGGAGATAGCTTTTAAGCGCCCACGTGCTATGTACGAACATGCTCATTAACATTTTGAAAATTGGTCTCATTTCTTGCTGACATGGAATTCATCTCTGCTCAAAAGAGGTCATTAATGATCGCTAAAAATTGATTACATGATTAGTCTGCATAACCGGTCACAGAATCAAGACTAATGTATGCTTGTATACCTGTATATATGTATATGTATATATATATATATATATATATATATATATATATATATATATATATATATATATATATATATATATATATATATATATATATATATATATAAATGGGAAAAAGCACGTTAAAAAGAAGAAGATATATATATATATATATATATATATATATATATATATATATATATATATATATATATATATATATATATATATATATATATATATATATATATGTAGAGAGAGAGAGAGAGAGAGAGAGAGGGAGAGAGATATGCAAGTATATTCTTCTAGTCACGAAGGTGAAATTTGAAGATGTACTCTATTATGGAAAGGAAGGAACACGGAGGAAGAAACGAAACCTGAGTGCTATTTCGCCTTTCACACACACACACATAATAAATTTCTGACTCACACCACGATCAAACCCAGGTCTTTCAATTGAAAGGCAAGGGTGCTGCCCACTAGGCCATAGTGGGCAGCGCCCTTGCCTTTCAATTGAAAGACCTGGGTTCGATCCTGATGTGAGTCAGAAATTTATTTCTGTTCCACACGTGATTGTGTGCTGATTATTTCTATCATATTCACTCAGAAGGGATAATTCGAATGAAATGTTGTCAATTGGGTCATTGCAGAGTCGGGAAGTTGGGGAAAACACGCTGGTATGCTAGCAGTTAGCTTGCCCGGGTAATTCCCTGCGTGCAATGGTGCTCAGGTTCCAACTTCTATTATGACTTGTATGGCCTAGCGGGCAGCGCCCTTGCCTTTCAATTGAAAAACCTGGGTTCGATCCTGATGTGAGTCAGAGGTTTATTTCTGTTCCACACGTGAATGTGTGTTGATTATTTCTAATATATATATATATATATATATATATATATATATATATATATATATATATATATATATATATATATATAAACTGAAGCTAATCGTAGGTCGTTTTTTTTTATTATTTCCTCATGCTGTCGAAATGATGTTTTTCATGGGTTGTACCTGAGATATCAAAACCCCAACCTCTCAAAACCAAACTTTGGAGATTTTGTAGCTCACTAGTCGTTTCAGAACATGCAGATTTCTAACCTCAACAGTGAATGAACGCAAAGGTGCCAGGTATTTATGCAAGATCCCCTGGACAAAATGCCGAGGTTGAACAATCATTGTGAGGGAACGAGGAATAGTGGGAATGACTGGCATGTCCTGAAACGTCCAGTAATTCGAAAACGCTCCAAGTAATGGTTCTCTCGTCGTCAGTAAGTGGACCTTAGATATTCTAACTGTAACCGGTTGATAAATGGTCTTTTGGATTGAGACACAAGCAGAAAAGAAAGGAGACTAAATTTGCAATTGTTATCTGATGGTTCAGGCAAGTAGCTGGGTCTGAGATCTTTCACTGTCCACTGTGTGTTCTGTAAATATCTTGAAACTTACCAATAAATATATGCCTGGTTACTTGCTATGTGCACTAAAATGTAGCACAGTCCCGGAGAACTGCTTATTTTAGTTTTCAGAGTCTATTTCATGTCCCTTTGTTGACTTTCACAATTTACAAATAACTGATATCATGACTGGTGCTTCCGTGGCTGATTCTCCCCGTCTTTCTTCCTCTGCTCCTTCCTGTCAGTTCTTCGCTCGGGGTCAGGTTCAGTATTTCAGGGCATCTTTAGATGGTTGGCCCAACAAAGGCCTTTGCCATAAGCTGACCCTTAAATGTACTAAGATGTGAAAGGGGGTGGGAAGCCTGCTGTGAACCTCTAGATTCGGCTCAGTCCAACCAACAGAGATGATTGTCGAGTGAAGTCGAGCTGAATCTGAGAGGTTAAGTATACCTTAGTTTAACCAGACCACTGAGGAGCTGATTAACAACCCTCCTCGAGAGGGCTGGCCCAAAGGATTAGATTTATTTTACGTGACTAAGAACTAATTGGTTACCTAGCAACTGGACCCACAGCTTATTGTGGAATCCGAACCACATTATAGCGAGAAATGAATTTCTATCACAGATAAATTCCTCTAATTCTTCATTGGCCGGTCGGAGAATCGAACACGGGACTAGCAGAGTGCTAGCTGAGAACGGTACCCGTCCAATGAAGAACTAATCTGAGAGGTTGTCGGTGACATACGAAAAGATGGGAAGACAAAAAAAAATTAAATAGAAAGGAGAAGAGGAAGAGGACACAAGGGGATTAATACGCATTTGCCTTCACTTTATTGGAGGAGAAAGCCAACGGGACAAGCCCTTTTCTGCGCTAATTTTGGATGAGAAAGAAAATGAATATGAGAGGAAGAAGAGTCATGTCAGGCCTTGAAAGTCGCAAAAAACTTGTAAATGCTTTTATAATGATTTAGTTGACTTTGCAAGAGACGTTCTGTGGGACAGACTACCCAGTAATCCCTTTCCAGGCAAGTCCTCAGTAGAAATGGATGGGACAGAAGAGGAAAAAGAATAACTGGTAACTTTAAAAGACGAAAAAGAAGTTCATATGCGTTAGCTTTACTTGGTTCTAACAAGAAAAAAATACGGGCAACTTCTGCCCTTTTCATTACATGAATATGATTCTAAATTACAAAGTTCACAAGTGCACTTTAATGACTGCTATTGAAGGATACTGCTGCCCTTGTCATTGCTTGCAGCCGTCCACACATCGCATAAATGATGCTTATCAAACAACGGACCACGTGGCAATAAAGCGCATAAAGATTCTGGTGCTGAAGAAGAAGACATTCATTTCGTTCGCTGAAGAAGTGATTGGCGGCGGAAGGGAGGTTCCACAGAACGTGCTGCTGCTGCCCGAGGGATAAGTGACGTCACCATCTGGATTCACAATGACGCTGTTCTGGGCACAATTCGTGGTCATGGCCATCGAGTTGAAGGTGAGCTGAATTCTGGTGTTATTTGGAGACTGTCGGAAAGAAAAAGAGTGTTGAAGGGCTGATCAATATCTGTTTAATAAAAGAAATTGGTTGGGGGAGGTTGAAGAAGAAGTTCACACATCCCACTCCCCACCCACCTTTTTTACCTCAGACCAGAAAAACCAAAAAGGAATTTAATAATGAAAATGTACTGCCTACATCTGGGGGAATAGAAATATTAAATAGAGAGAAACTAAATTTGGAGGAAGCCGGGAGCCTTTTCTTGAAAGAAAGAAAGAAAAAAGTTTATAGAACTAGGGGCAACGACGTAAGAGACTCTGACGACAAACGCTCTAGTTAAATGATTCATGTCAGGCCGAATATTTCGTGACTTTGTATGGAGTCTCGACTTCTTCACTCTTCATGTTGTTATCAAGCTGGAAACGCCTCAATTAACGGACCTCAGCTTCACACACTCACGTAGCCGTATACTTATCAGCTGCATAATTATTAGTATTATAATCTTTGTCATCTTGGGGGCAGGTTGTGTGTTCTCAACCTGGCCCCCAAGATGACATAAAGATCTTTATAAGGCCCGGATGCATCCCCAGTACCGTGAGGACGAGAACTCCATGAAGAAAATCGTCATGGAAAACGTCACCGACCGAAGACAGTAAGAGAATAAATCTTGTAATTTATTATAAGAACCGCCGCACCCGTGATCTGGTGATGAAGAATAACCCTCTCCGCCAGCAAGAGAACCCTCAAGCAGAAGAACGTGGTCTACCAATTTGTATGTCCTGTCCGAGGATGCCCCGGCGCTTATATTGGAATGACCACGATGCGTCTGTCAAAAGGATCTCCTGCCACGCCCAGGAGGGTGCCATCATAAACCACGCCCGTGCTACTCACAATATTTCCATCTCCCGCGACAGTATTATACAAAATATAAGTATAATCGGGAGAGCCGCCGACCCCTCGACGTCTGCGCCTGCTAGAGGCGCTCCTCATTGCCGAGAGAAAACCAACAATGAATACGACGCAGGAGGCATCGCTCCTACCCACGAATTTAAGAAGAATAATGCAGAACACCCACCAAATCCAACGAATACCTGAAAACGACAACCCTGAAAATGGAGGTGCCCTGATGAGCGAGGCGCCCTTCGAGACAATCCCCGACTACGACAGAAAGAGTAGATAATGACATCATTCATCCGCAGCCCAATAGCAGCCAAACTACCGATGATGTCAGCCGGCATGACATCACGCAACGGCAGGCCAATGGGAACGCTGGAATGAATGACATTCCCAGGTTGCGAAGATCTGTCAGGATCGAGCTTCGCCGCAGAAATTTGGCTTGAAGTTCGCTGACTGCAACCAATCAGAATTCGCCATCCATGACCCCCGCTGAAGCCCGTGTATAAATTCAGAAGGACCTATGCAATCTGCCAGTCCTCTACTAGCTCCCGCTGGAGAATGACAGAAGAGTCTGTCGAAACGCGTCGCGGCAACAATTGTATATAACTAACTGTATAGAATATATAAAGAAGCAGAATCCAGATTTTGACTTTTCCCCATGAAATGACAAATATAGGCGAGCTGTTAGCACGCACCTCCACTGAAGAGAAGTCCGCAATAAGGAAAATAGAAAAAGTCTTCTACAAAATAAAATGCAGCTGAAGCAGCAATAATATTCAATAGAACCTATTATTATTATTATTATTATTATTATTATTATTATTATTTATACTGTGTATACCTTCCTATGGATCCACAGAGCAAAAGGACTGACTATGCGCTATCAGGCTTCCACTGGAAGGATTTTTTCCCTCATATTTGAAAGGTAACATAAGAATGAAAGTGCACAAGGGGAATAAACAAACAGCAAATGAAAAGTCAAGAAATATATGAAAAAAATTTTGATGTAAATCTAATACTTCGATAGAAGCCTTTCTCAGTGAGATAATATATATATATATATATATATATATATATATATATATATATATATATATATATATATATATACTCAATATAATAATTCTCACCCTTATCCAGAATTCACAGCCTTTCATCACCCAGACGAAGTTGGGCAGCAGGGGTGCAGCTATCGTGCCTGTGCTTCCGAGGCCACCTGTAGTGATGAGCTGCAACCATTTTGGAAAAGAAAAACCAGTTATTGATGAGGCGAGAAGAATGTTTCGAAATGAAAGCAAGCGCTACTGAAATGAGAGAACTAAAGAAATAGACACTTATAAAATGACGCTGTCAAACTTCACTGTACTGGGGAAGGGGATAAAGAAAAAGGGAATCATACTCTTGAATAACAAAATCTCCGAACAAATAAACAAATATTGAAGGTAAGCATTGAGAATAATGGCATGACTGTTACTATGAGTAATGTTACTAACTAATACTGATTATGCTGCAACAGGAAAGACAGAACAAGTATGATGTAACAGCACGCTTCCTGGCCTGTAAGCATATTGCCACCAAAGTTTGTACCAGTTGACGGTGGTTCCCAGAAGGCGACGTCTGTTCGTTTTCATGTGACATTATGTGATAAAGTGACTCTATAATTCATAACTATACAGGAAAGGTACAATTCTACTTGTGGCAAAGTGCATCACCAAGAAGCGTGCTTTTGTAATACAGCTCAAGGTGGACCTGGTGACAGTTGGATGTCCTGCTGGTGATTATCATTTTGAATCCGACGCCGCTTCTGGTCGGGCTGCTGAAGAATTCGGCGACAGTATTCATGGACGGAAGGATCCTGACACCACTCTGATAATTTGTTAGGCTGTAAGAATATTAAGATGATAATTTTTTTATGCATGAAACAGAATAATTACGAAGAGTTTTTGAAGCAAATTATGCTACTAAAGAAAACTGTCTTTTACAGTTTGTTCTTTCTGTACACTCCAGGTTTTGTAAAAACCTTCCGCGGTGGTCCTATACATCGGTGTCGTCCTCCTCATATCCACTTTCGTGCCTGAACTTTTACATGGAATCTTTTCCAGTAATTAGAAGCTTTCTATTATTTTTTTTCCTCATACTGGTTTCCATTTTCCTCTTTCCGTTCCATTCCACACCTCATAAATGTTCCAGTGTCCTTTTTGTCTGATTCTGTCGTTAACACCAGGTCATCTGTACATAAAAGCTCCTGGATTCTCCTTTTATGCACTCCTTTGTAGACTCCTTCATTGAAATCATAAACAAAAAAGGAGTTCTGTTTTTCTTTTTGCATGGTGCTTCTCCTACAGTGCATATATCGCTTAAATGAGGCAACTGAAAAATCATCTGACTGTATCCCATTTTTCTTAACCGCTCCTTTAACAGCATTTCCGATATTTTTTTTAACATTTCACACTTTATACAAGTCTTCTTTTGAAAGTTTTCAAATATTCTGGTCAGGTCATCATTGCCTGGCTCTTCAGTAAGTTTTTGCAAATTGCTTAACCTCTTCAGATCTCATATTTTCTATTCAGCTCTCTGGCAGGTCATCAGCCCACATTCTGTACCAGTTTCCTTCCTTCATTCAGCAGGCTTAAAAGATGTTGCCTTCAGCATTTCGCCTTTTCCTTTTCTTTAATTTCTCCATTTCCATCTTTGTTATACTTTGCCCCTTTCGTATCTTTTCCTAGAGAACCAGGAACTGACATCTAACTGTCCAGGCTGTCCTAAAGGGTCATAGTCCTAAGTGATAGTATCTCAGTGGATGGTTGATGCTACCTTTTACTGTGAATGCACTTGTTTATACACAGCAACTGCCCTAAAGTCTAAGTGCAGCATTATAATGTAAAGCGTAGGACAAGAATCAAGTATGGTAAAATGGAGCATTCATAAGCAAAATAAACTTATACATTAGCAAGAAGTGACCAAGTCTCAATACGTACAAAAGAGGTGGCCCGACTTCGCTGGGGAACAAAACGTAATCCGTTATGTGCAAACTGAAAAAGAGAAGTTGTACCACGGCCCAAGCCGGAGACGGCTGAAAATGAAAGATTTTTCATTAGAGGAACTAAATTACATCCTGGGATATTTTACTACTTGATTTAATATTATAACTGGCGTCACAGGAACCATGGATATAATAATAGAAATATGTAATCTGTTTTGATTTGCAATAATTAACGAAACGAATTCACACCATTCAAATATTCCCATACCTTAGAACTGCATGATCAAATGGAAAAGATGAACATTTCAAATGAGAAGTAACCTTAACAAAATTGGGTGAGCTCATCCACTGGGGTGAATATCTGTCAAGCTCTCTCAGGAGGACTTCGTCACATCCACAGTGGTCAATCACAAAGAGGGGGTCACAACGTGAATGTTTCCATCGAATGGAAACATTTACAGTTTCATCAGAGTTTAATTATCAGTTTTTCTGGTAATCATGCTAACAGCGAAAGAGATGGACAGACAGGCATAAAAAAGTCAAACTAATCTAAACCCAGAACTTCACTGGAGGTAATAAATAAAACCCACACTCCAAAATATTGTTCTTTGGTCAGGAACAAACACCTATGAGCGGGTTCGTAGTCGAGATATGAAAGTGATATATATTGCAAGAAGAGGTCTAGATGCAACGCGTAGCGAATGACAAGACTTACCGATGATAACTGAAGCCAGCAGGATTTATTGTTAGGGTAGTTACCCAGGCCAAAGTTGGGAGAAGTCCATTGTATCTGAGTTGGACTCAGCTGTACAATGCCGCAATCATCACCAGGAGAGGCCGTGCTTGTGCTTCCTGTTGTAGTGCTTGTTGATGTACTAGTTGAAGCACTTGTGGTGGTTGGAGTACTTGTACTAGTTGAAGTACTTGTGGTGGTCGGAGTACTTGTACGGGTTGAAGTGCTTGTGGTGGTTGGAGTACTTGTGGTGGTTGGCGTACTTGTCCTAGTTGAAGTGCTTGTGGTGGTCGGAGTACTTGTCCCAGTTGAAGTGCTTGTGGTGGTCGGAGTACTTGTCCTAGTTGAAGTGCTTGTGGTGGTCGGAGATACTTGTCCTAGTTGAAGTGCTTGTGGTGGTCGAAGTACTTGTGGTGGTCAGAGTACTTGTCCTAGTTGAAGTGCTTGTCGTGGTGGGAGTACTTGTTGTGGTCGGAGTACTTGTCCTAGTTGAAGTACTTGTTGTGGTCGGAGTACTTGTCCTAGTTGAAGTGCTTGTGGTGGTCGAAGTTCTTGTGGTGGTGGGAGTACTTGTTGTGGTCGGAGCACTTGTCCTAGTTGAAGTGCTTGTGGTGGTTGAAGTACTTGTTGTGGTCGGAGTACTTGTCCTAGTTGAAGTGCTTGTGGTGGTCAGAAGTGCTTGTTGTGGTCGGAGTACTTGTCCTAGTTGAAGTGCTTGTGGTGGTCGGAGTACTTGTCCTAGTTGAAGTGCTTGTGGTGGTGGGAGTACTTGTCCTAGTTGAAGTGCTTGTGGTGGTGGGAGTACTTGTTGTGGTCGGAGTACTTGTCCTAGTTGAAGTGCTTGTTGTGGTCGGAGTACTTGTCCTAGTTGAAGTGCTTGTGGTGGTGGGAGTACTTGTTGTGGTCAGATACTTGTCCTAGTTGAAGTGCTTGTGGTGGTGAGTACTTGTCCTAGTTGAAGTGCTTGTGGTGGTCGAAGTACTTGTGGTGGTCGGAGTACTTGTCCTAGTTGAAGTGCTTGTGGTGGTCGGAGTACTTGTCCTAGTTGAAGTGCTTGTGGTGGTTGAAGTACTTGTGGTGGTCGGAGTACTTGTCCTAGTTGAAGTGCTTGTACTGGTAGAAGTGCTGGTACTGGTTGAAGTACTTGTACTCGACGTACTTGTTAAAGTCGTATTAGGCCTGTAAAAATTGTTGGTCATCAATTTTAGGCATAAAGATTTGTCTAAATTACCTTTTGCTATAGTTTGCTTAGTAAAACCACTCTGGAAAGTCATGGCAATATTTATTTAGTGCCTTTCGGACAAGAGTTTACAAAATAGTTACTAGCTCGTGATATGAAGTAATCATAGACAAACAGCTGAACTTCAATGAGGAAATTGGCAATTTAAAGGAAAATCAAAATGCAAGGCTTGCAGCCATGAGATATATGTCTTCTCTAAGGGAAGGAGCAAATGAACATATACAGAAGTCGTACTACCTAGCCTGCACTAGAGCGCTGGTAGACTATGGTGCTCCTGCCCTAACAAAGCTAACCGAGGCCCAGAAAGCTACCCTAGAGGTAGTTCAAAATAATGCCATGAGACTCATGCTAGGTGCACCCATGTAGACTGTTAGCACCAGGCTGAGACCAACTTGCTAGCCTTGGAAGGAAGGATTGCACTGAGAAATGCTGCATTATAGCGAAAATGTTTCTCTCAGATAGAGATTCAATAACAAAGGAGAGGATGAAAGCAGAGCTAGCTAAACACCCTGAAATTCACAGCCCAAGCTCCTATGGCAAAGATCATAGTGAGAACCTAAAGAGCCTAGGAATAGCTTTTTGAAGTTGAGCTAAGAGACTTAGTCTAGACACAAACCAGGGTACACAGCCTATCCCACCCTGGAAATGAAACTGCACACTTTACATACACTCAACTTCCAAGAGCAAAAGAAGATTGCACATTGGCGGAATCCGAGAGCAGCGGCCCACAGGCAATTAGAAGTACAGAAATGGCTGATCACAGACCACTACACAGATGGCACTGTAGATCCAGCAACGCAAACTGTTGAGCCGCAGCACACTCCAACAACTTTACAGCATGCTGGAGAGTTTCCAACAATGCCTCTACCATGCAGACAGAGCTTGTTGCAATAAAGCAAGCACTGGCTTACTCACTTGAGAATGAGGAAGGACCAGTGATCATCCACACCGACTCAAAATCCTCGATGCAAGCCTTGCAACAACCAAAAAACAAGGAAAACAAGGCACTGATAGCTGATATCAAAGCAATGCTATATCAGCACACAGAAAGAGGCAGACCTGTAACTCTCAACTGGATTCCTAGTCATATAGGAATAGCAGGGAATGAGAAGGCAGACAACTACTAAAAGCACCAGACACATAATTAGTGCACAGGTGCACATACAGCCTGCGCTTCCAGCAGATAAACCAAATAAAGCTACAGCTCAAGGAAATCATGAACGAGGAACTACGCAGCTGGATAGGAAGCAACTCACCCTCTGCCAAATGGTGCAGGCCACAGATCTGGTACCACCCCACTGACAGGTTCACACCAAGACATCTAGCGGTATGTATCCACAGACTCAGACTGGGATACAAAGCCTGCTGGGAGATCATAGAAGACGGGCGCAAGACCACATGGACATTGCGAAGAGACACTAACAGGCTCTCC